>NC_074691.1:29365574-29688074 GCF_029448725.1 Salvelinus fontinalis
GATCCACCTTTTGCAGCAATTACAGCTGCAAGTCTATTGAGGTATATCTCTATAAGCTTGGCACATCTAGCCACTGGGATTTTTGCCATATATATACTTTGAACTCGCAAAAAGTGGGAGATGTGGTCAAGAAACACTGGCATATTTTATCATCGGACCCAGTTTTGCAGCTGAATTTAAAAATCCACCACTTATTGTGTATAGGAGAGGTCGCAATTTACGGGATAAATTGGTTCATGCCAACTGCCAGCCACAAAAGAAAATCAGCCAGGCTCTTTTACGCCCTCTTCCAAATGGTAGCTATAAATGCAGAGGATGCACACAGTGCAACAATATGATGAAGTGTGAATATTTCTGCCACCCACATGCAGGAAAACGGTTCCAAATAAATTACATTATTACGTGTTCTACCACCCATGTTATTTACATTATTAAATGTCCATGTGGGCTGTGCTATGTCGGTAAAACCTCTAGTTCTCCCAAACAGAGAATCCAGTCGCAGTACATTTTAATGACATAAAGCATGACATTTCTACCTTTAGATTTTGTGGCATAGAGAAAGTTAAGATATCAGACAGGGGAGGTGATTTTAATAATAGTAAAAGAGAAAGTTTGGGGATTTTCACCCTCCAGACATTATTTCCTAAAGGACTTAATGGTGAAATGCCTATGTATGTTATGTTGTGAATTTGAACATGAATTATGCCCCTATTTAAGATTACTCTGATGTTTTTCGTACGATGTACCCAATGACTAATGAAAACTTGCTCTGTCCTCATTGTGGTTTTACAGACATGCTAAATACGTCTTATTTACGCAATTTATTTGAATATTTATGAAATGCATATTGTTATATTTGGTAGCACTTATTTGTTTTTCCTTTGCCTCCAACCCGGTTCGATGCGTGGAACGGATGTGGGTGGGGCTACACGTTTTCCTGCATGTCTACATAATGGTGCAATTAAAAAAAACTCACAAATGCTCTGACGAAGGCCGTGAGGCGGATACCTATTCTTATTAAAGATCAGTGATACTATCAACAGCACTGTGCGGTTTCCTTTTTCCTTCAGGTTCTAACGCAACAAAATAGGAAAAACGCCAAGGTGGATGAATACTTTTGCAAGGCACTGTATATATTACAGTCCAAATATAAAGGGAGATCTGACAACAAGAATGGTTTTTCATTCAATTCAAATCATGTTCTAGCCTAGTTCCTCAACAGGCAAGTTCCACTTCCACCTCTAGTAAGTATATTTCAAATGAAATGAAAGCTCTGACTTTAATCAGGGAACTTAAAGAAAGTCGAAAGGTCTGACCCTGAAACTGTAATAGAATACTATTTGGAGCCTACACCTTTAAATAGTTAAATAGTTGTCATCAATCCTTGATCTCACCTCAATATGCTATGTGCTTTATTTTCACATTTTTTCATAAATGAAACTAACACATATGAGTATGCTACAATGTACTGTATGTGTACTGCATCAATAGCCGCGGGAATGTCACGTTCCTGACCTGTTTTCCTTGTTTTTGTATGTGTTTAGTTGGTCAGGGCGTGAGTTGGGGTGGGCATTCTATGTTATGTGTTTCTATGTTGGGTTAAATGTGTTGCCTGATATGGTTCTCAATTAGAGGCAGGTGTTTGACGTTTCCTCTGATTGAGAACCATATTAAGATAGGCTGTTCTCACTGTTTGTTTGTGGGTGATTGTTCCTGTGTCTGTGTCTGTTGCACCACACGGGACTGTTTCGTTTGTTCGTTCGTTTGGCTAGTCTTTCCTGTTCGTGCGTTCTTCGTGTCTATATGTAAGTGCTCAAGTTCAGGTCTGTCTACGTCGTTTGTTGTTTTGTAGTTTGTGTAAGAGTTTTCGTGTTTCGTCTTGTTTAACCTGTTGGGGATGGGGGCGCTGTTTAGACTATTTATGCTAATTTGGCTAATTTTTTAAACGGCTTCCCACAAAATCCTTGATCGTACAATATGCATATTATTATTATTATTGGATAGAAAACAGTCTATAGTTTCTATAGGAGTTGAAATTTTGTCTCTAAGTGGAACAGAGCCCATTCTACAGCAATTTCCCTGACATGGAGTCAGATTTGAGAAATGTTGGCCACTCTTCTGAAGTCATTTAAAAGGGCACTGTCGTTGCTATGACTATACGGACACTTCTTACGTCTTCCCCTGGATGCCTTTACGTGATGACGATTCCAACGGGGTCGATTGCGCGTTCACAGGCCCTACAAATGAAAAAACCCTGAAGCTAGTCATTCTTTGGGAGCTGCGTCATGAGCCTAGAGGACACCGGCGCGCACCTGTTCCAAGCGTTAGTTTAGCCTGTTATATTTCTCCGGTCATCTTTTCACTCGTTTTAGGAGTTAAAAACATCATAAGGTAGTTAATTTAAAGCGTTTTATAGCAATTTATATCCGTTTAGTGCGATTTTGGGACATTTATTTTTGCAACGATGTGAAAAGTTGGGCACGCTTTTCAATTCATCCCGAACGCAGTTGACATTTCCACATGGCAAGAGGACAGCTTTCCACCAAAAGACGATTTCTCCCAAGAAAGGATCCTTTGCCCAAGATACTGATGGAAGAACAGCTCAAGGTAGGACATTTTTATTATGATAAATCGTGTTTCTGTCGAAACATTTTAGTGGCTTAGGACGCCATGTTTTTTGACGTAGCTTCGCTTGGCGCAAACTGTATTGAAAAGTAAGGATAAATTAAAAAATGTAATAACGCAATTGTATTAAGAATTAAATTGTCTATCAATCCCTGTCCACCCTATATTTTTTAGTCACGTTTATGAGTATTTATGTATAAGAGTAGATCACTGTCTAAGTGGCGCAAGGACATTTTCTGACCAGCTGAGCTACATTTCACATTGTCTAACCATGATTTTGGTGGCTAAATATAAACATTTTCGATCAAACTCTATATGGATTGTGTAATATGATGTTACAGGAGTGTCATCTGAAGAATTCTGAGAAGGTTAGTGAAAAAATTAATATATTTTTGGCGATGTTGACATTATCGCCCACTTTGGCTAGAATCAATGCTGGGCTGCTATGTGCTATGTGCTATGCTAATATAACGATTTATTGTGTTTTCGCTGTAAGACACTTAGAAAATCTGAAATATTGTCTGTATTCACAGGATCTGTGTCTTTCGATTCGTGTATGCTGTGTATTTTTACGAAATGTTTGATGATTAGTAGTTAGGTAAACACGTTGCTCATTGTAATTATTCTAGTCCATTTGTGATGGTGGGTGCAATTGTAAACTATGCCATCTACCTGAAATATGCACTTTTTTCTAACAAAACCTATCCCATACCATAAATATGTTATCAGACTGTCATCTAATGAGTTTTTTTGTTGGTTAGGGGCTATAAATATCTTAGTTTAGCCGAATTGGTGATGGCTACTGGTGTTGGTGGACAAATAAAAGATGGTGGATTATGCTAATGTGTTTTTAGGTAATAGATGTACATCTTTACATATTGTGTCTTCCCTGTAAAACATTTTAAAAATCGGAAATGTTGACTGGATTCACAAGATCTGTGTCTTTCATTAGCTGTATTGGACTTTAATGTGTGAAAGTTAAATATTTTAAAAAAATATTTTTTTTGAATTTCGCGGCACTGGTTTTTCAGTGGGGGGGGGGGGGGGGTGTGCCGCTAGCGCCACGCTGATCCTAGACAGGTTAAATAAATATTCCATTATGTCTGCATACAACGCTGCGTTTTGGTCCGACCCTTACTCCTCCTCCTCATCCGAGGAGGAGACATTAGACAGCCGTTACAGGGAAGATGATTGGGAATGGAGAATGTGTTCCCGTGCTACAGATGGCTATATCGGTCAGCTAAAACAGGACTACTTTTGTGAGAAGAAAAAAAATATATATACAGTACCAGTCAAAAGTTTGGACACACCTACTCATTCAAGGGTTTGTCTTTACTTTTACAATTTTTCTACATTGTAGAATAATAGTGAAGACATCAAAACTATGACATAACACATATTGAATCAAGTAGTAACCAAAACAGTGTTAAACAAATCAGAATATATTTTATATTTGAGATTCTTTAAAGTAGCCACCCTTTGCCTTGATGACAGCTTTGCACACTCTTGGCATTATCTCAACCAGCTTCATGAGGTAGTCACCTGGAATGCATTTCTTGCTTGGTAAAAGAATTGTCAAAAACAGCTGATCTGTTAAACTGTTTCATTTTATCACATTGCTAACCAAGTTAGCAAGCATGGCCTTTTCTTTTGACTGCGCACAGGTCGCGGAAGCAAGCAATGATCATTATGGTGTTGTTGTTTTACCTGGATGATTGTGAGCAACCCTGCTACTTTTTACTTGTGGATGGCGACTTCAGGAAAACATTGAAAAGTAAATTGACAGTGTGATCAGTCAGCGCACATGTGGATTGTAAAATTGCATTGGCAGAGGAGCTAGGCCTAGGGGATTTGCCCTGGATCTCGTAACGTTAACAACAACACGTCTGTCTGGTGTGTGTGCATATAATAAAAATGAACTAACTGGATACAGTAGCAATCAAGGACATTCGCTATTTTGTTTGTGCTCTGATTACACAGAAGTGTCCAGGTCAGCAGCTTACACACATGACACAGCCATATAAAAAACCATCCATAGCAAAATAAACCTAGCTTCATCCTAATCAGACAGGTTTTTTACATGGACGATACATTGGAGATAATATAAGGCAAGTACTGGAAACAATAGAACACTATGAAATATCGGGGACACCAGGCCTGGTTTTCATAGCTGATTTTGAAAAGGCTTTTGATAAAGTACGACTGGAGTTTATATATAAATGCCTAGAATATTTCAATTTTGGGGAATCTCTTATAAAATGGGAAACATTATGTATAGTAACCCTAGGTGTAAAATAGTAAATAATGGCTACATCTCAGAAAGTTTTAAACTATCTAGAGGAGTAAAACAAGGTTGTCCACTATCGGCATATCTATTTATTATTGCCATCGAAATGTTAGCTGTTAAAATTAGATCAAACATTAATATTAAGGGATTAGAAATCCAGGGCCTAAAAACTAAGGTGTCATTGTACGCTGATGATTCATGTTTTCTTTTAAAACCACAACTAGAATCTCTCCACGGCCTCTTAGAGGATCTAGATACATTTGCTATCCTCTCTGGATTAAAACCAAATTATGATAAATGTACCATATTACTACGTATTGGATCACTAAAAAATACACATTTTACATTGCCATGTAGTTTACCAATTAAATGGTCTGACGGTGATGTGGACATACTCGGTATACAAATCCCAAAAGAAAGAAATGATCTCACTCCAATGAATTTTTATAGAAAGTTAGCAAAAATAGATAAGATCTTGCTACCATGGAAAGGAAAATACCTGTCTATTTGTGGGAAAATCACCCTGATTAACTCTTTAATCATATCACAGTTTACCTATTTGCTTATGGTTTTGCATACACCTTGTGACCTGCTTTTTAAATTATATGAACAAAAAATATTACATTTTATTTGGAACGGCAAGCCAGATAAAACTAAAAGGACCTATTTATATAACGAATATGAATTCGGAGGGCAGAAATTATTAAATATTAAAGCATTAGACCTCTCACTAAAGGCATCAGTCATACAAAAGTTATACTTAAATCCAAACTGGTTCTCTAGTAGATTGGTACGAATGTCTCATCCTATGTTCAAGAAGGGCCTTTTTCCCTTTATACAGATTACACCTGCTCACTTTCGGTTGCTTGAAAAGGAAACAATCTCCAAAATATCTTTATTTTTGAAACAAGCCTTAGAAAGTTGGTTGCAATTTCAGTTTAATCCACCTGAAAGGACGGAACAAATAGTACAACAAATCTTGTGGTTAAATTCAAATATAGTAATTGATAAAAAAACTGTATTTATCGAAGAAATGTTTAAAAAAGGTATAATTTTTGTGAATGATATCATAAATAGGACTGGTGGAGTAATGTCACACATGCAGCTAACACAGACATATGGAAATGTCTGCTCTACCCAAAATTACAACCAATTAATTGCAGCATTACCACAAAAATGGAAGAGGCAGGTGGAAGGGGATAAAAGTAAGGAACTTGTATGTCGGCCTTATAGTAAAGAACATAAATGGTTAAAGAAAAGTGTGATAAATAAAAACATATACCAATTTCATTTAAGGACCAAAAAACTTACAGCTGTGCCATATAAATTGCAAAATAGTTGGGAAGAGATTTTCGATGTACCCATTCCATGGCACATGGTTTATGAATTGATACGCAAAACAACGCCGGATTCAAAACTTCAAATTTTTCAATTTAAATTATTGTACAAAATTCTTGCAACTAATAGAATGTTATATATATGGGGGATACAATCTTCTCAGCTCTGTAGATTCTGCTGTGAGGAGGCAGAGTCATTAGACCATTTATTTTGGTATTGTCCGCATGTAGCTCGTTTTTGGTCACAGGTCCAGGAATGGTTGAAGAATTGCAACATTTGCGTAGAACTAACGCTACAGATAGCAATACTGGGGGATCTGAAAAGCCATAGTCAATCAATCAATAATATAATAATTATTTTAGCAAAAATGTTTATTTTTAATTTACAATCCGTGGAAGCTATGAGAATAGGAAGATTCAAATCTTTTGTGAAGCATCACAGCACAGTTGAAAAATATATGGCAAATAAAAATCCGAAATGGATGATGTTGGAAGATAGATGGGAAAGGTCGAGTGGAGCTGAAGGGTGGGACTAATAACAAGATAAACAATGTAGGGCATACGGGATCTGTGAAATGTGTATAGGTGCGGAGCTATTGTGAAATAGCACAGTTACAAGTGAAATCAAACTGGATGGACAACAGAAATAGAGGAAGGACTAAGAACAAACAAGAGAGAACTATTATAAAGTAGACTGTGTCTGTAAAATGTGTATAAGATGTATAAATTGAAGGTAAAAACAGAAATGTTTATCAGTTTACTCCAATTGGGGGATCGGTGGTAGAGTTTGCAGGGAATAATAATAAAGGTATACTCTTTAAAAAAAGTATGTATGTCTATGTAGGTATGTGTATGTATATATGTGTATATGTATGCATACGTGAATAGATATATATATTTACCCCAAAAAATATGGGGTATTGGAAATGATGCAGACAATTACATTGGAAGCAACATTCTTTCCGCAATATTAAGCTGATCCACCCCCCCCCCAAAAAAATCAAAAAATAAATAAATAAAATAAAATAAACCTAGCTAGCTAGCAACCTTCCTTTTGCCTCTCATCCAACTAGTACAGTTGCGCAGTAATCGAGTTACTTGACCCAGTTGTAGAACTCTGAGATTCAGCTGAAAAGATGTTAGCATTGTCAGAAATGCTACAAAAAGGTAGCACATCGTTGTTTATTTGGCAGAATGGTGACAATATTGTGAATATATTGTGAATTTAATAAAACAGTTGCATCTACAAATATATTCAGTCCAAATGGATCTAAGTGTAATCGTCTTAATCCGACATCTCGAATTTGAGATGGGGTCGTCAGCAAATTGCCCCAACCTAATGCGAAGACCATGTCAAAAATACAATATAGTAGTTCTCGATAAAGGCCTGGACGACACATGACAAGATTGTGTACCTCCAATCAAGTTGATTTTGCCAATTGTCATCGACATTGGTGTCATATTGGCTTAGATATGATGGCTCCGAGATTTTAATTTAACATTGAGCTTCAACCAATGCATACTAAAGTAGCGCCAACTAAATTTAGGGCCATGAAGTATGTTCACTCATTGATTGAAGTCAGTTTAAATCAGTGGTCACCAACCTTTTTAGAGTCAAGATCACTTTCTAAGTCAAAAAACAAACTAAGATCTACCCGCTCAGATTTTTTTTTAAAACATGACTTAAAAAATGTAAGCCTATGCAACATTAACCGAAATAAAACAGTTATGTAGGAATGAGGTTTGTGCAGCAGGCCTAATACATTATCACAGCATATTGGCCATATGACTGGCCTGTCAATATTGTTCTACTCAGACCATTTTATATTTCAAAACTCGAGCTTTGATAACAAAATAGATCAGGTGTTGTATCACTTGCGAGATACAGCTGAGCATAAATTGAAATAATTAGTTTTTTTATTTTACTGTACTAATCATAGGCCTACCAGCGGAGGGAGAGAGCAGCAGAGGGTCTGCCTCTCACATGCCCTGCTCTGTCCTTTCCTTTCCTTCGGTGAGACTGACCAGAGAGGGGACACAGCAGTAGTGGTGTGTGGGTAAAATCACTGGGGAAGCCAGGGGAAAAAAGCCATATTACAACCTACTATATGTGTTGTGATAATTGCGTTGTTTGCTCTATAACCTGTTAGTTCATATGCCTTGCGATCGTGCTATATAGGCCTACGGCCGAGACAATAAGAAGACACAGTGGCAGAATAAATTCAACCACACCATTCTTTCATCACAAAACCAGAGAGCAACCTCTATCCAGTGAAGTCCACAAAGCATATTCCATGTAACAAACAGTTACATGACCTACAGCATGATCCAGGAAGTTAACATTTCCCACAATTTTCGGGCTACTAAACAAGTAATGATTTAGAACCACTGAGAGTCACCACAAGTCACAAAGAAAACAGATGCTGCTTCCACTATTCCAGTAACATTTCGACTTCAACATTTCAACATCATCAAATCACCTATGCTTAGTCTAATACAGTGACAACTAAAGGCACCAAAATAAATTTAGTCCAATCAACGTAAGCTAAATATGTTGTGGCTATCCATGGTTCAGATTTCTCTGTATGTGTGTCTGTGCGTTTGTGCAAGTAGAAAAAACATTTTGACTCACCCTACTTGTAGAGAAACGTCAATGATATTTTCCTCTCTTTTTCATGTTGACCAACTGTCTATGACTCTGTCATACAGTACACACACACTTAGATTTTGTTGTCCTAGGCTACCTGGCTAAAATGCTTGATCGCAAGCCTAACTTCCTTTCATGGGAAATGTTAGCTAGTTAACATTAGTCTTTTATATCTAGCTACATATTGAACTTCCATCCTCTCAAGCCAGGGGCACAATGTATGTTTGGATCAGAATCGTCATTATAATCATTGGCCAGTACAGAGAATTAAGTAAAACCACAAGTCCAAATCCCTATCTCCATCCCTGACTATTTTAAGAAAGGGCCAATTTTAGCTAGCTAGCCACCGGAGGACAACACCGCAATGAGATGCAACAATTTAAGTTGTTTCTGTCAATGACGTATTGCTTTCGATGTAATTGGAGTGAAGCACAATTCAAACTGGCTTCCCTTGACACTTTTTTTTGGTGCGCCAGCACTATTCACAGTTGTGTTCACTCAGTTTAGCTCAATGGCTATTATTTTATTATTTTTTAATCAAGGGATTACAAATGCTCGCTGGCTTCCCTTGCATTCAATGCTACGGGCGACAACAATGTCATCCTCTTTTTGACCAGACAGCATCAGATGGATGGGATACAGAGATAGAGGGGCGCTGTTTCACTCGCTCGGATGCTTTTTTCCAGTGAGACACATTCAGCCTCTTGCGAATTGAATGAAAATGATGAAACACAGAGAGACAAATGTAAATTATGTTGTGGTTTTTTTTATTGTTAATTTCCGGGGGAAGCCTGGCTTCCCTTGGCATCCATAAATACACACCACTGGGATATAGTCTATTGATACATGGCTACTCATTCATTGCAGCTGAAGCATGAGTGGAAGTAAGGAGAAGCACATTTTATGTTTTGTAAAAGTGTTGAATAAAAAGTGTTGAGTGTTGAATAAAAACTTGAACATGAACTCACTTATAAAAACAGCAGCTCTTTGCTGTATTCTTTGACAGCGGAGTTAGTCCCGTCAGACAAATGAGATGGTCCAAAATGGGAACACTTTGCCTATCAGGAGCGCAAGGCTTCTGAATCAAGTGCACCTAACGCCAACAGCACAAGACTAATACAAAAGTGCAAGGCTTTATCATTGCTTTTCTACAGACATTTTTGGTGATACACTAGGAATGCCTTGAAGATCAACCAGTCAATCTCAATCGACCGACTGTTGACCACTGGTTTAAATCCTAATGATATCATTATCTAAAAGATTAGCAGTTTCCAACACCAGCCTCCATAGAGTCTGGATTGCCTAAAATGTTTGGCTGTTTCGACAACCTCAAGACAAACATGAAAAACCACTGGCAATAAACACTGTGAATAATGTAGTAAAACAAGTAATTTAACTTTTCAAAGTCGTGCCAGAAAATGTTCAGGTAAACATTATGTTCACGATTTGAAATTCAGGTATAAATCAATTCAATTATAATTGTGATCTGTGGGGATATTTGTGATCTCTGTTGGGATAATTGGGATCTCTGTGGGGATAATTAGGATTTCTGTGGGGTGAGTGAAAAAACGTATTCTTGCTTTGTAGTAATAGTAGGTTAGTATAATCACCGACCTGATATCTACCATAAACAAACATACATTAAACTGCACAAGAAGCATGCTATATTTGACTGCTCACCAGTTAATTGAACAGGGCCCTTAAACTACACATTTCAATCTCCATTGAATAGTTATGCTTGATTTTCTTAATTTCTACAACACGTCTCCAACCCCTTGTGTGAAGCAACTTGATTATGTCCTGGTATTGAGACCTGTTTTGTTTGGCATATGGATGGGATACAGAGACATCCAGAGTCACAAGGAGTTGAATGTTAGCACACAACAGGTCTGGCTCCAAGGCGAACTTGAGGTACCCCCTTTATATAGCCTCATTATTGGTATTTAATTTACATATTCATTTCCCACTAAGAAAACTATTTCTGTAGGATATTTTTCTATTAGGTTATTGTTTGGTGGACCTCATTTCTTTCTTGGCATTAGTCAATACTCATGAATGCAACTTTTTAAGTACAATAAACATTTTACTTGTAGCCCTGGTTGTACTGAGAAGAAAATGGTAAATACTTATTGGGATGCTAAATATGAGGGCTGGACATGTAGAGAAAAAACTGATTTTTACTGGGGATCCCTGCTCTTCATTAGTTTTTTTAAAGCGATTAGTCACTCAGGAGTAACTGCCTTAGTTTAAAAAACAAGAGGTTGACAGATCTATGGGTCTCTGACTGAATCTGTGGGGCATTTTATGGAAATTCAGGAGATTCCAAACCACCCCATTCCCTCTGGCCAAAAGTATTATCAAATACAAATGACACATGACTTACAATAACGGCACATACCCATGCATGACACACTAAACAGAGTGGCTTACAGAATGTAGGCCTAGTGTGCGTCCTAGTGTAGAGGAGACCGAAATAATGACTATATGATAGACTGACTAAAAGAATGAAAGAAAAAGAGAGCAACAGGTGGTCAAACAATACTGTAGAACCACACGGTGAAAAATAACACCCCCCAAACATTTTCATCGACCAACAACGAGATCAATTGAGTCCTTTCTGGAATCGATGCTTTTAGCCGCTTCAACTATTTTCTAACTCCCGACCTGGGAACCGTGCTTTAACCCCAATCATATAAGAGGAGATTGACGCCACTCTACGCTTGGTGCTGTATGAACGTCAAGGTTCTCTAGTGATTCTAAAAGCAAAATGCACTTCCTTACAAAGAGCCTTGTCACTCAATACTGTTGCTGCTTTTCTTTGAAGGGAAACATGTTCAAAGGAGAGTGAACAAACCTCCCCCTCTTTTGTCAATCAAACACACATTTTCTTCCTGGAAGCCATCTCCAAACATTAAGCACAAATAAAATCAGGAGACCCCTCTTTTACAGCAGTCAGTTTGTGTTCACATCTGTGCTGAAAAGTACATTAAATGTTATGCAAGCAGAGCGATAGATATAGACCCTGATCCATAAAACTATTGAAATTAGACAAGCTTAGTGTCAGATTCTGCATTCACCTTTGATTTTCTCTCCCACTTACTCCTACTGCAGACACTGGTTCATGTCATTGTGATGTCATCTTCTCTTCTCGACTGGCCCCAGTTTATCTATACGCCCCCATCGGAAAGCAATAGGGAGCTAGGCTATAGTCTTTCACTGCTTACTGAGAACATTCTCCAAAACCTCCCACAATATTTCTAGCTTCAATGATGTAATGGTAGTTGATTAAACCTTAACACTTGTGGCCTACATGGATAGGGCTAAATCGAAATGTTTCTTACAGAAGAAATATGAAACGCATATGCAAACATTGTAGTAATTGAAAAGGAACAGTTTGGAGATGATGAAAAGATTATTAGACCAAAGTTGAGGACACAACAGTTCACCTGACAAGATTGAATCCAAATATTACACTGTTGATTTTATGTGCATTTTACATTTACTTTACTTTTCGCCGCATTTGTTCATGACGAAAGCTGAAAATACTCTGGATACATTCAGTAACATAAGACTATTCCTGGAAAATGTGGAGTAGGTGCAACATAACACAAAACAAAATTACAAGCCTTTGAGTGTGAGTGCTAACTAGTGTCTCCAAGTGACCACACACCTCTCCAAAGTGTGCACAGTTCTAAGTCATTTCAATGCAATTTTCTGACTCAAAGAAGAATCTTCAACTATAAGGTGCTTTTTGTTTAGCTTTCCTAGCTGTGCTGTTGAGGAACTAGAGTATGCACATTTGTAGTTGTTTTGTTTGTGGAATCGTGTGCATTCAGGTGCGTGTTCCGTGGCAAATTTTCTTCACAATAGACAAAGAGTCTCATTCTGTTCAGAACAACCCAGGACATGACGCCATGTCATCTTGTAACTGTACATCAAACATAGTGATCATGAACGTTGACACTGTATATGACATGAGTTTTATGATATGGAAATTTGAAGTGCATATTTAGACTGTATGACATCAAAGTGGCATTTATTATAATCCTGTCGCGTCCTTCTGCTTGTCTTCACCCCGTTTCAGGTGTTTCCCATCTTCCCCATTATCCCCTGGGTACTTATACCTGTTTTCTCTGTTTGTCTGTGCCAGTTCGTCAAGTCACCCAACGTTTTGTCTCAGCACCTGTTTTCTCCCCAGTCTCTCTTTCTCGCCCTCCTGGTTTTGACCCTTGCCTGTCCTGACTCTGAGCCCGCCTGCCCGACCACTCTGCCTGCCCCAGACCCTGAGCCTGCCTGCCATCCTGTACCTTTGCCTCTACTCTGGATTATCGATCCCTGCCTGCCTTGACCTGACGTTTGCCTGCCCCTGTTGCTGTAATAAACATTGTTACTTCAACACAGTCTGTATTTAGGTCTTAGCTGAAACCTGATAAATCCTCATTGTCTCATCTTTCAAAATATCAGAGTCCTCTTAATTTACAGCATTTCCCTCTCTGACAACAAAAAAAATATACAGAATTAGCAGGAGGGATGGGGGCCACTTCTTGTCACGGTGCTCAAGTTCAGAATGTCTGTCAGTCAACACCCATACATTACTGTGAAGCTCAGAGCCTGAGCTCTAATGTCATTTATAGCATGTTACTGTACAGCCTCCTTTGAATTCCATGCTGTCACAGTTACCAGCCCTTTCAAGCTTAACATCCTTATCATTTATCGCCCTCCAGGTTCCCTTGGAGAGTTCATCAAGGAGCTTGACGCCTTGATAAGTTCCTTTCCTGAGGATGGCTCACCTCTCACAGTTCTGGGTGACTTTAACCTTCCCACGTCTACCTTTGACTCATTCCTCTCTGCCTCCTTCTTTCCACTCCTCTCCTCTTTTGACCTCACCCTCTCACCTTCCCCCCCTACTCACAAGGCAGGCAATACGCTTGACCTCATCTTTACTAGATGCTGTTCTTCCACTAATCTCATTGCAACTCCCCTCCAAGTCTCCGACCACTACCTTGTATCCTTTTCCCTCTCGCTCTCATCCAACACTTCCCACTCTGCCCCTACTCGGATGGTACCGCGCCGTCCCAACCTTCGCTCTCTCTCCCCCGCTACTCTCTCCTCTTCCATCCTATCATCTCTCCCCTCTGCTCAAACCTTCTCCAACCTATCTCCTGATTCTGCCTCCTCAACCCTCCTCTCCTCCCTTTCTGCATCCTTTGACTCTCTATGTCCCCTATCCTCCAGGCCGGCTCGGTCCTCCCCTCCTGCTCCGTGGCTCGACGACTCATTGCGAGCTCACAGAACAGGGCTCCGGGCAGCCGAGCGGAAATGGAGGAGAACTCGCCTCCCTGCGGACCTGGCATCCTTTCACTCCCTCCTCTCTACATTTTCCTCTTCTGTCTCTGCTGCTAAAGCCACTTTCTACCACGCTAAATTCCAAGCATCTGCCTCTAACCCTAGGAAGCTCTTTGCCACCTTCTCCTCCCTCCTGAATCCCCCCCCCCCCCCTCCCTCTCTGCGGATGACTTCGTCAACCATTTTGAAAAGAAGGTCGACGACATCCGATCCTCGTTTGCTAAGTCAAACGACACCGCTGGTTCTGCTCACACTGCCCTACCCTGTGCTTTGACCTCTTTCTCCCCTCTCTCCCCAGATGAAATCTCGCGTCTTGTGACGGCCGGCCGCCCAACAACCTGTCCGCTTGACCCTATCCCCTCCTCTCTTCTCCAGGCCATTTCCGGAGACCTTCTCCCTTACCTCACCTCGCTCATCAACTCATCCTTGACCGCTGGCTACGTCCCTTCCGTCTTCAAGAGAGCGAGAGTTGCACCCCTTCTGAAAAAACCTACACTCGATCCCTCCGATGTCAACAACTACAGACCAGTATCCCTTCTTTCTTTTCTCTCCAAAACTCTTGAACGTGCCGTCCTTGGCCAGCTCTCCTGCTATCTCTCTCAGAATGACCTTCTTGATCCAAATCAGTCAGGTTTCAAGACTAGTCATTCAACTGAGACTACTCTTCTCTGTGTCACGGAGGCGCTCCGCACTGCTAAAGCTAACTCTCTCTCCTCTGCTCTCATCCTTCTAGACCTATCGGCTGCCTTTGATACTGTGAACCATCAGATCCTCCTCTCCACCCTCTCCGAGTTGGGCATCTCCGGCGCGGCCCACGCTTGGATTGCGTCCTACCTGACAGGTCGCTCCTACCAGGTGGCGTGGCGAGAATCTGTCTCCGCACCACGTGCTCTCACCACTGGTGTCCCCCAGGGCTCTGTTCAAGGCCCTCTCCTATTCTCGCTATACACCAAGTCACTTGGCTCGGTCATATCCTCACATGGTCTCTCCTATCATTGCTATGCAGACGACACACAATTAATCTTCTCCTTTCCCCCTTCTGATAACCAGGTGGCGAATCGCATCTCTGCATGTCTGGCAGACATATCAGTGTGGATGACGGATCACCACCTCAAGCTGAACCTCGGCAAGACGGAGCTGCTCTTCCTCCCGGGGAAGGACTGCCCGTTCCATGATCTCGCCATCACGGTTGACAACTCCATTGTGTCCTCCTCCCAGAGTGCTAAGAACCTTGGCGTGATCCTGGACAACACCCTGTCGTTCTCAACTAACATCAAGGCGGTGGCCCGTTCCTGTAGGTTCATGCTCTACAACATTCGCAGAGTACGACCCTGCCTCACACAAGAAGCGGCGCAGGTCCTAATCCAGGCACTTGCCATCTCCCGTCTGGATTACTGCAACTCGCTGTTGGCTGGGCTCCCTGCCTGTGCCATTAAACCCCTACAACTCATCCAGAACGCCGCAGCCCGTCTGGTGTTCAACCTTCCCAAGTTCTCTCACGTCACCCCGCTCCTCCGCTCTCTCCACTGGCTTCCAGTTGAAGCTCGCATCCGCTACAATACCATGGTGCTTGCCTACGGAGCTGTGAGGGGCCCTACACCCAAACAAGGGCATTGCGTTCATCAACCTCTGGCCTGCTCGCCTCCCTACCTCTGAGGAAGTACAGTTCCCGCTCAGCCCAGTCAAAACTGTTCGCTGCTCTGGCACCCCAATGGTGGAACAAACTCCCTCACGACGCCAGGTCAGCGGAGTCAATCACCACCTTCCGGAGACACCTGAAACCCCACCTCTTTAAGGAATACCTAGGATAGGATAAAGTAATCCTTCTAACCCCCCCCTTAAAAGATTTAGATGCACTATTGTAAAGTGGCTGTTCCACTGGATATAAGGTGAATGCACCAATTTGTAAGTCGCTCTGGATAAGAGCGTCTGCTAAATACTTGTCAGACAAGTATTTGCCCAGAACTAGCTCAATATCTATGTGTCGGATAAGAAAGAGACTACACAGTCCATAAAGTGACCATTAGACTTGCCATCTTTTGGACTAAATAAAGTTGTAGGTACAACAGTTTTGATTACATTTTATAATTTATCACCCTCAAGTGCTAATTTTTGTCACTAAGAACAAATGCTGTTTAAACTTTTTGTAGCATTTATGACAATGCTAACATCTTTTCAGACAAATCTCAGAGTTCTAACACCGGGTCAGTTGCTCAGCAACAACACAGCTTGCACCATGCTGCCAGTCATAAGAAATGTATGTGAACAAACCTAGGCTGCTATGTATAGCTAGCTATATGGTGGGATTCAAACTGAGGTTAGTCAAGAAATGCAAGCAGATATTTTGATTAGCCAGGTAGCTAACTAGCTAATGTTGCCAAGCTAACATTAGATTGCTTGTACAATGTCCAGCAGCTAGCCTCTGTAGCTAGCTAACAGCAGTCAGCTAGCAAGCTAACGAACCGGCAAATAAAAGTAGCTAGACAATAACGAACCGGCAAATAAAGATAGCTAGACAAGCTAGGTAGCTAACTAATTAGCTAATGTAGTGTTATACCAGTCAGATGAGATAACATTGGCTAGGTAGCTAACCAACAAACAAGGAAATATAGCTAGCTATAGTTTGCCCAGTAAGGTTTTTCAAAAAGGCTGAAGTTGTGTAAACTGCTGATAATATAAAATCAAAATCAAAAAGGAAAAGAATGGAATTAAGAAATATGGAAATATTACGATGAGCAATGTCGGAGTCCGTAGTATATATATATATATATATATATATATATATATATATATATATATATATATATATATATACACACAGTGCCAGTCAAAGGTTTGGACACACCTACTCATTCAAGGGTTTCTTTATTTTTACTATTTTCTACATTGAAGAATAATAGTGAAGACATCAAAAATATGAAATAACACATATGGAATCATGTAATACTTGTAACAATATGTTTGTACAGTATGTGTGTGTGTGTATATAAACTCAGCAAAAAAGAAACGTCCCTTTTTCATGACACTGTCTTTCAAAGATAATTTGTAAAAATCCAAATAACTTCACAGCTCTTCATTGTAAAGGGTTTAAACACTGTTTCCCATGATTGTTCAATGAACCATAAACAATTAATGAACATGCACCTGTGGAACGGCCATTAAGACACTAACAGCAATTTATTTATTTTAATTTTTTGACTTTTATTTAACCAGGTAGGCAAGTTGAGAGCAAGTTTTCATTTACAATTGCGACCTGGCCAAGATAAAGCAAAGCAGTTCGACACATACAACAACACAGTGTTACACATGGAGTAAAACAAACATACAGTCAATAATACAGTAGAAAAATAAGTATATACAATGTGAGCAAATGAGGTAGATAAGGGAGGTAAAAGGCAAAAAAAGGCCATGATGGCGAAGTAAATACAATATAGCAAGTAAAACACTGGAATTGTAGATTTGCAGTGGAAGAAAGTGCAAAGTAGAGATAGAAATAATGGGGTGCAAAGGAGCAAAATAAATAAATAAATACAGTAGGGGGAGAGGTAGTTGTTTGGGCTAAATTATAGATGGGCTATGTACAGGTGCAGTAATCTGTGAGCTGCTCTGACAGCTGGTGCTTAAAGCTAGTGAGGGAGATAAGTGTTTCCAGTTTCAGACATTTTTGTAGTTCATTCCAGTCATTGGCAGCAGAGAACTGGATGGAGAGGCGGCCTAAGGAAGAATTGGTTTTGGGGGTGACCAGAGAGATATACCTGCTAGAGCGCGTGCTACAGGTGGGTGCTGCTATGGTGACCAGCGAGCTGAGATAAGGGGGGACTTTACCTAGCAGAGTCTTGTAGATGACCTGGAGCCAGTGGGTTTGGCGATGAGTATGAAGCGAGGGCCAGCCAACGAGAGCATAAGGGTCGCAGTGGTGGGTAGTATATGGGGCTTTGGTGACAAAACGGATGGCACTGTGATAGACTGCATCCAATTTATTGAGTAGGGTATTGGAGGCTATTTTGTAAACGACATCGCCGAAGTCGAGGATAGGTAGGATGGTCAGTTCTACAAGGGTATGTTTGGCAGCAAGAGTGAAGGATGCTTTGTTGCGAAATAGGAAGCAAATTCTAGATTTCACTTTGGAATGGAGATGTTTGATGTGAGTCTGGAAGGAGAGTGTACAGTCTAACCAGACACCTAGGTATTTGTAGTTGTCCACATATTCTAAGTCAGAACCATCCAGAGTAGTGATGTTGGACGGGCGGGCAGGTGCAGGCAGGTGCAGGCAGCGATCGGTTGAAGAGCATGCATTTAGTTTCTTGTATTTTAGAGCAATTGGAAGCCACGGAAGGAGAGTTGTATGGCATTGAAGCTCGTCTGGAGGGTTGATAACACAGTGTCCAAAGGGCCAGAAGTATACAGAATGGTGTCGTCTGCGTAGAGGTGGATCAGAGACTCACCAGCAGCAAGAGCGACATCATTGATGTATACAGAGAAGAGAGTCGGTCGAAGAATTGAACCCTGTGGCACCTCCATAGAGACTGCCAGAGGCCCGGACAACAGGCCCTCCGATTTGACACACTGAACTCTATCAGAGAAGTAGTTGGTGAACCAGGCGAGGCAATCATTTGAGAAACCAAGGCTATCGAGTCTGCCGATGAGGATGTGGTGATTGACAGAGTCAAAAGCCTTAGCCAGGTCAATGAATACGGCTGCACAGTATTGTTTCTTATCGATGGCGGTTAGGATATCATTTAGGACCTTGAGCGTGGCTGAGGTGCACCCATGACCAGCTTTGAAACCAGATTGCATAGCGGAGAAGGTATGATGGGATTCGAAATGGTCGGTAATCTGTTTGTTGACTTGGCTTTCGAAGACCTTAGAAAGGCAGGGTAGGATAGATAGAGGTCTGTAGAAGTTTGGGTCAAGAGTGTCCCTCCCTTTGAAGAGGGGGATGACTGCAGCTGCTTTCCAATCTTTGGGAATCTCAGATGACACGAAAGAGAGGTTGAACAGTTAAGGTCATAGTTATGAAAACTTAGGACACTAAAGAGGATTTTCTACTGACTCTGAAAAACACTGAAAGAAAGATGCCCAGGGTCTCTACTCATCTGCATGAACATGCCTTAGGCATGCTGCAAGGAGGCATGAGGACTGCAGATGTGGCCAGGGCAATAAATTGCAATGTCCGTACTGTGAGACGCCTAAGTCAGCGCTACAGGGAGACAGGATGGACAGCTGATCATCCTCGCGGTGGCAGACCACATGTAACAACACCTGCACAGGATCGGTACATCTGAACCTCACACCTGCGGGACAGGTACAGGATGGCAACAACAACAGCCCGAGTTACACCAGGAATGCACAATCCCTCCATCAGTGCTCAGACTGTCTGCAATAGGCTGAGAGAGGCTAGACTGAGGGCATGTAGGCCTGTTGTAAGGCAGGTCCTCACCAGACATCACTAGCAACAATGTCGCCTATGGGCACAAACCCACCATCGCTGGACCAGACAGGACTGGCAAAAAGTGCTCTTCACTGACGAGTCGCGGTTTTGTCTCACCAGGGGTGATGGTCGGATTCGCATTTATCGTCGAAGTAATGAGCTTTACACCGAGGCCTGTACTCTGGAGCGGGATCAGTTTGGAGGTGGAGGTTCCCTTATGGTCTGGGGCGGTGTGTCACAGCATCATCGGACTGAGCTTGGTGTCATTGCATGCAATCTCAACTCTGTGCGTTACAGGGAAGACATCCTCCTCCCTCATGTGGTACCCTTCCTGCAGGCTCACCCTGACATGACCCTCCAGCATGACAATGCCACCAGCCATACCGATCGTTCTGTGCATGATTTCCTGCAAGACAGGAATGTCAGTGTTCTGCCATGGCCAGCAAAGAGCCCGAATCTCCATCCCATTGACCACGTCTGGGACCTGTTGGATCGGAGGGTGAGGGCTAGGGCCATTCCCCCCAGAAATGTCTGGGAACTTGCAGATGCCTTGGTAGAAGAGTGGGGTAACGTCTCACAGCAAGAACTGGCAAATCTGTTGCAGTCCATGAGGAGATGCACTGCAGTACATAATGCAGCTGGTGGCCACACCAGATTCTGACTTACTTTTGGTTTTGACCCCCCCTTTGTTCAGGGACACATTATTCAATATATGTTAGTCACATGTTTGTGGAACTTGTTCCGCTTATGTCTCAGTTGTTGAATCTTGTTATGTTCATACAAATATTTACACATGTCAAGTTTGTTTAAAATAAACGCAGTTAACAGCGAGAGGATGTTTCTTTTTTTGCTGTGTGTTATGTGTTGGGATGTATGGAGATTATGGACAGTATGTAGATATAATATATACAGTTGAAGTCGGAATTTTACATACACCTTAGGCAAATACATTTAAACTCAGTTTCACGATTCCTGACATTTAATCCAAGTACAAATTCCCTCTCTTAGGTCAGTTAGGATCACCACTTTATTTTAATAATGTGAAATGTCAGAATAATAGTAGAGAGAAGAATTCATTTCAGCTTTTATTTCTTTCATCACATTCCCAGTGGGTCAGAAGTTTATACACTCAATTAGTATTTGGTAGCATTGCCTTTAAATTGTTTAACTTGGGTCAAACGTTTTGGGTAGCCTTCCACAACCTTCCCACAATGTTGGGTGAATTTTGGCCCATTCCTCCTGACAGAGCTGGTGTCAGGTTTGTAGGCCTCCTTGCTCTCACACGCTTTTTGAGATCTGCCCACAAATGTTCTATAGGATTGAGGTCAGGGCTTTGTGATGGCCACTCCAATACCTTGACTTTGTTGTCCTTAAGCCATTTTGCCACAACTTTGGACATATGCTTAGGGTCATTGTCCATTTGGAAGACCCATTTGCGACCAAGCTTTAACTTCTTGACTGATGTCTTGAGATGTTGCTTCAATATATTCACATTCCTACCTCATGATGCCATCTATTTTGTGAAGTGCACCAGTCCCTCCAGCAGCAAAGCACCCCCACAACATGATGCTGCCACCCCACGTGCTTCACGGTTGGGATGGTGTTCTTCGGCATGCAAGCCTCCCCCTTTTTCCTCCAAACATAACGATGGTTATTATGGCCAAACAGTTTTATTTTTGTTTCATCAGACTAGAGGACATTTCTCCAAAAAGTACAATATTTGTCCCCATGTGCAGTTTGCAAATCGTAGTCTGGATTTTTCATGGTAGTTTTGGAGCAGTGGCTTTTTCCTTGCTGAGCGTCCCGGTTATGTCGATATAGGACTCGTTTTACTGTGGATAAAGATACTTCTGTACCGGTTTCCTCCAGCATCTTCACAAAGTAATTTGCTGCTGTTCTGGGATTGATTTGCACCATTTTTTAAACATAATATAACCATTTACAATTTCAGTATCACATGTCTTAGAGTGATGGACTGTGCCATCCCTGTGGCATCCGCAACGGATTAGTCCACTGAGACAGTGTCTTGTGCACCACGAAAAAATTATAATAATTGCAACTGCTCGACTAAAGAAATCTCGGTCGACCAACAGCCTATCGACCAAACAATCAACCAGTCGACTAAATGGGGTCAGCCCTACTAGGGACACAGTGCTTCATGGCAGAGGCGGATTGTGGGAATGCACCTGTCATAGAGAAATGCAAGCTAGCCCATGTGGAACTGACAAAGGACTTATGCTAATTAAAATGCACGCAGTAAACATGGTACTTCACACACTGTCAATACTTAAAATCTATGTTCTGTTTCAAATCTGTGAGTTCTCCCACCTGTTTCCATATTTATACAGCCATTTATACATTTAAGTGTGCTCTTTTACTGGAGTTGGACAGCTGTGTACAGCCTTAATGATAACAATTGTAGCTGAAGTTTTGTATTCAAGGGTATCAAACACTTATCCAATTTCAGATTTGTAAATATGTCTATCATTTCTCTTTAGAGTTTTGTACTTGTCTAATGACTTTGTATTTTGCAGCTGTTTCTCAGCAGGTTGTCATTTGTTGTAGTGTTTGTATCAGAAGTTATCAAAATTGCTCTTGACGATACATAGGGTTATGAAGGCTTTTCTGTTCAAGCCCAGTGCTACCACACCTGATTCTACTACTCAGCTGTTCGAGACCTGAGCTGTTCCTCCAGACCTCAGCTGTTCCTCCAGACCTCAGCTGTTCCTCCAGACCTCAGCTGTTCATCCAGACCTCAGCTGTTCATCCAGACCTCAGCTGTTCATCCAGACCTCAGCTGTTCATCCAGACCTCAGCTGTTCCTCCAGACCTCAGCTGTTCCTCCAGACCTCAGCTGTTCATCCAGACCTCAGCTGTTCATCCAGACCTCAGCTGTTCCTCCAGACCTCAGCTGTTCCTCCAGACCTCAGCTGTTCCTCCAGACCTCAGCTGTTCCTCCAGACCTCAGCTGTTCCTCCAGACCTCAGCTGTTCATCGAGACCTCAGCTGTTCATCGAGACCTCAGCTGTTCATCCAGACCTCAGCTGTTCCTCCAGACCTCAGCTGTTCCTCCAGACCTCAGCTGTTCCTCCAGACCTCAGCTGTTCCTCCAGACCTCAGCTGTTCATCGAGACCTCAGCTGTTCCTCCAGACCTCAGCTGTTCCTCCAGACCTCAGCTGTTCCTCCAGACCTCAGCTGTTCCTCCAGACCTCAGCTGTTCCTCCAGACCTCAGCTGTTCCTCCAGACCTCAGCTGTTCCTCCAGACCTCAGCTGTTCATCCAGACCTCAGCTGTTCATCCAGACCTCAGCTGTTCATCCAGACCTCAGCTGTTCATCCAGACCTCAGCTGTTCATCCAGACCTCAGCTGTTCCTCCAGACGATGAATAGTGGAATCAGGTGTGGAAGAACTGGGCTTGAACAAAAAAGCCTGCAGAAACCTGTAGCTTGTCAAGAGCAATTGTGGTCATCCCTGAATTGTTTTTACAAAGTTTATCTGATGGTTGTAAATGTTTTATTTAGTGATAACTCACCTTTTGTTTGAAGGTAATGTAGTACTACGCCTTTTTTCATTCAACTTTAAGGTACATTTTCATGTAAATAGTATTGTGGAAAATTACATAATTAGTCATGCTATCCCATGTTTTACTGTTTAAAGAATTTACTCTTGTTATATGCTAGTGTTTTTTCTAACCTGATACAAACTTGTCTTTGTGGGACTGGGTCATGAGACTGGGCGTACAGTTAAGGTCAGTTTGGGTGCGACCGCAGCATGTGACATCCCGTGTGTTTACTATCTACAGGAAGTCAAATGTATGGAAACTTGCACATTATAGTATTTGCTGTTGCAAATGCAGTTAGACGGTTGAGCCCTCGGGCTATCAACCTCGTGCTATCTTAAATCTGCACAGACAATTAATTGCCTTTTACACATTATCTGCTGACTGCCACGTATACAAAAAGGATGTGCTTCTCTATAAAAGCTGAGAACCGACACTGTTCGTTGAGCTTTTCAACTATGCACAGATTTGGTCTACTACAGTAGCTATGTTGGTATTGTACTTCAAACTAGGTGTAGGCAGGTTGCTTAGGATTCAAACCTTCTCAAAAAGCCTAATTCATACTCTTCAGAGGAATAATGGACCTTACAGTGTCCTGCTATTGAAATTATGTACAGTGCCTTCTGAAAGTTCAGACCACTTGACTTTTTCCACATTACAGCCTCATCCTAAAATGTCTAAAATATATTTTTACTCAGCAATCTACACATAATACCAAAAAAAGTGTTTTTTAGAATTATTTTCAGATGTATTAAAAATAAAGAACAGATACATTATTTACATAAGTATTCAGACCCTTTGCTATGAGACTCGAAATTGAGCTCAGGTGCATCCTGTTTCCATTGATCATCCTTGAGATGTTTCTACAACTTGATTGGAGTCCACCTGTGGTAAATTCAATTGATTGGACATGATTTGGAAAGGCACACACCTGTCTATATAAGTTCCCCACAGTTGACAGTGCATGTCAGAGCAAAAACCAAGCCATGTGGTCGCAGGAATTGTCTGTAGAGCTCTGAGACAGGATTTAGTCAAGGCACAGAGCTGGGGAAGGGCACCAAAACATTTCTGCAGCATTGTGGCCTCCGTCATTCTTAAATGGAAGAAGTTTGGAACCACTAGGACTCTTCCTAGAGCTGGCAGCACGGCCAAACAGAGCAATCAGGGAAGAAGGGCTTTGGTCAGAGAGGTGACCAAGAACCCGATGGTCACTCTGACAAAGCGCCAGAGTTCCTCTGTGGAGATGGGAGAACCTTCCAGAAGGACAACCATCTCTGCAGCACTCCTCCAATCAGGTCTTTATGGCACAGTGGCCAGACGAAAGCCACTCCTCAGTGAAAGGCAAATGACAGCCTGCTTGAAGTTTGCCAAAAGGCACCTAAATGCTCTCAGACCATGATCCTCAGATCCTCAGGTCTGATGAAACCAAGATTGATCTGTTTGGCCTGAAGGCTAAGCTTCACGTCTAGAGGAAACCTGCCACCATCCCTACGGTAAAGCATGGTGGTGGCAGCATCATGCTGTGGTGATGTTTTAGCGGCAGGGACTTGGAAACTAGTCAGGGTCAAGACAAAGATGACCGGAGCAAAGTACAGTGAGATCCTTGATGAACCTGCTTCAGAGCGCTCATGACCTCAAACTGGGGCAAAGGTTCTTCTTCCAACAGGACAACGACCCTAAGCACACAGCCAACAGGAGTGGCTTCGAGACAAGTCTCTGAATGTCTGGACTTGAACCCGATCGAACATCTCTGGAGAGACCTGACAACGCTCCCCATCCAACCAGACAGAGCTTGAGAGGATATTGCAAAGAAGAATGGGAGAAACTCCTCAAAAACAGGTGTGCCAAGATTGTAGCGTTGTACCCAACAAGACTCAAGGCTGTAATCACATCTTCAACAAGGTAAAGGGTCTGAATATGTATTTTTTTTTTAATTAACCTTTATTTAACTAAGACAAATTCTTATTTACAACGACAGCCTACCAGGAAACAGTGGGTTAACTTCCATGTTTAGGGGCAGAACAACCTTGTCAGCTCGGGGATTCGATCCAGCAACCTTTCGGTTACTAGCCCAACGCTCTAACCACTAGGCTACCTGCCGCCCCGTAAACATAATATTTCTTTCTTTTTTTATTAGCAAACATTTCTTAACCTGTTTTTGCTTTGTCATTATGGGGTATTGTTTGTAGATTGACAAGGAATGTGGTTCTGAATATAAACAGCAACACAGCCAACATTGGCATTTCTGTATTTTCTGTAGATGTTATGACCATGTATTGCTACCACTGTATCAAAGGTATTATCTAAGAGTTTCAGAGATAGTCAGAATATGAACGTCATCTGTTACTTGCAAGTTATTAATTTCATGAACTTTGTTTCTAAAGATACATATGTTCATGTGAGCTATTTTTAGCACTTTTCTGGGAGGCTTACCTGTTTTCATTGCTTTACTGGGAAGCTTAGCAGAAGTAGAAATGTTCATGTTATGTATGTTAGTGCAGGGTGAGCTGCACAGAGTGGATTTCATACTAGGGCACACCGCCTCAGTGCTAACAGTATAACTCTGGTTCAAAGGTACATGATTACTGCATACAATAGTT
This sequence comes from Salvelinus fontinalis, assembly GCF_029448725.1. Classification (NCBI taxonomy): domain Eukaryota; kingdom Metazoa; phylum Chordata; class Actinopteri; order Salmoniformes; family Salmonidae; genus Salvelinus; species Salvelinus fontinalis. Next base: position 29,391,408 of record NC_074691.1, read on the forward strand.
GTAGGATCAGCAGAGGCCTTCAGGGCAATTACAGGGACATACATTAGGTTACTTACATTATGTCTATCAACTCCCCTGGTATAATGTACATTTGCTGAAGTATTATGACAACTCAGCGACACAATGGTAGAGATTAGCTGGGTTTGGGGCTTGGGTCATTGATAAGTAATTGTCTCAACGTAGCCTTATAACGCTGTGAAAGGATCCAGAAACCCAAAGTTGAATGGCAGAGGCCTTCTGTCCAACTTCTGAAGGCCTAGCCAATGGCAGGCTAAGCTAGCTAGATATTTCTACCCAGAGAAAGAAAATTCTGATTGGATATTATTTTCTCTTCAGCATTAACCCTTATCTTTCCAACACATGAGAAGAGATGAAATTGTAAGACCATAAAAATTATTGTGAAGATGAAATAGAAATTCCCCAAAATATACATTTTTATAAATGCTTTGGCCTTCTCTGAAGGTTCTAGCAGACCTTCACGGTTCTCCACTGGGTTAGGATTTTTACTATCCCACAAGGATAGTAAACCTATTAGGGTGTCCAATCAAAATGCATTTGACCAATGGGAAAAGTAATATGTTAATTTAATTCAGCTTGTGTGATGCAAATGTTACTATTTGCGACTAGCGGAAACAACTTTGAAAACGACGACCACACAATGTAAAATCCTCAAAAGTTTTGACGATAAAGCTGCAACGCTCTGAGCTCAATGCTTATTATCGAAGGTATTAGATCACTAATTACACTTTTATATAATGATATGATAGAGTAAGATCCCACTGAATGATTCAGCACATGAAAAATAATTTGTCTTGCTAAAATGTATTTTATAACATAAGGAAATGAAATGTCATCACCAAAGCGCGTCTGTCCAGAGTGGGTGGACACCCTAAACATATGCTGTCTGTTTGTGCGTTTGTGTGAAATATTCTCATGAGGCTAGATTAAATGATCTGGCCATCTTCCATCTGTCTCTGAGAAGCACTTCAAGTGCTAATGAGATATGACACATGAAGCCAACCACCTAAGATACAGAGGCACTTAAAGCTATCACACAGTGCATGGGAAAAGACTACTATGGGCTTTTCATCTTAACCAGTATCCATATTTTTTAAAATAAAAAATACTGGTTATATCAATGGATATCAGAACTTTCATGTAGAGACAGAAATAAAAAAAAGCGTAGGTGTCTCAAGTTTGGAGAGCTCCCCAACTTGCCTCACCCTGACTCACAACTCAGAATATATTGACACATCTCCATGGAAACTGCTCAGAAACTGATCAAGAGAGAGACTTGAATGTTTTTGGAAAGTGGCTTGGACCATGTCATCATTATTTGTGTTTAAATCAGTTTCACTTTCTCTCATGTGATCACATTTCAATAGGGGAACCATTTTTTCTATGCAAAGGGTACTTTATTGGTATTGAACCATGATAAGAGGTCAGATCACCATAACCAAATCCTTGCTTTCTCACATCCTTTATCCTTTTCCTACCACAGTTTTAAAATGTCTGAGGGAAGAGAGGAGAGGACTGAGAAGAACTCACTTCGCTCTGACATTTTGAAAAGGAAGCGGGGAGAGGGTGGAGGATAGGGGACGCAAGGAACGAGGAAAGACTTTTGAGATTCATCCAAATAGTTCCCTCTCCTATGGCTGTGCCATTACAGTCTCTTCTCTATGCAACTGTACTATACATATAAAGATATGAGAATACTGTGATTGAGGTTCAGAATGTAATTTGTCACTAGGCTCATTGGGACACAAAATCTACAGAAACGATAGCAGTTTTAAGAATAATATCACGAACTAGAAGTGAAAACTTCAACAAGCTATTCTGACAGCAAATCACCTTGACACAGCTGACGGATTGTGGCGATATCACTGCCACCTTGTGTCCTATTCTATATTCTTAAAACTCTCCATGCCTTGGTGAAACAAAGCAAAAACGACAAATAAATAATTTTCTTATTCATAGGTTGCACCTCCGTCACTTGGGCCCATGATGCCATTCTTATGCGAAACACTGCTTTTAATCAGGGCACGGCGACCGGAAACATGACCGAATACAAACAGTGTAGCTATTCCCTCTGCAAGGCGATCAAACAAGCTAAGCGTCAGTATAGAGACAAAGTAGAGTTGTAATTCAACGACTCAGACACGAGAGGTATGTGGCAGGGTCTACAGTCAATCACGGACTATAAAAAGAAAACCAGCCCTGTCGTGGACCACGATGTCTTGCTCCCAGACAAACTAAACAACTTCTTTGCTCGCTTTGAGGACAATACAGTGCCACCGACAGGGCCCACTACCAAAACCTGCGGGCTCTCCTTCACTGCAGCCAACGGGAGTAAAACATTTAAACGTGTTAACCCTCGCAAGGCTGCCGGCCCAGACGTGTCCTCAGAGAATGCGCAGACCAGCTGGCTCGTGTGTTTCCGGACATATTCAATCAATCCTTATCCCAGTCTGCTGTTCCCACATGCTTCAAGAGGGCCACCATTGTTCCTGTTCCCAAGAAAGCTAAGGTAACTGAGCTAAATGACTATCGCCCCGTAGCACTCACTTTCGTCATCATGAAGTGCTTTGAGAGACTAGTCAAGGACATATCACCTCCATCCTACCTGACACCCTAGACCCACTCCAATTTGCTTACCGCCCCAATAGGTCCACAGACAACGCAATCGCAATCACACTGCACACTGCCCTAACCCATCTGGACAAGAGTAATACCTATATAAGAACGCTGTTCATCGACTACAGCTCAGCATTTAACACCATAGTACCCTCCAAACTTGTCATTAAGCTGGAAACCCTGGGTCTCGACCCCGCCCTATGCAACTGGGTCCTGGACATCCTGACGGCTGCCCCCAGGTGGTGAGGGTAGGAAACAACATCTCCACCCCGCTGATCCTCAATACTGGGGCCCCACAAGGGTGCGTTCTCAGCCCTCTCCTGTACTCCCTGTTCACCCATGACTGTGTGGCCATGCACGCCTCCAACTCAATCATCAAGTTTGCAGACGACACTAGTGGTAGGCTTGATTACCAACAACAACGAGACGGCCTACAGGGAGGAGGTGAGGGCACGCGGAGTGTGATGTCAGGAAAATAACCTCACACTCAATGTCAACAAAACAAAGCAGATGATTGTGGACTTCAAGAAACAGCAGAGGGAGCAGCCCCCTATAGACGGGACAGTAGTGTAGAAGGTGAAAAGTTAAGTTCCTCGGCGTACACATCACGGACAAACTGAAATGTCCACCCACACAGACAGCGTGGTGAAGAAGGCGCAGCAGCGCCTCTTCAACCTCAGGAGGCTGAAGAAATTCAGCTTGTCACCAAAAACACTCACAAACTTTTACAGATGCACAATCGAGAGCATCCTATCACCGCCTGGTACGGCAACTGCTCCGACCACAACATTAAGGCTCTCCAGAGGGTAGTGAGGTCTGCACAACGCATCACCGGGGGCAAACTACCTGCCCTCCAGGACACCTACACCACCCGATGTCACAGGAAGGCTGTTACGAACCCCTTTGGCCCTGAAGTCTAGGGGGGATGAAAACGGATGAAAACATAACTCATGCAAATCATAATAGTGAAAAGGAACAGTGAGAACTAATAACAGACAACTTAAATCTATCGTCAAACACTTGTGGTTTATTTGTTAAACACACAGTAAAGGGGGGGGGGGGGGGCTGAGCTGGACCCAAGGAAAGAAATAATAAATATACAAAAAACCCTAAGCTAGTCTTACCTGCTTCAATAACCGCTAGCTAACTAACCAATAAAATACAGTGGGTGGTCCACCCACTTCTAACTAGGGTACTTAGACAAAGTCTTCCTATGGGTAATGTATGACCATGGGCGACTTGGCTCTGTACCCCCTTTTCCCACCAACAAACAAACAGTCATACACCATAACAATACATACTCACATAATAATGGACAAATGTGACATGTAGGTGCAAAAACAAAAGAGAGATCACTCAATCTGAAGAGAGAGGGAGACAGAGAGAGAGAGTTTGGGAAAATAACTGACTGGGGTTTTAAACCAAGGGAACGAGAATGTGATTGGGTAAGGGAAAAGGAGCAGGTGTGTCTTCTAATTGGCAACTGATGAGTGACACCTGTGACTAGGGCAAAAGGAAAGAAAATACACACACAGGATACACACACAGGATACCTGTATCCGTAACAAAGGCCACAAAGATCATCAAGGACAACAACCACCCAGGTCACTGCCTGTTCACCCTGCTATCATCCAGAAGGCGAGGTCAGTACAGGTGCATCATAGCTGGGACCGAGACACTGAAAAACAGCTTCTATCTCAATGCCATCCAAAAGTGAAACAGCCATCACGGACATTGGGGCGGACCACCCACTGTATTTTATTGGTTGGCTGCTGCCAACATAGTCACTCAAATCTCTAGCCACTTTAATAATAAAAAATCGGATGTAATAAATGTATCACTAGCCACTTTAAACAATTCCACTTTATATAATGTTTACACACCCTACATTACTCATCTCATATGTATATACTGTACTCTATGCCATTTACTGCATCTTGCCTATGCCGTTCGGCCACCGCTCATCCATATATTTATATGTACATATTCTTATTCATTCCTTTACATTTGTGTGTATAAGGTAGTTGTTGTGAAATTGTTAGATTACTTGTTAGATATTACTGCATGATCGGAACTAGAAGCACAAGCATTTCGCTACACTCGCATTAACATCTGTTGACCATGTGTATGTGACAAATAAAATGTGATTTGATTTATGACTGTTCTCCAATTCGGCGGCGCAAGAGTGGTACCCTAAAGTCGTGATAAGCCCAGTCATTCTGGATGGAGGCTAACGACTGTTTAGTCTAAATTTCACTATAGTGCCAAGTTCCTCAGCGTACACGCCACTGACAATCTGAAATGGTCCACCCACACAGACAGTGTGGTGAAGAAAGCACAACAGCGCCTCCTCAACCTCAGGAGGCTGAAGAAATTTGGCTTGTCACCAAAAACCCTCACAAACTTTTACAGACGCACCATTGAGAGCATCCTGTCGGACTGTATCAGCACCTGGCATGGCAACTCTCCAGAGGGTGGTGCGGTCTGCCCAAAACCAGGGGCACACTGCCTGCCCTCCAAGACATCTACAGCACCCAATGTCACATGAAGGCCTAAAAGATCATCAAAGACCTCAGCCTACCTGAGCCACGGCCTTTTCACCCCGCTATCATCCAGAAGACGTGGACAATACAGGTGCATCAAAGCTGAGACCGAGAGACTGAAAAACAGCTTCTATCTCAAGGCCATCAGACTGTTAAATAGCCATCACTAGCCGGCCTCCACCCAGTACCCTGCCCTGAACTTAGTCACTGTCACTAGTCGGCTACCACCCGGTTACTCAATCCTGCACCTTAAGAGGCTGCTGCCCTATGTACATAGGCATGTAACACTGGTCACTTTAATAATGTTCAAATACTGTTTTACAAATTTCATAGGTACAGTATAATAATGTATTCTAGTCAAGACCATCCTATTCAACTATTGCTGTACATACTGTATACTTTTCTATCCTATGTATTCTACAGACATGCTACATATTCTAGCCCCATACTATCCATAACACTGTCTGGTCCCGTGTAGCTCAGTTGGTAGAGCATAGTGCTTGCAACACTAGGGTTGTGGGTTTGATTCCCATGGTACAATTTTTTTTTTATGTAAGCACTCAGTTCTGTAAGTCGCTCTGGATAAGAGTGTCTGCTAAATAAAATGAAAAATTAATAACAATGTCTTTACATCCCATCATGTATATATTTATATTCCGGACTGACATTGCTTGTCCTTATATTTATTTTACATTTAGATGTATGTGTATTGTTGTATATTGTTAGATATTACTGCACTGTTGGAGCTAGGATCCCAAGCATTTCGCTACACCCTCAATAACAGCTGCTAAATATGTGCATGCGACAAATAAAATTTGATTTGGAAATACGATGACATTGCTAAAGTAGTCAAATGTTTAATAGGAACAACTTTGCCGGCATTGTGATGTCGTCAAATTTACTTTAGAGAGATGGTAAGATTGTCATCAGCTAGCATAGTTTGTAAAAATAGCTAGAAATTATAACATTAGCTATTTAAAATCCCCTCAATCTTCAACGTTAACGTTATCAACGTTATACTGCATCTAAAGTCAATCTGGCGACATCAAAAGGTTTTCCTTATAAATATTTTCTTCCTTTCGAATGTCATTGCTTTTCCATGCCACTGTAATGCACTTTTCATTAAATCTTCATCAGCGCTCATTGACAATGCATCGAGTAGAATGCACAGTTGGGCATCAGTCCAAAACAAACGTTCAAAACAATATTGTGACGAAACATGCAACCCATGAAAATAACCTCTGATTAAAGAGATTCTCCAGTACTTTTGTATACTTTAAAGTAGCACTCACGAGCCAAAAGTGTTCCCCAAAAATGGCATCCTACATCACATATGTGCAGATATGTGCACCACGTCATTGAGATCTCTCTCTCTCTCTGCTGTGTGTGTATGATGTGCCTTGCTAGCCGTCACTCAAATGGTGAGGGGCTGAAGCTCATTGGTAAAACTCAAATTGCTAGGGGACTGTGCTAAGATAATGATGCTGAAGAAAGCCATTAAAGGTGAAGCAATGATCATACATTATTGTGAAGAATAGGCTAATGACGATCGAATATAGCTATGCGGAGACCCTCATTGTGAAGTGCAAATCATCACTGGTTAACTTTTATTCCTCCCACGTTATGACAATGTCGTTTAGAACATAATCTCGGTCACCTAGAAATAAACTCTCAGACAAAGCCCCTCCAATTAACTACTGTGCACACAGGCTTGAAATCATCGCCCCCAGTTTTTTTTATTTAAGCACCGTCTTCGCCCAATCCTGATTCATCCAAATAATCAGTGACAAAAACCCAAACACAGGAACTAACTGCTGCTTGTTATCTCAGCCATTCTATTACAGCCCTGACAGACTCAGTTTACACGAAGAATCTGCTCACGAGAGATTATTCAAACCCATAGATAGGCCATCATACAATAAGAAGACAGCAATGCTGCACTTGTATTATGTTTCTATGGAAACTCCTGATTGCCAAGAAACCATACCTTGGGTTTTAAAAGCATGTTAAATATGGCAACGTTTTTTATGTCTGTTTATAATTGTAACGGCAGTCTAAATCGTCCTCCTCAGACGAGGAGAGGCGAGAAGGATCTGAGGACCAATGTGCAGCGTGGTAATTTTCCATGATTTAATTAACACAAAACAAGACACTATACAAAATGACAAAACAAACTAACCGTCACAGTCCTAGCTGGTGCAGACAAAACACAAAGACAGGAAACAACCACCCACAATCCCCAACACAAAACAAGCCACCTATATATGATTCTCAATCAGGGACAACGATTGACAGCTGTCTCTGATTGAGAACCATATTATGCTGAACACAGAAACAGACGAACTAGACACATTACATAGAATTCCCACCCAGCTCACGTCCTGACCAACACTAAACAAGCAAAACACATAGGAACTCTGGTCAGGACGTTACAATAATGAAGAAAATAGGAAATTAGCTGAGTCAGAAATAACTATGACATTTTTGTTGTGGTTAATTTCTTTATCAAATGATTCACTTTATGATGACTCCATTATAGTCACAAAAAGACAATTAAACGATGGAGTCACAAAAAGACAATTAAACGATGGAGTCACAAGCAGACAAGTAAATGATGGAGTCACAAGCAGATAGGTAAATAAAGTATGGAGTCAGAAGCAGGCAGGTAAATTATGTTGTCACAAGCAGGCAGGTAAATTATGGTGTCACAAGATGACAGGTAAATTATGGTGTCACAAGCAGACAGGTAAATTATGGTGTCACAAGCAGACAGGTAAATTATGGTGTCACAAGCAGGCAGGTAAATTATGGTGTCACAAGCAGACAGGTAAATGATGGAGTCACAAGATGACAGGTAAATTATGGTGTCACAAGCAGACAGGTAAATTATGGAGTCACAAGCAGCAAACAGGTAAATCAATGATGGAGCCACAAGCAGACAGGTAAATCAATGATGGAGTCACAAGCAGACAAGTAAATGATGGAGTCACAAGCAGACAAGTAAATGATGGAGTCACAAGCAGACAAGTAAATGATGGAGTCACAAGCAGACAAGTAAATGATGGAGTCACAAGCAGCAAACAGGTAAATCAATGATGGAGCCACAAGCAGACAGGTAAATGATGGAGTCACAAGCAGACAGGTAAATGATGGAGCCACAAGCAGACAAGTAAATGATAGAGTCACAAGCAGACAGGTAAATAAATGATGGAGTCACAAGCAGACAGGTAAATGATAGAGTCACAAGCAGACAGGTAAATGATGGAGTCACAAGCAGACAGGTAAATGATGGAGTCACAAGCAGACAGGTAAATGATGGAGTCACAAGCAGACAGGTAAATGATGGAGTCACAAGCAGACAGGTAAATGATGGAGTCACAAGCAGACAGGTAAATGATAGAGTCACAAGCAGACAGGTAAATGATGGAGTCACAAGCAGACAGGTAAATTATGCCAAGTTTAGGCCAAATTGAGCAGCGCTCCAAATGTATTTACACAACTCTCTCGTGTGTTTAAGGTAATAGCACCATTAGCGCGTGGGGAGGGGTCATTCCTCAACCTGTCTAAAGCAATCTACCTGCTGTCAGTGCTGAGAACCGAAGGGGGCTTTATTTCCAATGACGGGAGAGTTGCAACAGTGCTGGATACACCAGTACAGTGGCTCTGGCAATTTGCCACTTCTGATTCATATCTGCATTCTTCCTCTGCATTGCCTCCAATATGTTCAGCGACCTTGAGAGAAGAACTGATATGATTTCATTTTGTTTGTCTCCCATATGTCCGGGGGTGACGTACCGTGAAAAGTACCCAGCGTTTTAATGGCCTATTTGTTTCATTCACTTTAGCAGGAAGCTTCCAGAGGCAATTATGGATGCTGGGCGCTTTGAGGACACTGGTGATGGCTGATGCAAGTTGGGGTGCCTAGCCTACGAGACATCACGGCTGTTACCTAGTTCAATGTTTTGCGATGGTTCTGGAATGGAAATTCCACGTCAGGGATTTCAGAGGTGCTTCTCTCCACGTAATGAGGCTGTTCTGTCATGCACCATTCCATCTGTTCAGCCATAGCACACATAGAAAGAGAGAGGTAGCACTTTTTTAAACAAGACCTGTGCAGACAGAGTGCATTGAAGATCACAGCAACCTGTTAGGAACCAGTACTTCGATGACGGTTAACCAAATTCCAAACCAAACTCAGATAGAGAGAACAGACTGCTAGCTAGTGCAGGAAGTGAGTCAAGCCCACGTGCAGAAACAGAGATAATCCAATCCAGGGCCATCTTCTATAAAAAAATACTTTGATGCTTGGCATGCAGTGGACCCAAACAACGGGACGTCCTTCTCTACAATGTCCGTTTAGCCATATGACAATGAAAAGTGAACTACCCAAATAAAAACTCCATGCATGATGGGAGATAGAAATGTTTTCACCGCTTCCAAAGGCACCGGGAGAATATGAATGAGACTTAATGCTGTTACTGTAACCTCCAAATGTTCCACTGAAAACAGCCCTCTCTGAGGAGGTTTGGGCAGATCAAATAAACATGTTTTATCATATTACATTCAAAGACAGAGCTCCAATGTAGTTTGTGTGTGTGGAGTGAGGGGAGAGTCCTTCCCTACCCCTGTCTGAGTCTATGAACAAGGAGAGATGCTGTCTGTCACTCAAGTCACAGTCTGCACAGGTTCAGAGTCCAGGACACTATCAGTCTAATAGAAGGACAGGTTCAGAATCCAGGACACTATTAGTCCAATAGAAGGACAGGCTCAGAGTCCAGGACAGTGTCAGTCCAATAGACAGTCAGAATAGGTTCAGAGTCCAGGACACACTATCAGTCCAAAGAATGGAGAGAATGTAGGATAGAGGGAAGTTGCCGTGGCAACCTCAATTAAACAAATAACTGTTTATCCCATGTACTGTATCCACATGTGTTGATTTTTTTGTGTCAATTCTTCTTGATTTACATTGTGTGTAGAGTATTTATATATTTATGCTCGATATGTGTTGATGCTGTGTTGTTGAATAAGACACATTTCCAGAAAGGGACACAATAAAGCAGTTATTACTAGAACCTTAACTCAGGACCAAAAAGGTCTGACATGGTGAAAAATATCACCCTGACAGAGAAGGATACCTTGTAAGGCAGAATTGGTGAAAGAAACTCTCAGGGAAAGAGTTCACACACGTGTGAGATGAATTGTTCTCCTTATTTAATCTCATACTCACTAAATATAGCCTGGCCCGCCGTACCGTACCTCCTTGCCTGTCCAAATAAAATATTGAAATCTTGATAATTTATTTGAACAAGATGCGCACCGACAAAAAACCCCGCATCAATCTCAGATAAAGCATTAGAGCGAGCGTAACAGCGCCCCTCTGTCTCAGTATGTGTAGACCATGTATCTGACGCTGTCTGGCAAAATAATTATGGAGTGTCATACTCTTTTTTGTCAGCCAGCATCAGAAATATGGGCTACATACACTCTTAGAAAAAACGGTTCCAAAAGGGTTATTTGGCTGTCCCCATAGGATAACTATTTTTGGTTCCAGGCAGAACCCTTTTTGGTTCCAGGTAGAACTGTTTTCAATCAAATTCAATCAAATGTATTTATAAAGCCCTGTACAAGGAGTCGAAAGCGTTCCACAGGGATGCTGGCCCATGTTGACTCCAAAGTTTCCCACAGTTGTTTCGAGTTGGCTGGATGTGCTTTGGGTGGTAGACCAGTCTTCATACACATTATGATATAATGGAGCCAGAGGAGATGGCTTCCGTTTTACAGGCTCCTAACAAATTGTGCAATTTTGTATGTTTTTTCGCTTTATTTGTAACTTATTTTGTACACAATGTTTCTGCCACCGTCTATTATGACTGAAAAGATCTTCTGGAAATCAGAACAGCGATTACTCACCACGAACTGGACAAAGATTTTTTCTTTAACTAGTCGGAGGCAAAGGATTTACTGTAGATACCTGACCAGGCCCAGTGGGTAACCCGCCTCTACCATCTGTCTTATTGGCCAACGTGCAATCATTGGAGAATAAACTGGATGAGCTCCGTTCAAGTCCATCCTACCAACGGATATTAAAAACTATAATATCTCATGTTTCACCGAGTCGTGGCTGAACAACAACATGGATAATACGCAGTTTGCTGGTTTTTCCGTGGCAAGAGAGAACAGCTGCCTCCGGTAAGACAAGGGGTGGTGGTCAGTGTCTATTTGTTAATAACAGCTGGTGCGCAAAATTAAATATTTAGGGTTTTTCGAGGTTTTGCTCGCCTGAGGTAGAGTATCTCTTGGTAAGCTGTAGACTACACTATTTACCTAGAAAGTTTTCATCTATATTCCCCGTAGCTGTCTATTTACCGCAACAAACCGATGCTGGGTCTAAGATCGAACTCAACGAGCTGTATAAAGCAGTAAGCAAACAAGAAAATGCTCATCCAGAGGGAGCGCTCCTAGTGGCGTTAATGCAGGGAAACTTAAATCCATTTAACCTCATTTCTACCAGCATGTTACATGTGCAAGAAGAGGGGAAAAAACTAGACCACCTTTACTCCACACACACAGATACAAAGCTCTCCCTCGCCCTCCATTTGGCAAATCTAACCATAATTCTATCCTCCTGATTTCTGCATACAAGCAAAAAATAAAGCAGGAAGTACCAGTGACTCACTCAATACGGAAGTGGTCAGATGAAGCCGATGCTAAACTACAGGACTATTTTGCCAGCACAGACTGGAAAATGTTCCAGGACTCATCCGATGGCATTGAGGAGTACACCACATCAGTCACCGGCTTCATCAATAAGTGCATCGATGACGTTGTCCCCAAGGTGACCGTACATACATACCCCAACCAAAAGCCATAGATTACAGGCAACATCCACACTGATTTAAAGGGTAGAGCTTCCGCTTTCAAGGAGCGGGACTCTAACCCGGACGCTTATAAGTCCTGCTATGGCCTCAGACAAACCATCAACCAGGCAAAGCGTAAATAATGGACTAAGATTGAATCCTACTACACCGGCTCCGACGCTTGTCGGATGTGGCAGGGCTTGCAAACTATTATGGATGACAAAGCCCAGCCACGAGCTGCCCAGTGACACAAGCCTACCAGATGAGCTGAATTACTTCTATGACTAGGGTGGCTAGAGTCTCTGGCAATTTTGTAGCCATGAAGTGCTTTGAAAGGCTGGTCATGGCTCACATCAACACCATCATCCCAGAAACCCTAGACCCATTCTAATTTTCATACCGCCCAAACAGATCCACAAATGACGCAATCTCTATTGCACTCAACACTGCCCTTTCCCACCTGGACAAAAGGAACAGCTATGTGAGAATGCTGTTCATTGACTAAACAGCTCCCTCTGCAACTGGATCCTGGACTTCCTGAAGGGCTGCCCCCAGGTGGTAAGATTAGGCAACAATACATCTGCCACGCTGATCTTCATCCTGGGGGACCCTCAGGGCTGCATGCTTAATCCACTCCTGTTCACCCATGACTGCGTGGCCAAGCACGACTCCAACACCATCATTAAGTTTGCCGACGACCCAACGTTGGTAGGCCTGATCACCGACAATGATGAGACAGCCTTTAGGGAGAAGGTTAGAGACCTAGAAGTGTGGTGTCAGGACAACAACCTTTTCCTCAACGTGATCAAGACAAATTAGATGATTGTGGACTACAGGAAAAGGAGGGCCAAGCCTGCCCCCATTCTTTTTATTATTATTATTATTTATTTATTTATTCATCGATGGGGCTGTAGTGGAGCAGGTTGAGAGCTTCAAGTTCCTTGGTGTCCACATCACCAACAAACTATCATGCTCCAAACAAATCAAGACTATCGCAAAGAGGGCATGACAACGCCTATTCCTCCTCAGGACTCTGAAAAGATTTGGCATGGGTCCTCAGATTCTCAAAAAGTTCTACAACTGCACCATCGAGAGCATCCTGACTGGTTGCATCACTGCCTGGTATGGCAACTGCTCAGCCTTCGATTGCAAGGCGCTACAGAGGATAGTGCGAATGGCCCAGTACATCACTGGGTCAAGCTTCCTGCCATCCAGGACCTATAAACCAGGCGGTGTCAGAGGAAGGCACTAAAAATTGCGACAGACTCCAGCCAGTCATAGACTGTTCTCTCTGCTACCGCACGGCAAGCGGAGTCCAGGTCCAAAAAGCTTCTGAACAACTTCTACCCCCAAGCCATAAGATTGCTAAACAGCTAATCAAATGGTTACCCAGACTATTAGCACTGACCCCACACCCTCTTTTTACGCTGATGCTACTGTCTGTTTATTATCTATTATCTACGCATGGTCACTTTACCTTACCTATATGTACATATTACCTCAATTTCCTCGATTAACCTGTACCCCTGCACATTGACTCGGTACCGTTAGCCCATGTATATATCCTCGTTATTGTTATTTTATTGTTGCTCTTTAATTTTTTACTTTAGTTTATTTTGTAAATATTTTTTCTTAACTCTTACTTTTCTTAAAACTGTATTGTTGGTTAAGGGCTTGTAAGTAAGCATTTCACGGTAAGGTTGTATTCTGCGCATGTGACAAATACAATTTGATAACATTTTAAACTGTTGAGTGTGAAAACCCAATAGCATTGCAGTTCTTGACACAAAGTGGTGCGCCTGGTACCTATTACCATACCCCGTTCAAACGCATTTAAATATGTTGTCTTGCCCATGCACCCTCTGAATGGCACACATACAAGTCCATGTCTCAATTGTCTGAATGCTTAAAATTATTTCTTTAACCTGTCTCCTCCCCTTCATCCATACTGCTTGAAGTGGATTTAACAAGTGACACCAATAAGGGATCATAGCTTTCACCTGGTTTCCCCTGGTCAGTCCATGGCATGCAAAGAGCAGATGTCCTTTATGTTTTGTATACTAAGTGTAGTTTCAGCAGAGAGGAAGAGGCGGAGCTCACTCTTGCAAAAACCTGTCCAGTGTAAGCCTAACGCTTTTCTATAGGCATAGTAAAGACATAAGCTTATTTCCTGCCTATTCGCCTTTGGGACAACGACTCCCATTGTTAGGGCGGAGACATGAGCATCTCATCATTATATACAGATCTCTGGTTTCAGCCACTTGCGAATTGGAAAGGAAAGTTGGCGGGTGAACAGTGCACTGTTCCGATGCTGGCTTCTCCTAAAGTGCATTGATGTTTTGCCAAAAATAAATAATTACTCTCATCTAAATAAAATCCTTCAAAATACTTCACCAGAGAGAGCATGACTTAGACAGAGGGGATCATTAGCTTCTGTGGATTGTTTCAAATCACAAGGGCGTAGGCTTATGCTAATTTGGGAAGCCTGAAAGTTGAGCAGAGCGTGTGGCAATAGGCCTAGATGATTATTGAGTTGGAGCTGTCAGTGAAAAGCATCTAAAATGTGTGAAGATAATTTGTCCATTTGGGCATACTGATTTCTGATTGTCTTAACTCACCACATCCACCACTAATAAGCTGAGTTTCTCAGTTATCACCTCACATAGTAAGTAAACCAAGTCTGTTTTTTGAACATACATTGTGAATGCTAATATTTCCTCACAGTATTTGAAAAATCTTTCCAACACTCTCCCGGCCTCAATAATAACCAAGCTTCGGTGTGAAATAGCAAAATATGATGATCTAATGATCCCATAGACGGGTTAGCTGACAACATCACAAAAACAATGGACACGCTTCAAAGGGGCAGAAGGCCATGTGTTGTTATGGTTCTGGATGGCCAGAAAGCTAGCAACAATGACAAGAAACTGCCATGTGGGGAATTGTAAGTGGCTTGTTTCAGCCCGTTTGATCTTGTTCTTGATACCATGTCTTGTTTTGAGGTCTTTGACTGTCACATCTATGCTAATATGGCAAAAAATATGCTAGCTAGCTAAACAACAACTGTAACGATGCATTTGACAAGTGCTCATTGTGCAACTTTGTTTATGTTTTGAATAAACATTGGAGACAAAATATAGTTTACATGTTATCAACAATCTAAGCCAACCCTGTGCCCCAGAGATGCTAAAGAACCCGTCTATGTATATATCTAGTGGAAGTGTCATAAAATACCTGACAACTTTTCTCGTGTCTGTCCCGAGCTCACTGGCGCGGGAAATTCTGAGGGCCCGGAATAGGCTAGTTGATACAATGTTGCAAGTTCGCTAGCGATAGCTTCGGTCCGGATCCAGTTGATTGATTTGATGCACTTCACTAGCAATAGCTGAAGTCAAGACAGGCAGAGTAGAAAGATGAATGCAATTGAAAGAACCTGAATTTTCATCAGTAGATTGTCTATTGATTTAGCCGCCAATGGATCACAACGTATCAATGTGTCCATAACCACTTGGCAGGTAGCCAAGTGGTTAGAGCGTTGGACTAGTAACCGAAAGGTTGCAAAATCGAATCCCTGAGCTGACAAGGTAAAAATCTGTCGTTCTGCCCCTGAACAAGGCAGTTAACCCACTGTTCCTAGGCCGTTATTGAAAATAAGAATTTGTTCTTAACTGACCTGCCTAGTTAAATAAAGGTAAAATACATTTTAAACAAAGTAGAATTTTTACTTTTTTAATTTTAATTCAGACTTTTCTGATTAACTACATGACAATGATTTACAGAAACTAAAATTATATTATTTTAAATCAGGGTTCGTACAGACAGGTACAAGTCAAATGCAAGGACTTCCAAGTACTTTTTCAGGACCTAAAATGTATTTGCAAGGATTATCAATTTGTAACAGTTCATATTATGCCATTGTTTCTAGTCGCCACCAGTTGGAAGTATATCGCCACAACCTCATAAAAAAATACGAACTTAGTATTCATCCTTACCTTACAAATTGTACTCAATAATACGTTGTTTCACTACTTATTTACTACATACATGTGTGGTAAGTCAGTACTGATGATAATGTAATGTCAGAATTTAGATTTCCACCTAAATAGCCATACCCAAAAGTAACTGCTATTCATGAGTAATTACATGATTTTGACATGCAAAAACGTGGTATATTTGTAAATAAGACATCTGAGAGATTATAAGGGAATGATCAGAAGATAGATAGGAGTTACATAGTTCAGAATACACAAGATCAAGCACACACAAAATAACCGTTCAGGTTGTTTTATTTTTTAAAGTCTTTCATTGACAAGATATAAGTGAATTATTGATGACTAGAGCTGGAAACACATCAGATGGTTTCCACAACATGCAAACAATATTTAAAAAAAACATTGGATTGATAGACCTAACAATTAGAAATGGCTAGATGTTTTAGTAAGTGATGTCAGGTGTGGTCACAGGATGTTTCCAAGTGGCCCTAAACCTCTCCAAAGTGGCATATGTCTGTAAATTAGATCATTCCAGTGCTATAACATATTTGCAATCCCTAAATGCTATTTGTTCTGTATGAAAACACAATATCAACTTCACTTTACCATATCAACCTCACTCAAACATTGTGGTGGTCTCCAGGGTACATTCAGGTGTCCTTTCAACCTCTCCAACGTGTCAGAATGTTGTAATTGCACACTGGATGTGCCTAAAAGTTATTGTTCAATATAAAAACAACATTTCTATAATACCACCTCTCTCAAACATTGTGGTGGTGTCGGGGGACATACAGGGAACGTCTACAGCACGTAAGCAGGCAACATATTTTTGATGCACAAAGATGTAGTCACTCGGTGGACATTCGATGTTGTCATTAAGTCAATAGGCTAGATTTGCTCCTACCAAACAAAGGACTAATTTGACACTCCCCATGTAGCTATAGCTCAAACACAGACCAAATTGAATCTTACCTTATAAGTTGTTTGCTGTTTGGTGGAAACATTGTGTAAAATAAACATTTTGACTCTCGGGGCTGGTGATCAACAACAAATAAGATATCTTCATGATCTATGGAGTCCCGGCTTTCAGTGTATCAACTTAATCCGTTTTTATTTTGTTTATGCTTTACAACGCTAACCAGAATGTAGGTAGCAGCCATCTCGAAATTAGGTAATCGGCTCGGCCTGCCCTTATAAATGTGTATGCCCATATATGGAAGTAAGTCATTCCAAAGATTTGAAGGCACCGATCAATGGCCAAGATACTCAGCTTTCCGCAGACACCCTGCTTTTGTAGATAGGGGCCACCGTTCTCATACCAGACTGAAGTGAATTAAAACCAAAAAAATTGTGTCCCCAAATATGGGGACTTTATCAAATCAAATGTATTTATATAGCCCTTCTTACATCAGCTGATATCTCAAAGTGCTGTATGGAAACCCAGCCTAAAACCCCAAACAGCAAAACAGACTTTACATTTAAGTAGTGATAAGCAGAGTTTTGGGACATGCCTGCTGGTAAACACACATTTCCTTTTCGCATTACTATACATTTCCAGCTTAATGACTGTGTTTTTATTGGGCATTTGGGAATATACTACTTAAAGGCAACGAAAAAAGCGTCTTGCTTCCGACTGGCAGTTTTAGGGTCAGGTGGGCGGGTGGGCTTTGTGAAGAAAAAGACAGGTGAACAGCCACCAGAACGGCTTGATAAAGCAGAATATCGCGGGCGCGCTGTGGATGTGGCGATTGGCAAAAAAAGCTTTGGAGGTTGTTGCAGAGAAAAAGTCTGAGCTGGCGCCTGCGCAGGATGCAGCGTTGTCGCTCCCAAAATGTTTATGGTTTGTCAAAGTAGAAGAAAAAGGATATATCACCAATTCCCTTGGACTTATCAAACCAACCAGTGCCATTTTTCCCACCACTCTAGCCTGGTCGCCCCACCACTCTAGCCTGGTTTCCTGTCTATTTCGGCCCTCTTGCCAACACCTTATGGAATCAGATGGCAATAGAGCAGCAAGCCTGGAAACCAGGGTACCGCCACATCCTATCCCTCATCCCAATCCCTTTGACCTTTACCGAGTCCACGGCGGACCAGTCCAGCGGGTAAGAGAACAACTCCGTCTTGCCCGTGGGGATCTTCTCGACCAGGCTCTTGATGTGCTTGCACTTCTCCTCAGTGTTGGCGCCCTTGATGGCTGCCCTTGATGGCCGCCAGTCCATTGCAATCACATTTTTGACTGCAATGGACCTTTAAAGTTTGACTGAAATAGGACGGTTACGTTTTGTGTTACAAATTCACTTTTTGTGAGTTTTGAAGCATTTATGTAATAAAGCACAGGCTTCATAATTCATGTTAATGGACTGATATTATCTCATAGAACAAAACGTATCAGATCTCCTAAGCCTGTGTTAACCTCAGACCTTATTTTCAGCATTTATCCTAAAAACCTATTCTTTCCCCATTGAACAAACCGGAACAAACCAGCTGAACAAACTGGAAGTAACTAATTTCCCCACAAGCTCACAGATAGCGTGTAAAAATCATCTGTCCTCGGTTGCAACACTCACTCCCGAGTTCCAAACTGCTTCTGGAAGCAACGTCAGCACACTAACTGTTCGTAGGGAGCTTCATGAAATGGGTTTCCATGGCCGAGCAGCCGCACTCAAGCCTAAAATCACTATGCGCAATGCCAAACATTGGCTGGAGTGGTGTAAAGCTTGCCGCCATTGGACTCTGGAGCAGTGGAAACTCATTCTCTGGACTGATGAATCACGTTTCAGCATCTGGCAGTCTGATGGACAAATCTGGGTTTGGTGGATGCCAGGAGAACGCTACCTGCCCCAATGCCTCGTGCCAATTGTAAAGTTTAGTGGAGGAGGAATAAAAGTCTGGGGCTGTTTTTCATGGTTCGGGCCCCATAGTTCCAGTGAAAGAAAATATTAACGCTACAGCATACAATGACATTCTAGACCAGGGGTACTCAACTCTTACCCTACGAGGTCCAGAGCCTGCTGCTTTTCTGTTCTACCTGACGTGGCTCTTAAAAGCCGATTCACCCATACTCGCAAAGTGTGCATGTATGGCTTTTTCAAGTTTTGTGTGTGCTTGTTTTTTTAAATGGTTGAATGAATAAACTAAACTAATCTAAACTCTGCAATGTTGGGTTGTATTGGAGAGAGTCTCCGTCTTAAATCATTTTCCACACAGAGTCTGTGCCTGTATTTAGTTTTCATGCTAGTGAGGGCCAAGAATCCACTCTCACATAGGTACCTGGTTGCAAAGGGCATCAGTGTCTTAACAGCGCAATTTGCCAAGGCAGTATACTTGGAGCGCAGCCCAATCCAGAAATCTGGCAGTAGCTTCTGATTAAAATTCAATTTTCACCGAACCGCTTGTTGCAATTTTGATGAGGCTGTCTTGTTCAGATATCGGTAAGTGGACTGGAGGCAGGGCATGAAAGGGATAACGAATCCAGTTGCTTGTGTCATCCGTTTCGGGAAAGTACCTGCGTATTTGTGCAAACTCACTTAAGTGCTTCGCTATATCACATTTGACATTGTCTGTAAGCTTGAGTTAATTTGCACACAAAAAAATCATACGATGATAGAAAGACATGTGTGTTGTCCTTGTTAATGCGGACAGAGAAGAGCTCCAACTTCTTAATCATAGCATCGATTTTGTCCCGCACATTGAATATAGTTTCGGAGAGTCCCTGTAATACTAGATTCAGATCATTCAGGCGAGAGTGTAACGGATGTGAAATGGCTAGCTAGTTAGCGGGTACGCGCTAGAGGACGGTTTAAAGTGATACCATTACATTGATGCTGTTGACCCGGATCACTGGTTGCTGCGGAAAAGGAGGAGGTTGAAAGGGGGGTGAGTGTAACGGATGTGAAATGGCTAGCTAGTTAGCGGGTACGCGCTAGTAGCATTTCAATCAGTTACGTCACTTGCTCTGAGACTTTAAGTAGGGTTTCCCCTTGCTCTGCAAGGGCCGTGGCTTTTGTGGAGCGATGGGTAACGATGCTTCGTGGGTGTCAGTTGTTGATGTGTGCAGAAGGTCCCAGGTTCGCGCCCGTGTCGGGGCGAGGGGACGACGTAAAGTTCTACTGTTTCAAGAGCAAACATCACCCAGATAGGCCAGTCGTGTGAGAAACTCGTTATCATGCAAGCGGTCAGACATTAAAGAAAACTTTAAGCTCGTCTCTCAATTAAAAAAAAGGTGTCAATACTTTGCCACCTTGATAACCAACGCACGTCTGCATGTTGTAAAAGCGTTACATGGTCGCTGCCCATATCATTGCAGTGTCGAAAATACATGATAGTTCAGAGGCCTTGCTTTAAAACTTGCTTTTAAAACTTAACTTAGGGATAGGGTCTAGTTTCCTGAATTTGCGCCTGACTGATGTGCCCAAAGTAAACTGCCTGTTACTCAGGCACAGAAGCCAGGATATGCATATAATTGGTAGCATTGGATAGAAAACACTTTGAAGTTTCTCAAACTGTTAAATTATTGTCTGAAACTATAACAGAATTGATATGGCCGGCGAAAATCTGAAGAAAATCCAACCAGAATTTTTTTTATTTGAGGTCCCAGGCTATTATTACGAAAACCTATTGTTCCTATGTAAATCCGTCTCCCAGATTGCAATTCCTATGGCTTCCACTAGATGTCAACAGTCTTTATTCAAGGTTTCAGAATTTTGAGTTTTGGTGAGAAAAGCCCTGGAACAAAATCTGTCTTTTGGCGCGCTTACTAATTATCCTTTCCTATTTAACATACTACTTTCTGTATGAAATAGTATAGTTTATTTACATTTTAGAGTACCTGAGGATTAAATAGAAACATCGTTTGACTTGGTTGGACGAAGTTTAGCGGTAGCTTTTCGGACTCCTTTGTCTGCATGTTGAACGAGTGGATTACTGAAATCGATGGCGCCAACTAAACACGACTTTTTGGGAAATAAAGAAGGATTTTATCTAACAAAACAACCATTCATGTTGTAGGTGGGACCCTTGGGATTGCAAACAGAGGAAGATCTTCACAAGTAAGTGATTTATTTAATCGCTATTTGTGATTTTATGAAGCCTGTGCTGGTTGAAAAATATGTTGATATGGGGTGCCGTCCTCAGGCAATCGCATAGTATGCTTTCACCGTAAAGCCTATTGTAAATCTGACATTGCAGTAAGATTAACAAGAATTTAAGCTTTTAAATGGTATAAGATACTTGTATGTTCATGAATGTTTACGATTATTTATTTGAATTGCGCACCCTCAAATTTCACCGGATGTTGTCCCGCTAGATCAGGGGTGTCAAAGTCAAATGGACGGAGGGCCAAATAAAAAATTTAGCTACAAGCCGAGGGCCGGACTGTTCGAATGTTCATTGAAAAATTTTTAAATTACGCATATAGTCTAGTGAACCTAATTGAACCTACTGAAAACCTAACAAATATATTCCAATATGATCAGATAAATAAAGCAATATTTTCTTATGGCTCTGTCAGTAATCTTTAATTTTCAACAGACACAAAAAACAAATTTCCTTTATATAAAAATCCCCATAACATGAACATTAAATGAAAGAAACCGGTATTCAAGGCACCATCAGTAGCCTATATTTTCTATTTTAGCAAAAGTGGGCTAAATTTACTTCAAAGAAAAAAACAATAATAGCAATTTTCTATCATCCACTCAACTGAAATATTTTTAAAATATAATTGGATTGAAATACAATAAAATAAAGTGCAAAAATCTATTAATCAAAAACAACACTTTGTTTAAGGAGAAGTAACATGCAGTGAAAACAAATATTAAACTTTAACTTTTAAACTTGAACTGAGTAAAAACTCTAAATATGTGATTGCACAGTAATGTTCACTTGTTTGAGGTTGAGGGTGATACTTGGTGGTGTCCCATCTTTTCCACAAGTTCATCAATGTTCGGGGTAAGGCTCTGAGCTGAGGAAATCCTCAGAATTGAGTGGAGGTGTTCAGCAGTAAGTCGACTTCTGTGTGATGTTTTGTTCAGGTTCATCAAAGAAAACAGTTGTTCACACAGGTATGTGCTGCCAAACATAGACAACGTTTGAGCAGCCTGGATGCGCAGCTGGGGCATTGTGTCGGGGAGGAAACGGGCGAACTCCGCAGCACCCACTGCCGCATATTTTGCCCTCAGTGCATCATTGCATTGGAGGTCAATCAACTCCATTTGGAGGTTTGGTGGTGAGCTTTCCACGTCAACAGCAAATGGGTTACCGAGCAGTTCCAACCTGCTTTTTTGTGCTTCAAAGTCAGCAAATCGGCGTCGAAAGTCAGCGGCAAGCATACCTATTTTATCAGCCAACTGTGCGCTCGGGAACGCACTGGTAGAGAGCTTCTCTTTCATGGTCTGGCAGCTGGGAAAGTGGCTCAAATTTTCTTTCCGCATCTGCGTCTCCCACAGAGTCAGTTTGGTTTTAAATGCCTTCACTGTACTGTACATATCAGAGATGACATGATCCCGACCCTGCAGCTGCAAGTTCATTGCATTCAGATGACTCGTAATGTCACACAGAAAAGCCATTTCACACAGAAACATTTCGTCTCGGAGTTGTGTTGTGTCTTTCCCTTTGCTGTCCAAGAACAGACAAATCTCCTCACGAAGCTCGAAACATCTTTGAAGCACCTTTCCCTGGCTTAGCCATCGCACCTCTGTGTGATAAGGCAAATCACCATGCTCCGTTTCTAACTCCGTCAGAAATGCCTTGAACTGGCGGTGATTCAAACCTTTGGCTCTGATAAAGTTAACTGTGCGCGTGATGATGCTCATTACATGCTCCATTTTCAAGGCTTTACCGCACAACGCTTCCTGGTGTATGATACAATGATAAGCTGTCAGCTCACCTGTCGCGTTTTCCTCTTGCATCTTTTCCCGTATCTTCGCCACCAGTCCGCTCCTGTGTCCACACATCGCAGGTGCTCCGTCGGTTGTCAAACCCACGAGTTTTTCCCAAGGCAGCTCCATCTCATTTACACATCTTGACACCTCTTCATACAAATCATGCCCCGTAGTTGTGCCATGCATAGGACGTAAAGCCAAAAACTCCTCTGTCACGCTTAGGCTGGAGTCCACTCCGCGGATGAAAATTGACAACTGGGCAATGTCAGAAATGTCGGTGCTCTCATCCACAGCCAAGGAATATGCAATGAAATCTTTTCCCTTTTTCACAAGCTGCTCTTTTAGATTGATGGACAACTGGTCTACTCTCTCGGCAATGGTGTTTCTGCTCAGACTCACATTTAAAAAGAGTTGCCTTTTTTCTGGGCAAACTTCGTCACAAACTTTAATCATGCAGTTTTTGATGAAATCCCCCTCCGTAAATGGCCGGGCTGATTTAGCGATCTCTTCTGCCAAAATAAAACTGGCCTTGACAGCAGCCTGGCCTTGTAATTTGGCTTTTTTGAACAGAGCCTGTCGAGATTTGAGGCCTCGTTTTAATTCCTCTGCCTTTTGTAGCCTTTGTTCCATGTCCATATTCTTGTTTTTGTCCGCGTGTTTCGTTTCATAATGTCGTTTTCCAGCTACCTCCGTGAACATATACTCCGACTCCCACCTTGTTTGAAACCCCCGGTTCTCAGTGTCCACCTTCCGTTTTGCCATTTTTGATGGGTATCTGAAAGTTAATTTTACTGTGATGCTGACGACTGCTGTGCCAATAAATATTGAAATGAAGCAGCCTACTGCTCGGTGCGTCACCGTTGCATTGTGGGAAATGTAGTATTGGTGCGTGTAAAAGATCTGCGGGCTGCCGGCTTGCTGCGGTCTGCGGGCCGGTTCTAATAATAAATCAAGATCATCCCAGGGGCCGTAAAAAACCTTCTCGCGGGCCGGATGTGGCCCGCGGGCCTTGACTCTGACATATGTGCGCTAGATGGACGCCCATCCCTAGACAAAGTTAACCATTTTCACTGTAGTGTCCCAAATGTCTTTCACGCTGTCAGATATTCCTTTGGCAGCAAGAGCCTCTGTGGATGCTGCAGTGTACCCAAGTGGCATCGGGAGCAACTGCTTGCACAAGCGCTACCACTCCACTATCATGGCTTTTGCCAGTACAGATTTCAACACATCTTGACCACCAGAGTCCATTTGATGTCACAAAGCTGTCCAGTACTTAAAAAATATCCTCTACTGTTGTCCTGGTTTCCAGTGGTTTGCAGAAGAGGATGTCTTCCTTAATTGACCCCCCATAAACGTAACGGACATATACCAGGAGCTGTGCCAGGCCCACCAGGTCTGTTGACTCATCAAGCTGTAACGCATAGAAACCACTGGCTTGTATGCAAAGCAGTAATTGTTTCAAAACATCTCGTGAAACAGTGTTGTTTGATGAAGTCATTGTCAGTATAGTTTTTTTGGCCTTTTCCCCCAGCATTGTCCCAGCCATATCAGCAGCAGCAGGAAGTATTTAGTCCTCTACAATAGTATGGGGCTTGCCTGTCCTAGCCACTCGGTAGCTCACCATATAAGACAATTCTAGCCCCTTCTTATTAATGGTATCTGTTGTCTTACTACTCGAAATTCGTCTTAATTCTCGCTCAAAAAACTCCTGTGGCTTATTGTTCAAATTGGCATGTTTTGTTTCTAAATGTCTGCGCAAGAGTGAAGGTTTCATTGAGTTGTGAGATAGTACTTTTGCACATATAACACACTGTGGCTGAGGAAAGACACTAGTTCCAATATAAGTGAACCCCAAATCAATGTAGTTCTCATCATATTTGTGCCTCTTCAATGGTCCAATGTCCCTGTCTGTTGTTCGGTGCTTTTCCAGGTAAGATGGCTCTTCGGCTGCATCAGATTCACAACTGTCAGTGTCCATGCTAGCTGGGCTAACAACAAATGTAGAATTACTGATGCTAGCATTGGATGTGCTTGTGGAAGCAGAACAACTTGTGTCGTCTACAGGTGCAGGTGTAATACAGCTGGTATGCGTCTCTCTGGTTGTGGGCCTTACTTTTTTTTTACCATTCGTCCATTTTCGAGCAAACGGAATGAGCTGCAGCTATGTTTGGCTACATATGGACTGTTAGTGGGGGGAGACACTCTAGACCCAAACTGTTACAGACCTATATCTATCCTACCCTGCCTTTCCAAGTTCTTCGAAAGCCAAGTTAACAAACAGATCAGCGACCATTTCAAATCCCACCGTACCTTCTCTGGTATGCAATCTGGTTTCCGAGCTGGTCATGGGTGCACCTCAGCCATGCTCAAGGTCCTAAATGATATCATAACCGCCATCGATAAAAGACAATACTGTGGAGCCATATTCATCGACCTGACCAAGGCTTTCAACTCTTTCAATCACCACATTCTTATCGGCAGACTCAACAGCCTTGGTTTCTCAAATGACTGCCTCGCCTGACATAGTTCAGTGTGTCAAATCGGAGGGCCTGTTGTCTGGACCTCTGGCAGTCTCTATGGGGGTACCACAGGGTTCAATTCTCGGGCTGACTCTTTTCTCTGTATACATCAATGATGTCGCTCTTGCTGCTGGTGATTCTCTGATCCACCTCACCTCTGATCCACCTCCACCAGACGACACCATTCTGTATACTTCTGGCACTTCTTTGGACACTGTATTAACAAGCCTCCAGACGAGCTTCAATGCCATACAACTCTCCTTCCGTGACCTCAAACTGCTCTTAAATGCAAGTAAAACAAAATGCATGCTCTTCAACCGATCGCTGCCCGGACCTGCATCACTACACTGGACGGTTATGACTTAGAATATGTGGACAACTACATATACCTAAGAGTCTGGTTAGACTGTAAACTCTCCTTCAAGACTCACATTAAGCATCTCCCATCCAAAATTAAATTCAGAATTGGCCTCCTATTTCACAACAAAGCATCCTTCACTCATGCTGCCAAACATACCCTCGTAAAACTGACTATCCCACCGATCTTTGACTTTGGCAATGTCATTTACAAAATAGCCTCCAATACTCCACTCAACAAATTGGATGCAGTCTATCACAGTGCTATCCATTTTGTCACCAAAGCCCCATATACTGACCACCACTGCGACCTGTATGCTCTCGTTGGCTGGCCCTCGCTTCATACTCGTCGCCAAACCCACTGGCTCCAGGTCATCTATAAGTCTTTGCTAGGTAAAGCCCCGCCTTATCTCAGCTCACTAGTCACCATAGCAGCCCCCACCCATAGCACGCGCTCCAGCAGATATATTTTACTGGTCCCCCCCAAGCAAACTCCTCCTTGGGCCGCCTTTCCTTCCAGTTCTCTGCTGCCAATGACTGGAAAGAATTGCAAAAATCACTGAAGCTGGAGACTCATATATCCTAACTTTAAGCATCAGCTATTAGAGCAGCTTACAGATCATTGCACCTGTACATAGCCCATCTGTAAATAGCCCACCCAACTACCTCATCCCCATACTGTTTTTTTTGCCTTACCTTCCTAATCTTACTTCATTTGCACACACCATATATAGACTTTTCTATTGTGTTATTGACTGTACTTTTGTTTATTCCATGTGTAACTCTGTGTTGTTTGTGTCGCACTGCTTTGCTTTATCTAGGCCAGGTCGCAGTTGTAAATGAGAACTTGTTCTCAACTGGCCTACCTGGTTAAATAAAGGTGAAATATTATTTATTTTTTTAAGTGGTATTCCTGCGAGAGAGTTATGGTTAATGTGATTTGATGTTGCCTGTATTTGACATTGTGTTGTTATTTTGCTGAACACTAGATGGTTCAATTTTATTTTTGGCTGTGAAACGAGGCTACTCAGGCGGAAAAAAAGCCTCACCCAAATGTATAGCCCCGTTGGAAAATATAAATGGACTGTTTGAAAATGTGAAGAATTATTTCAGATTTCTTTTATGAATCACATTTTTATTTGGCGTACCCCCGACGGCATTGTGCGTAACTCTGGGTACCCCAGTTTGGGAATACCTGCTCTAAGGTATCCCCCATCGAAATAAATCCAATGTTATACCCCTTTGATATCACCCCTGTCATATAGTGAAACCAGTGCTTTGACTGTCTTTCCTATACAATATGTGACTCTGTGTGAGTGTCAGTCACATTACTGGTGATATAGACAGAGACCACTCAGACTGTCCATCAGGGACCTAGTGGAGCAGAACGTCCATCTACTGCTCCAGTCACAGTGGGCTAGTGATTCATTAGAGATTGTACTGAGTGAACTTCAGAACACACACTTATGCACACACACACACAGGGACTTACACACACACACACACACACACACACACACACACACACACACACACACACACACACACACACACACACACACACACACACACACACACACACACACACACACACACACACACACACACACACACAACGGCCCATTCACTGGAGAAGAAAACAGTTTGAAAGCCATAAAGATAACCATTGCTCTCTCTGCTCTATGTTTAGCTGCAATATATTTTATGTAATCAAATACAAGCTCAGGCATAATAAACATCTATCATGTGATTTAAAAAAAAATGCAAACCAAAGTATTTTCATTATCATGCTGACCCCAAAATACTTTTATTTATGTCCTTGTTGGCAGCCCCTCATTTAATACTGAACAACTGGTGTGTAGGAAGTTTAAAGTCCACACACAGGAAGGTTAACTCCCTGTCCGCCCTGTGAGTACACTGTCAATGGAAGACGCTATTTATCGATCTCCAGTGCCATCTTGGAGGAAGGCCGGGGATAAGTATGCATTGGCTGTCTGTGACAGAGCATAAAGTCAGCAGTGTGTATTGATTGCAGTTACATGAGAGATAAATACGATGAGAGTCAGGTACTGTAGCTCACTGACTTAAAGCAGCAGGATCATTGGTGTTGAAAAAGCATTCAGTAGCATTCCTGATGCTAACTAACCTGCCTCTGGTCATTGAAAGACAGGAGCCCAGTACTGGAATAGAATAGCACCTAAACACCTCTCTCCTGTTACTACAGCAACACCACCCGCTTCTGACAGCAAATTAAAACTTAATTCTCTAACACTATCCATTCCACTCCAAGGACCGAGCCAATGAAATAGTCTATTACTGTACTGGAGAGATCTCTAGTGACACTTACTGCATTAAAACGAGTTACATTTTTCATAGAATATGGTTGACTATACAGTACATTATTTAATTAAGTACACGCTCTACAAAAAGACAATATATGGGAAGACACTAACATTAAACAATCCACACATAATACACAATACCCACGAGAAACACTCAACCCCTATGCCCAGTCCCAACCATGAGATAATGCGCACGAGAAACACTCAACCCCCATGTCCAGTTCCACCCACAACATCATGCGCACAAAAAACACTCAACCTCTATGCCCAGTCCCAACCATGAGATAATGCGCACGAGAAACACTCAACCCCCATGTCCAGTGCGTAAGAAAACAAAGTGTTTGTCACGTTTGTAAACATAAGCCTTTGATTGGTTGTGATAGATGGCCGCTCTGCAAATTGAAAAAGTAATTTCACCGTTACGAAACATCCACGTCCTTCAGAAGTATTTAATATACACTCTTTTAAGAATGAGGCCACACATTTTCCCCTCTCCTCATGTTAGCAACCATACACATGTGTTGCTCAAACCCGCCCGTGTTCTTACGCTACACCGCCTAGTAAGAGCATGAGGTATAGGGTGGGCTAACTTACCACATCATCTCTAAAATGGCACGTTTTGCCTTCCATAACTTGGCATGCCAACAATAATGTATTCCCCATTGACAATAAACATTACACTGTTCGACACCTTATCTTGCCACACTACAGTCTCAGATTCCCTAGCCTATTTGTGTCTGTATTCTCATGCTCTCTTAATGAAATTACCAATGTAGTAAGAGGTTCAAAAGCATCTTAAATGAAAATATAAACAAACGACGTGTAACATTATATACATTATTGAGTGGTGAAAGTGTTTCGGGCTGTGTGTATAAACAGGACTTCCCTATCGGAGGCTATATCTGCGCTCCACATATTGATTTCACTGCAGGGGAAGGGATTTATTAGTATTACTAGGGACACCGTGTGCATAAATAATAAGAAACACTTTTAATAAGATAGACCTCTCGTCTCGTCCATTGGATCCTGACGTTTCTTACACACCCATTCACCCACAGGCAGTCACAGGGATATCCACTCGCTTACTGTAACGTTATGCCTCAGATGGCATTAAAACCTTACACAGGCTTTTTCCAACAATGCAGATGTTAAGTTTAAAGAAAAAATATATATATACAGTTGAAGTCAGAAGTTTACATACACTTAGGTTGGAGTCATTAAAACTCGTTTTTCAACCACTCGACAAATTTCTTGTTAACAAACTATAGTTTTGCCAAGTTGGTTAGGACATCTATTTTGTCTAACAATTGTTTAAAGACAGATTATTTCACTTATAATTCACTGTATCACAATTCCAGCGGGTCAGGAGTTTACATACACTAAGTTGACTGTGCCTTTAAACAGCTTGGAAAATTCCATAAAATGGCTTAAAAAGCTTCTGATAGGCTAATTGACATACTTTGAGTCAATTGGAGGTGTACCTGTGGATGTATTTCAAGGCCTACCTTCAAACTCAGTGTCTCTGCTTGACATGGAAAAATCTAAAGAAATCAGTAAAGACCTCAGAAAAAGAAATTTGACCTCCACAACTCTGGTTCATCGTTGGGAGCAATTTCCAAACGTCTGAAGGTACCACGTTCATATGTACAAACAATAGTATGCAAGTATAAACACCATGGGACCACGCAGCCATCATACCTCTCGGGAAGGAGCCGTGTCCTCTCTCCTAGAGATAAACATACTTTGGTGCGAAAAGTGCAAATCAATCCCAGAACAACAGCAAAGGACCCTGTGAAGATGCGGGAGGAAACAGGTACAGAAGAATCTATATCCACAGTAAAACGAGTCCTATATCGACATAACCTGAAAGGCCACTGAGCAAGGAAGAAGCCACTGTCCGGGGGTATCATCGGATGGGGCCACAGTGTCTCCTGACCCCTCCTGTCTCAGCCTCCAGTATTTATGCTGCAGTAGTTTATGTGTCGGGGGGCTAGGGTCAGTTGGTTATATCTGCCTACTTCTCCTGTCTTCTCCTGTCTTATTTGGTGTCCTGTGTGAATTTTAAGTATGCTCTCTCTAATTCTCTCTTTCTCTCTTTCTTTCTCTCTCTGGGAGGACCTGAGCCCTAGGACCATGCCTCAGGACTACCTGGCATGATGACTACTTGCTGTCCCCAGTCCACCTGTCCGTGCTGCTGCTCCAGTTTCAACTGTTCTGCCTGCGGCTATGGAACCCTGACCTGTTCACCGGATGTGCTACCTGTCCCAGACCTGCTGTTTTCAACTCTCTAGAGATAGCAGGAGCGGTAGAGATACTCTTAATGATCGGCTATGAAAAGCCAACTGACATTTACTCCTGAGGTGCTGACTTGCTGCATCCTCGACAACTACTGTGATTATTATTATTTGACCATGCTGATCATTTATGAACATTTGAACATCTTGTCCATTTTCTGTTATAATCTCCACCCGGCACAGCCAGAAGAGGACTGGCCACCCCTCATAGCCTGGTTCCTCTCTAGGTTTTTTCCTAGGTTTTGGCCTTTCTAGGGAGTTTTTCCTAGCCACCGTGCTTCTACACCTGCATTGCTTGCTGTTTGGGGTTTTAGGCTGGGTTTCTGTATAGCACTTTGAGATATCAGCTGATGTAAGAAGGGCGATATAAATAAATGTGATTTGATTTGCTCCTAAACCGCCATTAAAAAAAACAGACTATGGTTTGCAACTGCACATGGGGACAAAGATCGTACTTTTTGGAAAAATGTCCTCTGGTCTGATGAAACAAAAATAGAATTGTTTGGCCATAATGACCATCATTATGTTCGGAGGAAAAAGGTGGAGGCTTGCAAGCCAAAGAACACCATCCCAACCGTGAAGCAAGGGGGTGGCAACATCATGTTGTGGGGGTGCTTTTCTGCAGGAGGGACTGGTGCACTTCACAAAATAGATGTGAACATCATTCAGGAAGTTAAAGCTTGGTCGCAAATGTGTCCTCGAAATGGACAATGACCCCAAGCATACTTCCAAAGTTGTGGCAAAATGGCTTAAGGACAACAAAGTCAAGGTATTGGAGTGGCCATCACAAAGCCCTGACCTCATTCCTATAGAAAATGTGTGGGCAGAACTGAAGAAGAGAGAAAAACGTGTGCGAGCAAGGAGGCCTACAAACCTGACTCAGTAACACTAGCTCTGTCAGGAGGAATGGACTAAAATTCAACCAACTTATTGTGGGAAGCTTGTGGAAGGCTACCCGAAATGTTTGACCCAAGTTAAACAATTTAAAGGCAATGCTACCAAATACTAATTGAGTGTATGTAAACTTCTGACCCACTGGGAATGTGATGAAAGAAATAAAAGCTGAAATAAATCATTCTCTCTACTATTGTTCTGACATTTCACATTCTTAAAATAAAGTTGTGATCCTAACTGACCTAAGACAGGGAACTTTTACTAGGATTAAATATCAGGAATTGTGAAAAACTGAGTTTAAATGTATTTGGCTAAGTGGAATGTAAACTTCCGACTTCAATTGTATATACACACACACTACCGTTCACTACCGTTACCGGTCACTTAGAAATCTCCTTGTTTTTGAAAGAAAAGCACATTTTTCATCCATTAAATTGATCAGAAATAAATTGTAGACATTGTTATTAATATTGTAAATGACTATTGTAGCTGGAAACGGCTGATTTTTAAAATGGAATATCTATAAAGGCGAGGCACATTATCAGCATCCATCACTCCCGTGTTTCTATGGAACGTTGTGTTAACTAAAGTTTATCATTTTAAAAGGCTAATTGATCATTAGAAAACCTTTTTGCAATTATGTTAGCACAGCTGAAAACTGTTGTTCTCATTAAAGAAGCAATATAACTGGCCTTCTTAAGACAAGTTGAGTAAGCATTTGTGAGTTCGATTACAGGCTCAAAATGGTTAGAAACAAAGACCTTTCTTCTGAAACTCATCAGCCTATTCTTGTTCTCAGAAATGAAAGCTATTCCATGTGAGAAATTGCCAAGAAGCTGAAGATCTCGTACAACGCTGTCTACTGTCTACTCTTGCTCAGTTGTGGACCGGGGCCTCCCAGTCCTCCAGTTACAGTCTTGTCCCATCGCTGCAAATCCCGTACGGACTCGGGAGAGGCGAAGGTCGAGAGCCATGCGCCCTCCGAAAACATGGCCGCACTGCTTCTTGACACACTGCTGGCTTAACCCGGAAGCCAGATGCACCAATGTGTTGGAGGAAACACCGTACAGCTGGCGACCAAAGTCAGCGTGCATGCGCCTGGCCCACCACAAGGAGTCACTAGAGCGCGATGGGACAAGGACATCCCAGCCGGCCAAACCCTCCCCTATCCCGGACGACGCTGGGCAAATTGTATGCCGCCTTGCTGCAACACAGCCTGACACTGAACCCGGGTCTAGCACTGCGATGCAGTGCTTTAGACCGCTGCGCCACTAGGGAGGCCTGGTTACAAACTTCTTCCATGTAAGAATGATGGAGGTCACTGTGTTCTTGGGACCTTCAATGCTGTAGACATTTTTTGGTACCCTTCCCCAGAACTGTGCCTCGACACAATCCTGTCTCGGAGATCTAAGGACAATTCTTTCAACCTCATGGCTTGATATTTGCTCTGTCATGAACTGTCATCTGTGGGACCTTATATAGACCGGTTTGTGCCTTTCCAAATCATGTCCAATCAATTAAAATGTAATTTACCACTGGTGGACTCCAATCAAGTTGTAGAAACATCTCATGGATGATCAACGGTAACAGGATGCACCTGAGCTGAATTTTGAGTCTCAAAGCAAAGGGTCTGAATACTAATGTAAATACAACATTTTTTTAAATAAATTGTGCAAAAAATTCTTAAAACCTGTTTTTGCTTTGTCGTTATGGGCTATTGTGCAAAGATTGATGAAAGAAAAAAATGTATTTAATACATTTTAGAATAAGGCTTTGACGTAACAAAATGCGGAAGGGGGTCTGAATACTTTCTGAATTCACTGTACCTGGACCACCTATTGAGATGTGCCTTTTGTTGAGTAAATTAGGTGTTAAATTATGTATAAAGTAGCCTGGAGTGCCACTTTAAGTCAGGCGACAGGAGGTAGAACTCCTACATCCGGGATCATCAACATTTACATTGCAGACGCTCTTATCCAGAGCGACTTACAAATTGGAAAGTTCATACATATTCATCCTGGTCCCCCCATGGGAATTGAACCCTGGTCCCCCCGTGGGAATTGAACCCACAACCCTGGCGTTGCAAGCGCCATGCTCTACCAACTGAGCCACACGGGACCATCAACTAGATTCAGCAGATGGTCGGGGGTCTGGAACACAATTACTAATGATTTGTAGACTTCAAATTGACCGCAAGAAACCCAAACCGGTATAATATTTGACTAACACATAATAGTTTCAAACCTTTCTTACATTTGTATACAATCACGTCTGTCTATTATGCGTGGGAATACTTGGGAACAGATAAATAAAACCCCCACGATCCGCCAGTTGGGGAACCCAGTCCTACATTGGCGCTGTGAATGTTCACATCCAAGTGTCCTGCACGGCACACCACAAGACTGTATTAGCCAGTTGAGATAAAGCCTAGGCATTTGCTCGGTGGAGCTAACGCAAGTCTTCAGGTTCTCAGGCAAGGTTACTCGTCACACACACACACATTGTTCCGAACCACCTCTGTTGCAAGTACAGATTGTGAAGTAAACAGGATATACGGTATTAATCTGACACTGGGATAAAATGTACAGTACTGGGGTCCCCCGAGTTGAGCAGCGGTCCAAGGCACTGCATCACTACAGACCCGGGTTCGATCCCGGGCTGTATCACAACCGGCTGTGATCCGGAGTCCCATAGGGCAGTGCACAATTGGCCCAGCGTCGTCCGGGTTAGGGGAGGTTTTGGCCGGGGGGTTTGCTTTACTTGGATCATTGTGCGTTGGCTTCTGGGTTAAGCGGCTGGGTGATAAGAAGCACGGTTTGGCGGATCATGTTTCGGAGAACGCATGACTCGACCTTCGCCTCCCGAGCCCGTTGGCAGTACTGGTATTATGCAACCCTAACTGAGCTCAGGTGCACTATCATTTTAACGCTAATATTCAAAGCACTCCAAACTGGCAATGACTTTACATTTGTAAAGCATCCATTTCATTGTGTTCCAGCAATCAGCACAAACTGCATTTTTAAACCACCAAGGCATTTATAGCCTTATTGCTTCCCGCAAAAAGTTACTCCATTTAATTTCACACAATCACACAGTTCTACTGTAGCTGCCTCTTTTCAAACAATTAGAGATAAAGAAGATGCTCTGGGTCTGGGAGAAACACTTCCTCCAATTTGATCCTGATGTTATTCCAATGAAGGGATACTGGTGAGGCTATAATGTATTCAGAAAGTAAACACCCACAACCACAGTAGGAGATGAAGGAACTTAGCCTTCACAGTTTCTTTTTTTGGACGTGGGTATCCTGTATGAAATTCTGTAGCCCGTTGCTAGGCAACTCAAATGATGTCAGTGGAAGAGACAGATAGCAAGGTAGCTCTCTTTCACTTACAACTGTATGCCCGCATTGACCGGGAGAGACGCGAAGTTTGTACAGTAGTACATGAATTGAGAAATCCAGCACTCAGAATTAAACTATCTGGACACAGAACTCTTGCTGTTTTATTAGCTAATTTTTGAAAGCAGTTTAAAAAAGATGCATACAAATGCTCATCACTCACCCAGACTTTTGGTTTACAAGGATGCTGAAGGTGAGGAAATCAAAGTAACAGTTGAAGCAACCCAAAGTAGCCAATCTAGCTAAACAAGCCGCAGTATCTGGATTAGAAGAAGCAAATGTGTATTGCATACAATAACCTTAACTGTATTGCACTGAACCCTTACAAAATGTCCAATGGGGGTACAATGAATAAAATACCATGGTACCATCATGGTTTTTTGGTCACTACCATTGTAGCAAAATTCCATGGTATTTGCACTGTAGTTCCTGCTGAAGATAGGTGATATCATATGTGAGGGGATGTATGTGAGGGGATGTAACAGTCCTACTTATGTTTCCTGTGATACAATGTCTCTTTGGCAGCAGCCTAGATGGCAGCCTAATCCCTATATAGTGCACTACTTTTGACCAGAGTCCTATGTGCCCAGGTGAAAAGTTGTGCACTATATAGGGAATAGGGTCTCATTTCAGACGCTACCAGTCTCCTCGTGTCACACAAACAATCCCACTGCCAATATCTGGAGCCAGTTTTTCTAAACATTTAAATTGGATCAGAATGATCTGGATTATGTTATCCTTTCTTTTGCTGTCCACGATCAGATCTTCATATTTTTTTCTCATAATACAATCGGATAGGATCATACTGATCCAGATGGCACAATATCAAGGTCACAGAATCCGGATTCTCTGTGCTTTGAACAGGCCTACACCTCGCCATCTACTGGACAGGCTGTGGTACTACTTCTACCCTGTCAAAGGGAAACAGAGATCAGTGAACCACATTAATAAAAGTACGTAGATGAAACATAGAACCCGCATATCACATAAGTAGATACATTTATTTGACACGTCTCAATATAACAAATGACCACATACCTACAATGAGGTCAATTTAACGTAATTATCTTTTGGTTTTCAGATGTAAGAAAGTTATTTAAACCTCCCATTAGTTGTCTTTAGTCCACACTGAATCCTCCCTTCCCGTGGGATCAAAATAATCCCTCAGTTTGGCATCAAAACTATCCTCTTCACAACTTTGAGTTTTGAAAAATCCAAATACAACATATAATCCTGATTAAAGGTCAGATTGGACTGCCAAATCCAGTATAAAATACTGTATTGAGTTTAATATATAAGACTGTAAAACAGCAGAGTCATGCTTTAAGTGTAAAACTAACAATGAATCAATAATCCATGCCTTCTGAGAATGTTATAAAGTCCAAAAGGTATGGGTAGTGTTAGAAAGTATTACAATGTAATACTAATCAGAAGTATTACAATGTAAATTAACTTTTAATCCATCTGTCTGCATATTCAAGACACGGCATCTGAGGGTGCAGTGAGATACAGTACATGATGGACGATACTTTCCTC
Source organism: Salvelinus fontinalis (assembly GCF_029448725.1). NCBI lineage: Eukaryota > Metazoa > Chordata > Actinopteri > Salmoniformes > Salmonidae > Salvelinus > Salvelinus fontinalis. The sequence continues at coordinate 29,427,654 of NC_074691.1, forward strand.
GTCAATCATCTTGAAAAAATGTATAATTAAAAACTGGAAATCAACCATCGTTAAAAAAATGGAAAGGTCAAGTGCTTTCTTATCTAAATGTTGAAAGTGTGTTAACGACGGAGAGAAAATATATGGTGCAGTCCGGAGGATCAGAATCAAATGTTACACTTTTGAAAAACCTGATGCTAACATTTAATCGTATCCAATTGTCAAAATCCAAAAAGATACCTTTTGAAAAACTGCTGCATGATGAACAAAACTCAGCAAAAAAAGAAACGTCTTCTCACTGTCAACTGCATTTATTTTCAGCAAACTTAACATGTGTAAATATTTGTATGAACATCACAAGATTCAACAACTGAGACAAACTGAACAAGTTCCATAGACAAGTGACTAACAGAAATGGAATAACAAAGGGAGGGTCAAAATCAAAAGTAACAGTCAGAATCCGGTGTGGCCACCAGCTGCACTAAGTACTGCAGTGCATCTCCTCCTCATGGACTGCACCAGATTTGCCAGTTCTTGCTGTGAGATGTTACCCCACTCATCTACAAGGCACCTGCAAGTTCCCGGACATTTCTGGGGGGAATGGCCCTAGCCCTCACCCTCCAATCCAACAGGTCGCTGACGTGCTCAATGGGATTGAGATCCGAACTCTTCGCTGGCCATGGCAGAACACTGACGTTCCTGTCTTTCAGGAGATCACACACAGAACGAGCAGTATGGTTGGTGAAATTGTCATGCTGGAGAGTCATGTCAGGATGAGCCTGCAGGATGGGTACCACATGAGGGAGGAGGATGTCTTCCCTGTAACGCACAGCGTTGAGATTGCCTGCAATGACAACAAGCTCAGTCCGATGATGCTGTGACACACCGCCCCAGACCATGACGGACCCTCCACCTCCAAATCGTTCCCGCTCCAGAGTACAGGCCTCGGTGTAAAGCTCATTACTTCGACGACAAACGCGAATCCAACCATCACCCCTGGTGAGACAAAACCGTGACTCATCAGTGAAGAGCACTTTAGCGAGTCCTGTCTGGTCCAGCGACGGTGGGTTTGTGCCCATAGGCGATGTTGTTGCCAGTGATGTCTGGTGAGGACGTGCCTTACAACAGGCCTACAAGCCCTCAGTCCAGCCTATTGCGGACAGTCTGAGCAATGATGGAGGGATTGTGTGTTCCTGGTGTAACTCGGACAGTTGTTGTTGCCGTCCTGTACCTGTCCCGCAGGTGTGATGTTCGGATGTACCGATCCTGTGCAGGTGTTGTTACACGTGGTCTGCCACTGCGGGGAAGATCAGCTGTCCGTCCTGTCTCCCTGTAGCGCTGACTTAGGCGTCTCACAGTACGGACATTGCAATGTATTGCCCTGACCACACAGTCCTCATGCCTCCTTGCAGCATGCCTAAGGCACGTTCACGTAGATGAGCAGAGACCCTGGGCATCTTTCTTCTGGTATTTTTCACAGTCTGTAGAAAGGCCTCTTTAGTGTCCTATGTTTTCATAACTGTGACCTTAATTGCATACCGTCTGTAAGCTGTCAGTGTCTTAACGACCATTCCACAGGTGCATGTTCATGAATTGTTTATTGTTCATTGAATAAGCATGGGAAACAGTGTTTAAAACCTTTACAATGAAGATCTGTGAAGTTATTTTGATTTTTACGAATTATCTGTGAAAGACAGGGTCCTGAAAAAGGGATGTTTCTTTTTTTGACGAGTTTACATGAAGATAGCCAAGACAAACAAGTTTGCATGTAAATTGTAAGGATTTTTGTTTGCAAAACTCTTAATATAACACTCAAAAAAAGTGTTAAATATGTATTTTTTTACAAAATTCACCATCTCACTGGATAACATAAATCATTCTAAACACAAGTTGTTACGGATACAAGTATTCTGTGTGTATCCTGTGTGTATTTCTTTTATCTCCTTCTCCCCTACTCACAGGTGACAATCATCATTCCCCAATCAGTCATCAATCAGTCGCTAATCGGAAGACACCTTCTCCTTTTCCCTTATTCAATCACAGTCCCTTTCCCTTGGTTTAAAAACCCTATCAGTTGTTTTCTCTAGCTCAATCTATCTGTAAATGCCATATGTTTGTAGATCGCGTGTGTGGTTTAGGATACATGTCACTTTGTCCCCACCTGTGAGTATTGTTTTTGGTTATGGTGTTTGAGTGTTTGATTGATGGTGGGAAAAGGGGGTAACCAGACAGTTCGCCCATGGGCATACACTACCCGTAGGTAAACTTTGTCAAATACACTAGTTAGAACTGGGCGGACCACCCACTGTATTTTTGGTTAGTTAGTTAGCTGTTGTTGAAATAGGCTAGTCTAGCTTAGGGGTGTTTTTGGATTCTTATTCTTTCTTTCCTTGGGTCCAGCTCAGCCCCTTTTCCTGCTCCCCCCTTTACCGTGTGTTTAGAAATAAACCCTGAGTGTTTGACGGTAATTAAGTTGTCTGTGTTATTTCATTCTCACCGTTACTTTGTCACTTATAATTTGCGTGAGTTGTGTTACGGGTCCCATTACCATCCCCCCCTAGATTGTCGGGCCAAAGGGATTCGTAACAAGTCTATTGTTCAGAAATCTTCCTCGTCTGAACACACAATCCCAGCATCTTTCACGCGTGCTTAAAGTTAGCGAATACACAGTTGTCTCTTTTTGTTGGAGCACGTTGAACTTGATCTCTTCAGCTAGACAATTCAGCTTTTCTGCTCTCTCTGTCTCCTTCATTACAAGATGTCCATAGGCATTATCACTGGTGTCTTTCTCCAGAAGCCTTCTATCCTAACCACTACCTTTCGAGTTTTGGAAAATGCTAAAACATTATTTAATCATGTTTAAAAGGTGAGATTGTATTACCAAACCCTTATCACTATCTGTATGATCAGAATCTCATTTTCAGTTTCGAAAAAACCCATGTCGTGGAAATTCACCACCATGTCGTGGAAATTGCCACCAGGGACACGCAAAGGCAATCTTAAATGAATCTTCCTTTATTATCAGTGCGCTGGAGAGGTTCCAACCAAACTCAATGCACCATAGTACACATGTCAATCAGGAGCTCTGCTGGGGCAGTACCGCAGGTTGTCTTATGTATGGCTATACACAGACAAGTTATTTTTGAATGATTTAGCTTAATTAATCATTTCCATTTTGTTTCATTCATGTGACTGACCAATACTGGTTCATAACATGTGACAGACTAATACTTCATGAGGCTTCTTCTCTAAGCTGAGACCTTTCGTTTTCAAAACAGTCAGTCACTTGCATGAGCACAGAAAACAGTTATTAGAAAAGCACAGACATAAATGTCCAGCACACCCAATTCTAACATTTAATTCTATCTGATTGGGGAAATCCTAGCAGATAACTTTTGAGAACTGGGCCCTGGGGTCTAAATCACATGGTTCCAATGTGCTCGGAGCATGTTTGAATATTAATGACTCATAAACACTTGTTCAGTGAACATAGAAGATAATGCCTTACCACTCCCTTGTCCATTCCTTATCTTTATAGGCAAATTACCTCCGCTGTTTACATCTAAACTCCTCCTCATTCGCTCATTCATATTTTATTGGTCCTTCTATCTGGCCTAAATAGGATAAGACATTCTCTTCTCATGCTCTACAAATATGTGTGTTCATTCGTTGACCTACATCGTTCCTGTTCTCTCCCCTTTGACTTCCTCCACTGGGTTGAAAAGGGGGAGCTGAGAGGTGGGAAATACAAGGCCTTAGGGCTTTCAGCCTGTCACAGTGGGACAGGAGATAAAGAGAACTCTGGTGACCTCGGCTGTCCAACTTCTCCGCTCTCTGCCACTGTAGAGGAGGGAAAATAAAAGGTCCTCTAGGGACTGCATGGAGAAGGGTGTGATGGACACTCAGATTACAGTTAGAGCACTTTGACAACTGCATTTTTCATCTTTTTTTCCCCATATACTCCCAGAAATGAAGGGAGAAGGAGCTCAACCAGTACTGTACTATGATCCTCCTCCTGTAGATGAAAACTATAACTTCAAAACTGATTAAATTAGTCTCAGATATCTCACTAATGCACTGACCAGCAGTATCCCTCCAGCTTGTATCAGTTGAAGCAGAACATTGACAAAACCCACCATGAGAAGAGCCCAAGGCCCCAATTCAATACATTGCACATAAAGAAACGTCACTGCAGGTTCAATCACACAGTGTTAACTATGTTAAAACCCCATACACACCACAAGTGGGTTTCTCACACTGACATCTTTGTGGGATATTAAGGCAAAACCACATAGAGGCCCTCTAAATCAGTTCTGTGTTACAGCCGGCTGTGACCGGGAGACCCATGTGAGGCAGCGCACAATTGGCCCAGCATTGTCCGGGTTAGGGGAGGGTTTGGCCGACCGAGATTTCCTTGTTCCATCGCTCTCTAGCAACTCCTTGTGGTGGGTCGGGTGCCTGCAAGCTGACCTCGATCGCCAGCTGCACAGTCTTTCCTCCGACACATTGGTGTGGCTGGCTTCCCAGGTTAAGCGAGCAGTGTTTCAATAAGCAGTGCGTGTTTCAGAGGACGCATGACTCTCGACCTTTGCCTCTCCCTAGTCCATAGGCGAGTTGCAGCGATGGGACAGGACTGTAACTACCAATTGGATATCACGAAAAAGGGGTAGAAAAACATGTATTGGCTGAATAAATGCCCTTATGTTGATGACTTTTTGCAAATCAAATCAGTTTTCCAAATTGATTCAAATTCATCACATAGATTTCTGGGTTGAAATGACGTGGAAATAACGTTGATTCAACCAGGTTTTTAGCCCAGTGGGGCAGGACTGTCATATGTTGTGTGTTGAGGAATCCTGCCCTTTGCCTTTGATGGCCTGTATGATTCAACAGGATGACTGTTCCGCAGATGGGGGTAATCAACTCCTATCTGAGTCAGCTGCTCTGCTACTAGTGATTGGGTCCAGTACAGGTCCTGGGACCCTTGTGTGTGCGTGAGAGCCATGAGAGGAGAGGAAAAAAGAGACAGAGGGGTGATGGGGTTCATCCAAGATTGAGTTTAATGTTCCAGAAAAGCAACCCAAATACACCAGCTGCTGTTGCCCATGCGTTCATGCACTCACGCAAGCACACACGCAAAAACACATCATCACATCAATGCCATGTGGACCAACTCCATATTAATGTACATGCATTGTACATGCACTGAATACAACAGTGAAATGCTTACTGACAAGCCTTTAACCAACAATGCAGTTTTAAGAAAATACAACAAAAAAGTAAGATAAGAATAAATTATTAAAGAGCAGCAGTAAATAACAATAGCGGGACTATATACATGGCGTACCGGTACAGAGTCAATGTGCAGGGGCACCGGTGTCGAGGTAATTGAGGTAATATGTACATGTAGGTAGAGTTATTAAAGTGACTATGCATAGATAAGAGAGTAGCGTTCCAGGGGCTGGGTGAAAATAGTCTGGATAGCCATTTGTTTAGCTGTTCAGTAATCTTATGGCTTGGGGGTAGAAGCTATTTAGGGGCCTCTTGGACCTAGACTTGGTGCTCCGGTACCGCTTGCCATGTGTTAGCAGAGAGAACAGTCTATGACTTGGATGGCTGGAGTCTTTGACAATTTTTAGGGCCTTCCTCTGACACCGCCTGGTATAAAGGTCCTGGATGGCAGGAAACTTGGCCCTCGGTGATGTACTGAGTCGTATGCACTACCCTCTGTAGTCACTTGCAGTCGGAGGCCAAGCATTTGCCATACCAGGCAGTGATGCAACCCATCAGGATGCTCTCAATGGTGCAGGTGTGAAACCTTTTGAGGATCTGAGGACCCTTTCCAAATCTTTTCAGTCTCCTGGGGGTGAATAGGTTTTGTCGTGCTCTCTTCACGACTGTCTTGGTGTGCTTGGACCATGTTAGTTTGTTGGTGAGGTATGCAAATTGGAGTGGGTCTAGGGTTTCTGGGATAATGGTGTTGATGTGAGCCATGACCAACCTTTCAAAGCACTTCATGGCTACAGACGTAAGTAATTGGGGTCGGTAGTCATTTAGGCATGTTACCTTAATGTTCTTGGGCACAGGGACTTTGGTGGTCTGCTTGAAACATGTTGGTATTACAGACTCAGACAGGGAGAGGTTGAAAATGTCAGTGAAGACACTTGCCAGTTGGTCAGCGCATGCTCGAAGTACACGTCCTGTTAATCAGTCTGGCCCTGCGGCCTTGTGGTTGTTGAACTGTTTAACGGTCTTACTCACATTGGCTGCGGAGAGCGTGATCACACAGCCATCCGGAACAGCTGATACTCTCATGCATGTTTCAGTTTTTCTGGCCTCGAAGCATGCATAGAAGTTATTTAGCTCGTCTGGTAGGCTCGTGTCACTGGGCAGCTCTCGGCTGTGCTTCCCTTTGTAGTCTGTAATAGTTTGCAGGCCCTGCCACATCCGACGAGCTTCAGAGCTGGTGTAATAAAATTTGATCTTAGTCCTGTATTGACGCTTGCCTGTTTGATGGTTCGTCCGGGGGCATAGTGGGATTTCTTATAAGCTTCCGGGTTAGAGTCCCACTCCTTGAAAGCTGCAGCTCTACCCTTTAGTGCAGTGCGAATGTTGCCTGTAATCCATGGCTTCTGGTTGGGGTATGTACGTACAGTCACTGTGGGGACAACTTCCTCGATGCACTTATTGATAAAGCCAGTGACTGATGTGGTGTACTCCTCAATGCCATCAGAAGATCCCGTAACATATTCCAGTCTGTGCTAGCAAAACAGTCCTGTAGTTTAGCATCTGCTTCATCTGACCACTGACTCACTGGTGCTTCCTGCTTTCATTTTTGCTTGTAAGCAGGAATCAGGAGGATAGAATTATGGTCAGATTTGTCAAATGGAGGGCAAGGGAGAGCTTCGTACGCCTCTCTGTGAGAGGTGGTCTAGAATTTTTTTTCCCTCTGGTTGCACATTAAACATGCTGATCGAAATGAGGTAAGACTGATTTAAGTTTCCCTGCATTAAAGTCCCCGGCCACTAGGAACGTTGCCTCTCGATAAGCGTTTTCCTGTTAGCTTATGGCGGTATACAGCTCATTAAGTGCGGTTTTAGTGCCAGGATCGGTCTGTGTTGGTATGTAGACAGCTACGAAAAATACAGATGAAAACTCTCTAGGTAGATAGTGTGGTCTACAGCTTATCATGAGATACTTTACCTCAGGCGAGCAAAACCTTGAGACTTCCTTAGATATCGTGCACTAGCTGTTGATTACGTAAATACATAGGTCTCCGCCCCGTCTTACCAGAGGCTGTGTTCTGTCCTGCCGATAGAGTGTATAACCCACCAGCTGTATGTTCTTAATGTCGTCGTTCATCCACAACTCAGTAAAACATAAGATATTACAGTTTTAATGTCCCGTTGGTAGGATAAATGCCCTTTCAGTTTATCCCACTTATTTTCCAGCGATTGAACGTTATCTAGCAAGATGGAAGGCAAGGGCAGATTAGCCACTCGTCGCCTGATGTTCACAAGGCACCCCCCTTCACAAGGCATCTCTTTCCGCAAAGTCTCCGTTTCCTTCTCCAGCAATTAGCTGGGATCTGGGCCTGGTCGGGTGTCTGCAGTATATCCTTCCCGCCCGACTCATTGAAGAAGAACTCTTTGTCCAGTTTGAGGTGAGTAATCGCAGTTCTGATGCCCAGAAGCTCTTTTCGGTCATAAGAGACAGTAGCAGCAACATTATGTACAAAACAAGTTATTAACAACGCGAAAAAACAAACAAAATAGCATGGTTGGTTAAGAGCCGATAAGACGGCAGCCTTCCCCTCTGGCTCCATCACTTCTACGCCATCAAAAGCTGTATCTTGCAATGGAATGCTGTATTACCCAATTTCTTTGCTTGCAATGTCTTGCAACTTCAGTAAACAGGGCCTATCATCAATGAATAGGCTAGGATATTCTACACACAAAAAACTGAACACACACTCGCATCATTAGCGAAGAGAAAGAGCAGGCGAGGCAGTTGCACTGTGATTACACTTTTGTGTAATAGTTTTTCCGTTAGGGATTTTTCTTAATGTTAAGGATACCAATTTTTTTTTTTTTTTTTATGTTTAAACGTTCACACCCCTATTCCACATGTATTTGCCCCATGCAGCGAATAAGACCGATTCGATCTGGGTGAATAACAACCACGCCATCAAACAGCTAATGCAGAGCATTTACTTTTTTAATGGTGTTTGCATTCTCAAAAGTCACTTACTGAGGCATACAGTTGTGGGGGGTGTCGGCGACAGAGCCAGTTAGCCCCGGCTGAGTGTTTCCCTATGGAGATAGCCCCTGTCCCCTGTAACTAGGCAACGGCCTGAGACAATGCTCATTTCATCTTGCAGAGTAGGCTTCCGTGTACCAATCTTAGGCATCACTTCAGAAAAGCTTGACGAGAGGGATGAGTAGGGGCTTCACAAATAGAAGGGGAGGGAAAAAGGGAGAGAAACGGAGGGGGGTAACTGCTGCATCAAAACGTTTAGTTACCCTCATTTGGGGTGACTTACAGCTTGCAGATCCCAATAGGGCAGCCCCAACAGGAAAGACATGGCCTGAGTCCCAAATATTTGTATTTATTTTTTATTTCACCTTTATTTAACCAGGTAGGCCAGTTGAGAACAAGTTCTCATTTACAACTGCGACCTGGCCAAGATAGAGCAAACCAGTGCGACAAAAACAACAACACAGATTTACACATAAACAAGCGTACAATCAATAACCCAATAGAAACAATATAGAAAAATCTATGTACAGCGTGTGCAAATGTAGAAGAGTAGGGAGGTAGGCAATAAATAGGCCATAGAGGTGAAATAATTACAATTTAGCATTAACACTGGAGTGATAGATGTGCAGATGATGATGTGCAAGTAGAGATACTGGAGCGCAAAAGAGCAAGAGGGTAAGTAATATGGGGATGAGGTTGTGCTATTTACAGATTGGCTGTGAGGTCAATAGCACCCTATTCACTACATAGTGCACTACAATGGTCCTATGGACCATTTGGGATACACCCATGGACACTAAATCCATTCCATCACACTATCACACCTTCCTGTAATGCGGATACAGATACATACCGTTATTCTGTAACTGGGGATCACCTCAAGCACATTACTTTGCAAACTGGAATAAATAATGCCTAATGAATGATATATTTCATGTGTGTACAGAAGCTATTAGTAGAAACTTGTAACCTAATATTTCTTGGGGAACTTTGGTCTTGTTCTCATGTAATGAGTGCCTGAAAAGAGTGTATTCTCTTATACACAGACATCTTCTTCAGTGAGCCCTTGCCCTCTTGACATAACCAGATGTCGACCCAATTAGTAATGAAGTCTGGGAACCTGTGTACATACTGTGAGCCTGGCTGTGTGTCTGTGTGTGTATGTGTGTGACGAAGGTGCTTACCCAGATGGTGCTTGCTCTCTGTCTCCAGACCGTCACGATGCACCGGGTGTGGGACATCACGACCTGGAACCACCAAAGGGTAGCCAGGTACAGTAAGGTCATTACAGGGACTGCATGCAAACTGTACGCATAGACATAACAATGGTATCCACGAGTTTATCTGACTCTAGGGAAGTAGATAAAGGGCTTCATTGCCCAAATCCAGAAGTCTCCATTTAAGTCCCCTGCCCTCAACTATAAAATGTATCTAAGGTCAAACCCCTACCAGATAAACAAACACAGACAGAACTACTCTGATAATTAGCTGGTGTTAACCCAGGTATTTTACTGAGCAACACTACTCATTGTGCCTACCCATTCACAACAGCAGAGAACATTGTTGAAACGTTTTAGAAATGTTCCTGGGAGGTTCCTGCAGTCTATTGACCTCCCACAGTGGCTGTTTTCTCCCAGTGTTTGTGGTGCCAGTGTGTGATTGAGATAGTACACACTGTACTGGTTGGATTGAAGGTGTGTGTGTGGTTCCTCGTATCTCTCCTATCAGAGAACAGTGTGACACATGGTACACACATGCTCCCTTTCACAACCACCCAATCTAAGACTCAAGTTTACACAAGGTCAATTTCCATAATTTCCTTTCATTGGAAATCTCTAAATTGGTCACTAAAATCCACCTTAGAAGATCATTGAACTCTTCAGAGAGAACATCAATCAAATAATCACATGTATTTATAACACTTCTTTTTACATCAGCAGTGGTCACAAAGTGCTTCTACAGAAAAATTAACCACCAGGCAGCTACCCGAGCATGAGTAATTGAGTACTCGAATTGACTTCAAAACTCGATCTTTAACCAGAGATCTTTCTTTTTTTCAAAAACTGGTCTAAATGTTGTCTTGAAGACAACGTTAATTTGCTTTGACTCTTCCATTTGTAGATGTGCATTTGCAGGAAACAAAAAATAAACCAAGCCAAGCATCACAATTCTGCTCCCTAAATTACCTTTCCCCTCAGTGTCTCACTCACTCATTGCATTCTGACTGCTCCCTCTACACACATGTGCTGTGTGCGCCTACACAAACAAGTGCCTATAAAAACGTATTTAGCTATTGGGATAACCAACATTCCTGCAAGCTTTACACCATTCCAGCCGATGCTTGGCATTGCACATGGTTATCTTAGGATTTTGTGCAGCTGCTCGGCCATGGAAACCCATTTCATGACGCTCCCAACGAACAGTTCTTGTGCTGATGTTGCTTCCAGAGGTAGTTTGGAATTTGGTAGTAAGTGTTGCAACCGCGGACAGACAATTTTTACCGCTACAGCACTCAGTGGCCCTATTCTGTGAGCTTGTGTGGCCTACCACTTCACAGCTGAGCCATTGTTGCTCCTTGACGTTTCCGCTTCACAATGACAGCACTTAGTTGGCCCGGGGAAGCTCTAGCTGGGCAGAAATTTGATGAACTAACTTGACGGAAAGGTGGCGTCCTATGACAGAGCCATGTTGAAAGTCACTGAGCTCTTCAGTAAGGCCATTCTACTGCCAATACCTGTCTATGGAAATTACATGGCCGTGGTCTAGATTTTATACACCTGTCAGCAACGGGTGTGGCTGAAATAGTCGAATCCACTAATATGTTGGGCATAAGTAATTCTACATTTGTTGTTAGCCCAGCTAGCATGGACACAGACAGTTGTGAATCTGATGCAGCCGAAGAGCTGCTGCCCCCTTACCTGGGAAAGCACCGAACAACAGACAGGGACGTTGGACCATCGAAGAGGCGCAAATATGATGAGAACTACATTGATTTGGGATTCACTTATATTGGTAGTAGTGCCTTTCCTCATCTACAGTGTGTTATGTGTAAAAGTACAATCTCACAACTCAATGAAACCTTCACTCTTGTGCAGACATTTAGAAACAAAACATGCCAATTTGAAAAATAATCCACAGGAGTGTTTTGAGTGAGAATTAAGACGAATTTCGAGTAGTAAGACAGCCTCATCAAAATTGCAACAAGCGGTTCTGTGAAAATTGAATTTTAATCAGAAGCTACTGCCAGATTTCTGGATTGGGCTTCGCTCAGTATCCTGCCTTGGCAAATCGCGCTGTTAAGACACTGATGCCTTTTGCAACCACGTACCTATGTGAGAGTGGATTCTCAGCCCTCACTAGCATGAAAACTAAATACATGAACAGACTGTGAGTGGAAAATGACTGAGACTCTCTCCAATACAACCCAACATTGCAGTTATGTGCATCCTTTCAAGCACAACCTTCTCATTAACCTGTGGTGAGTTATTCACTATTTTCTCTGAACAAATGAGGTTTTATATGTAAGATGGCTAAATAAAGAGCAAAATTATTGATTATTATTATATTTTTATTTGTTCCCTGGTCCTATAAGAGCTCTTTGTCACTTCCCACGAGCCGGGTTTTGACAAACTCACACTCATTCTTATGTTTAATAAATGTACTGTATAGTGTGTGTGTGTGTGTGGCAGGCTTACAATGACAAAAAACAACATTTGAGAGTGTGCTGACCCTGGTGCTAGAGGGGGTATGCAACTGGAGGTTGAATGTTTGAAGGGGTACGAGACTATAAAAAGTTTGAGAATCACTGGCCTAGGCTATTGCCCCCTAAACAACATAGGCAGGTTCCACGCTGAAAATATGTAAAAGTAGTAATTTGATAGACAGAGCGTATTTTCATCAGAATCATTAAGCATATGCCTACTCATCAAACAGATGCCCTGGCCATAACTCATCCCATACAATGTTCAATGTAGAACTGTTCATCCATTTAGAAAAATGACAAGGAAAAGGCATAAACTAAATCTAACATCTGTTTAGCGAAAAGACAAGATTTTGGTTTGTAATCTTCCAAAATGTGTCTTTCAACAGACTTTTCATTCAGTCCTATGCAATCACCTGTGTAGGTAATTTGGTGGTTGATTACCTCTGTGTGTGTGTGGCAGAGTTAACCAGCTGATCCGTGCTCCTGTACCATGCACTGACAACGTTAAGGCGTCTGCATACATAGGTGCAGTTTTCTCCTAGCAGAACTCAGCTAGGCTAAGCGACCGTCTGTGCTCGCATTCTCCATAAAGACTTTAAATGACGACAAACATTTCCTGTTTCCACTCCTGCTAGGAGTAGTACTGTTGACTAATCACAGATGAAGGGGTGTAGACTTTGTCTACTGAACTTCAACTAGCCTCAAGAAAAAATGTGTGTACGAGCAGATGATAAAAACCAAAATGGAAAAAAAGTCACAAAATGTAATCATAATATACGTGCGAACAGTTTCGACTAGGAAGCATACAATAAGCTTAAGCCTGGTCTTGGTCTCAGCCGCCCCGCCCCACTGCCTGCCTGCCTTTGTGGTTACAGTAGTTAGCACATTAGCTTTAGCCGCTCGTCATTACCAGTGTGGACATCTGCAGCCTGGCAGGGCTATACCATCCCGATCACAGTCTAACACTCTTCCTATTAGCACCATGCAGGCCACTTGGCAGAGCCAAGTCAGAGCCAAGAGATCAACCAAGCCCAGGTTGAGACGATACCCTGAGCTCCACATCGTCCTCCCCTCCTATAAGCAGACTCCCCCCAGAGAGGTGACTGTAACCCCCCTGTTTCTCCACAGGGTAGCCCAGCACATAGGCAATCCTATTATCTGCCGGGGAGATGTTCACTTTACATGCTTTCAAAAGGAGAAAAAAACACAAATCGATTTCATGCTTGGTAAGAACCTGAATAAGGCAACAACACAGGTCGATGCAGTTTTTTTCTCTTAAAAAAGGGATGTGATTAGTAACTCTGGAGAGGCAGGTAGCCTAGTGGTTAGAGTTTTGGACTAGTAACCGAAAGGTTGCAAGATCGAAACCCCGAGCTGACAAGGTCGTTCTGCCCCTGAACAAGGCAGTTAACCTACTGTTCCTAGGCCGTCATTGAAAATAAGAATTTGTTCCTAACTGACTTGTCTAGTTAAATAAAGGTCAAATGTGGGTATCTGCTTGTAGTTCTGTGGGTTTCCATGAGGTAAGGTCAAATGTGAACCAACACCTAACCATGATCAGCATAACATGTACCCAATACTTTCTGGGCTTGACCTGAGCACTTAGATAAATAGATAATCCTGTATAAAACTCCTAGAAAAAACATTATTCACATATTGACACAAGCCATGAGGACTGGAGGATAGTTGAACAGAGAAGCTGGCTGCTGCAGCCAGAGGGTTTTCCCTTCTAATTCACAGAACACTGTCAGGATTCTCTGTCTAGGTCTCTGCATTACATCACTCCAGGATAAAAACGTTTTTACAGCTTTTCTCTGTCCTCTGTGTTTATATCTCCTTAAATCCCCTGGCGAACATTTTGTCTGGCCAGAGGTAACACTTGTCCCACATCCTTGTCACCACAAACCCTCAGTAGTCTGTCTTAACCACTGCTCTCAGTCTTCAGCCTCTTGGGAGATTGGAGCAAATGTGGGATCAACACATCAGATGGCATCTTTCTTTCTTCAATTCACACTGGGCTTGGTAGGAAGACTATCACTCACATTGGGCTTGGTAGGAAGACTATCACTCACATTGGGCTTTAAAGGAAGACTATCACTCACACTGGGCTTGGTAGGAAGACTATCACTCACATTGGGCTTTAAAGGAAGACTATCACTCACACTTGTCTTTAAAGGAAGACTATCACTCACACTGGGCTTTAAAGGAAGACTATCACTCACACTGGGCTTTAAAGGAAGACTATTACTCACACTGGGCTTTAAAGGAAGACTATCACTCACACTGGGCTTTAAAGGAAGACTATCACTCACACTGGGCTTTAAAGGAAGACTTTCACTCACACTGGGCTTTATAGGAAGACTATCACTCACACTGGGCTTTAAAGGAAGACTATCACTCACACTGGGCTTGGTAGGAAGACTATCACTCACACTGGGCTTGGAAGGAAGACTATGACTCACACTGGGCTTGGAAGGAAGACTATGACTCACACTGGGCTTGGTAGGAAGACTATCACTCACACTGGGCTTGGTAGAAAGACTATCACTCACACTGGGCTTGGTAGGAAGACTATTACTCACACTGGGCTTGGAAGGAAGACTATCACTCACACTGGGCTTGGAAGGAAGACTATCACTCACACTGGGCTTGGAAGGAAGACTATCACTCACACTGGGCTTGGAAGGAAGACTATCACTCACACTGGGCTTGGAAGGAAGACTATCACTCACACTGGGCTTGGAAGGAAGACTATCACTCACACTGGGCTTGGAAGGAAGACTATCACTCACACTGGGCTTGGAAGGAAGACTATCACTCACACTGGGCTTGGAAGGAAGACTATCACTCACACTGGGCTTGGAAGGAAGACTATCACTCACACTGGGCTTGGAAGGAAGACTATCACTCACACTGGGCTTGGAAGGAAGACCATCACTCACACTGGGCTTGGAAGGAAGACTATCACTCACACTGGGCTTGGAAGGAAGACTATCACTGACACTGGGCTTGGAAGGAAGACTATCACTCACACTGGGCTTGGAAGGAAGACTATCACTCACACTGGGCTTGGAAGGAAGACTATCACTCACACTGGGCTTGGAAGGAAGACTATCACTCACACTGGGCTTGGAATGAAGACTATCACTCACACTGGGCTTGGAATGAAGACTATCACTCGCCCTGGGCTTGGAAGGAAGACTATCACTCACACTGGGCTTGGAAGGAAGACTATCACTCGCCCTGGGCTTGGAAGGAAGACTATCACTCACACTGGGCTTGGAAGGAAGACTATCACTCGCCCTGGGCTTGGTAGGAAGACTATCACTCACACTGGGCTTGGAATGAAGACTATCACTCACCCTGGGCTTGCTAGGAAGGTATCCACAGTTTGAGGACAAGGACAAGGGTCTCATGTGTCATTTTTCAATGTTCCCTCAAATATATTTTACAACCTGACTTGATGAACCAGTAGACCGAAGCCATTGACATACACCTATAATTGTGCTATGACTCATCATCAGATGATTATCTTGGACTCTGACATAAAAATGTTTGATTTTTGCTGATTTTGTCAGAGGAATCTGTGTCATCTGTCATCTGTAGGTCTAAATACAGATACATGGGCTCCTATCAGCAGTCAAACGGAGAAGATATAGTATTGATGAATCACAACACATCACTCCTGCTATGTGCAGTGAAACAGAGAAGACCTTGTATTGGTGAATCACAACACAGAAGAGCACAATCCCGCCCACTCTGGTACATTCAGTCACCCCCCCATGAACATACCCCTAGGCCCAACATGCACATGCAAACGCACACGGACACACTTACACACTACATTAATGGCACTCACTATCTCACAATACCTGATGAACCCACCCCCGCAGTGGAGTGTAACACACATACACCCGCACACGCAAACAGAGAGAGAAAGAGACAGAAAAATAGGATGAAGAAAAAACAGTACAGGCCCTAAGCATCTCCATGGAAACAGGCTGGAGAGGAGAGGGGAGAGCATCACGCTCTGCGTTACTGCCAGAGAGAGGATGAATACAACCCTCATTAGGATAGCCACATAAACCACACCAGAACAGAAGGTGATTCCATTATTTACTGCAACATTCTCTATACCAGAGAACAGAACACACGCTTTGCTTCATTTCCACCATAAAAAGTTTCCTCACTCTGACAAACAGCTGAGCTCTGGCTTGGCGTGCACTCTAACGTCAACACTGAGAGGAGAGAGCTCTCAAAGCAGATCAGTTGTGCTGATATGATATTCTCATATTGCATCATCGTCATGATGTATAACTCCATATGTAGCCTAGAAAAGGAGATCCTTGAGGAAATCGAACACTTGCAGTGTATTACACCATGTACACAAATTAACGGAATTCCGTTGGCCTTATGTCCTTTTCTTGCCCCGCTACTATTGGTCGGACAAGTGCAGTGTTTGTAACGCACGATGGAGGAGAGACGATCTCTCGTCAGAGATAGCATTTATTTTGGGAGACTGCAAAATATGATGTTTTCAGTTAAGATATGAGAAACATATAGTTTCAGGTGACAATAAAACATGTTTAGTTAAATTTTCCTCAATTTGTTTTGCTTACTTTCTAGAAAGTCAAGCTAGCTTACATAGCAGCTAAAGTTAGCTAGCTAGCTGCTAGACTAGGTTAATGATACTTCAACTACACTTCATAAACAAACGTCATTACCATCGCAAGAAACTTTTCGGAATTAAAACAGGAGGCTACAGTCATATAAAAAATACAGTTGAAAACGGAAGACTACATACACCTTAGCCAAATACATTTAAACTCAGTTTTTCACCTTTCCTGACATTTAATCCTAGTAAAAATTCCCTGTTTTAGGTAATTTGAGATCACCACTTTATTTTAAGAATGTGAAATGTCAGAATAATAGTAGAGAGAATTATTTTTCAGCTTTTATTCCATCACATTCCCAGTGGGACAGAAGTTTACATACACTCAAAAAGTATTTGGTAGCAATGCTTTTAAATTGTTTAACTTGGGTCAAACATTTCCGGTAGCCTTCCACAACCTTCCCACGATAAGTTGGGTGAATTTGGCCTATTCTTCCTTACAAAGCTGGTGTAACTGAGTCAGGTTTAGGTCTCCTTGCTCGCACACACTTTTTCAGTTTTGCCCACAAATTTTCTATGGGATTAAGGTCAGGGCTTTGGGATGGCCACTCCAATGCCTTGACTTTGTTATCCTTAAAACTTCTTGTCAATAGGGGGGCGCTGTTTTCACTTTGGAAAAAATCGTGCCCAAATTAAACTGCCTCGTACTCTATTCTAGATCGTACAATATGCATATTATTATTACTATTGGATAGAAAACACTCAAGTTTCTAAAACTGTTTGAATTATATCTGTGAGTAAAACAGAACTCATTTTGCAGCAAACTTCCATACAGGAAGTGAACAATCTGAAAACGACACTCTGTTCCATGGCCTGCCTATTCAATTGCCTAATATTTATCGATATGCATGCACTTCATATGCCTTCCACTAGATGTCAACAGGCAGTGGAAGGTGGAATGGGGTGTCTAGCTTGATCTGAGGCCGAACAAGAGCTTTCGGAGTGACAGGTCTGGAAATGTCTTTGTCTTCTCTGGCGCGCGACGTACGTCGACATTGGCTTCTGAAAAGCGTTCGGTATACACAGCGGATATCTCCGGCTCTGATTTTATTTGATACATGTGATAATAACATCATAAAGTAGTTTTTTTTTCAACCGAGTTGTATCAGTTTATTCAACGTTTATTGGGACTTTTGGAATTTTCTGTTTTTTGCGTCAAGAGAAGATGGGCATGTTCGCGCCACATGGCTAGCTAAGGTTGCTAATTCGACAGGAGAAAAGGACATTCTAAAACCAAACAACGATTTATTCTGGACCTAGGACTCCTTGTACAAGATTCTGATGGAAGCTCAACAAAAGTAAGAACAATTTATGATGTTATTTCGTATTTCTGTGGAAAATGTTGATTCCTATTCTCTGCAGTTTTGGCGGGCGCTGTCTCGCAATAACGCAAGCTGTTTGTTATGGTAAAGTTATTTTTTTAAATCTAACACGGCGGTTGCATTAAGAACCAGTGTATCTTTCCTTTGCCATACAACAAGTATTTTTATGTAAAGTTTATGATGAGTTCTTTGGTCAGATTAGGTGAGTGTCCAAAATAGCTCTGGACATTCTGGTGAATCGATGCTACATATTCACAATGTATAACCACGGGTTGCAGCTCTAAATATGCACATTTTCGAACAAAACATAAGTGTATTGTTTAACCTGATGTTATAAGACTGTCATCTGAAGTTGGTCAAGGTTAGTGATTAATTTTATATCTTTTGCTGGTTTTTGCGAATGCTATCTATGCGGTGAATAAATGTGGTTGTGTGTTTGGCTATTGTGGTAAGCTAATATAATGCTATATTGTGTTTTCGCTGTAAAACTCTTTGAAAAAGAGGAAAATATTGTCTGGATTCACAAGATGTTTATCTTTCATAAATGTTTTATGATGAGTATTAAGGTATTTCACGTTGCTCTCTGTAATTATTCTGGCTGCTTTGGTGATATTTTTGATGGTAGCTGCAATGTAAAACTATGATTTATACCTCAAATATGCACATTTTTGAACAAAACATAAATTTATTGTATAACATGTTATAAGACTGTCATCTGATTAAGTTGTTTCTTGGTTAGTGACTAATTATATCTATATTTGGTCGGTTTTGTGATAGCTACCTACGCGGTAGAAACATGGTGAAAATATGCGGTTGAGTCTTTGGCTATTGTGGTTAGCTAATAGAAATACATAGTGTTTTCGCTGTAAAACATTTTAAAAATCGGAAATGATGGCTGGATTCACAAGATGTTTATCTTTCATTTGCTGTATTGGACTTGTGATTTCATGATATTTATATGCTATTATTTACTTGTGGCGCTATGCTAGGCTATGCTAGTCAGCTTTTACTGATGAGGATGCTCCCGGATCCGGGATGGGTGTAAAGTAAAGGTTAAGCCATTTTTGCCACAACTTTGTAAGTATCCTCGGGGTTATTGTCCATTTGGAAGACCCATTTGCGACCACGCTTTAACTTCCTGACTGATGTCTTGAGAAGTTGCTTCAATATATCCACATAATTTTATATCCACATAATTTTACATCCACATAATTTTACATCCTCATGATGCCATCTATTTTGTGAAGCGCACCAGTCCCTCCTGCAGCAAAGCACCCCCACAACATGATGCTGCCACCCCCGTGCTTCACGGTTGGGATGGTGTTCTTCGGCTTGCAAGCCTCCCCCTTTTTCCTCCAAACTTAACAATGGTCATTATGGCCAAACAGTTCCATTTTTATTTCATCAGACCAGAGGACATTTCTCCAAAAAGTACGATCTTTGTCCCCATGTGCAGTTGCAAACCGTAGTCTGGCTTTTTTATGGCGGTTTAGGAGCAGTGGCTTCTTCCTTGCTGACCTGCCTTTCAGGTTATATTGATATAGGACTCGTTTTACTGTGGCAATAGATACTTTTGTACCTGTTTCCTCCAGCATCTTCACAGGGTTCTTTGCTGTTGTTCTGGGATTGATTTGCACTTTTTGCACCAAAGTACATTCATCTCTAGGAGACAGAACGCGTCTCCTTCCTGAGCGGTATGACGGCTGCATGGTCCCATGGTGTTTATACTTGGGTACTATTGTTTGTATAGATGAACATGGTACCTTCAGGCGTTTGAAACTTGCTCCCAAGAATGAACCAGACTTGGAGGTCTACAACTTTTTTCTGAGTTCTTGGCTGATTTCTTTTGATTTTCCCATGATGTCAAGCAAAGAGGCACTGAGTTTGAAGGTAGGCCTTGAAATACATCCACAGGTACACCTCCAATTGACTCAAATTATTTTAATTAGCCTATCAGAAGCTTCTAAAGCCATTACATCATTTTCTGGAGTTTTCCAAGCTGTTTAAAGGCACAGTCAACTTAGTGTATGTAAACTACTGACCCACTGGAATTGTGATACAGTGAATTATAAGTGAAATAATCTGTCTGTAAACAATTGTTGGAAAAATGTATTGTGTCATGCACTAAGTAGATGTCCTAACCGACTTGCCAAAACTATAGTTTGTTAAGCATAGCCGTAAGTGAGTTGTCGTGAAAATGGTGGTAAATAGATTCAATGTTGGATTCAATGTTCAGAATGTATATGGACTGAACATCAAGCTGAAAATCCCTTTCCCTCCCTCCCACAGGAATAGCTGTGAAAAGCACGCAAATGCACAATCCTTACTCTCCAAGTCAAACATTTTGGGAGTTCTTTGGACACATTTTAAAACCGGTGCTGGCTGCCACTTCAGATCCTCGCATTCACACAACTCTCAGTGCCAAAATGGAGCTTGTGTGTGTGTGTGTGTGTGTGTATTATGAAGGTATCACAAGGACGCTAAGGGCAGCCTTGTGAAGACATGTGTTTGTCTTGGGATTATAAAGAAACACACAATTATAAAGAAACACACCACCATAGATAAACACACCCTTACAGAGGAACACACCACAATAGAGAAACACCACTATAGAGAAACACACCTCTATAGAGAAACGCACCAGTAAGAAGAGACACACCACTATTGAGAAACACACCAGTAAGGAGAAACACCACTATAGAGAAACACACCAAAATAGAGAAACACACAACAATAGAAAAACACAATTATAGAGAAACACCACTATAGAGACAAAACACTTTAGAGAAACACACCACTAGAGAAATACACCACTATAGAGAAACACACCATTATAGAAAAACACACCATTACAGAGAAGCACACCACTATGGAGAAACACCACTACAGAGACAAGCCATTAGAGAAATACACCACTATACAGAAACGCACCACTATGGAGGAAAAAACTAGAGAGAAAAACACCACTACAGAGAAACACACCGTTATAGCGAAACATACCACTACACAGAAACAACACTATAGAGAAACACAACAACAAACAGAAAACTTTTTATAAAGAAACAGCATTACAGAGAAACACCACAATAGAGAAACAACACTATGGACTAACACCACTACAGATAAAAAACTACAGAGAAAAACACAATTATAGACAGAAACACCGTTATAGAGAAACACTACATTTTATAGAAAAAAATCACTGTAGAGAAACACCGGTACAGAGAAACAAAACTACACAGAAACACCATTATAGAGAAACGCTACATTTTATAGAAAAAAATCACTGTAGAGAAACACCAGTACAGAGAAACAAAACTACACAAACACCATTATAGAGAAACACTACATTTTATAGAAAAAAATCACTGTAGAGAAACACCAGTACAGAGAAACAAAACTATGGACTAACACCACTACAGATAAAAAACTACAGAGAAAAACACAATTATAGACAGAAACACCGTTATAGAGAAACACTACATTTTATAGAAAAAAATCACTGTAGAGAAACACCAGTACAGAGAAACAAAACTACACAGAAACACCATTATAGAGAAACAAAACTACACAGAAACACCATTATAGAGAAACAAAACTCCACAAACACCATTATAGAGAAACAAAACTACACAGAAACACCATTATAGAGAAACAAAACTACACAGAAACACCATTATAGAGAAACAAAACTACACAGAAACACCATTATAGAGAAACAAAACTACACCGAAACACCATTATAGAGAAACACCTATACAGAGAAACACTGTTTCAGAGAAGCACACTTTAGAGAGAAACACACCATACAGAGACATACCATGATAGAGAAACACACCACTAGAGTGAAACACCATTATAGAGAAACACACCACTATAGAGAAACACACCATTATAGAGAAATACAGCACTATAGAGGAAAACCACTATGGAGGACCACACCACTAGAGTGAAACACACCACTAGAGATAAACACAAAACCTTAAAAAACACCACTATGGAGAAACACATTGCAAAGGAGAAACCACTATTATAGAGAAACACACCACTATAGAAAAACACACCACTATAGAGAAACACCATTAAAGAGAAACACACCACTATTGAGAAGCATCACTCATGAGAAACAACATTATAGAGAAACATACCCGTACAGAGAAAAACACCACTATACCGAAACACACCAATGTAGAGAAGCACCAATATAGAGAAATGCACCACTACAGAGAAACACCACTATAGAAAACCACACCTCTGGAGAGAAAAACCATTGTAGAGAAAAACACCACTATTGTGAAACACACCACTATGGAGGAACACCACTATAGAGAAACACACCGTTATATACTGTAGAAACACCACTATAGAGAAACACACAGCTATAGGTAAACCACCATTGTAGAGAAAAACACCACTCTTGAGAAACAACATTACAGAGAAACAGACCACTAAAGAGAAACACCACTATAGATAAACACAATTAAATAGAAACACCACAACAGAGAAACACCACTACGGAGAAACAAACCATTACAGGGAAACACACCATAGAGACACCCCTTAATTAAGAAAAACACCATTATAGAGAAAATCACCATCATAGAGAAATACAATTTTAGAGAAACAACAACAGAGAAACACACCATTATAGAGAAACACCATTACAGAGAAACATCATTACAGAGAAACAATGTCACTATAAAGAAACACGCCATTAAAGAGAAACACACCATTATCGAGAAGCACATCAATACAGAGAAACACTACTATCAAAAAACACGCCACTATAGAGAAACACACCACTTGAGTGTAACACACCAAAATAATGAAAAACATCACTATAGAGGAATACCACTACGGAGAAACACACCATTATATAAAAAAACACCACTAGAGAAACACTGTAGAGACACACCATAAAAGAGCAACACACCACCATAGAGAAACACACCACTAGAGTGAAACACACCATTATAGAGAAATACACCACTCTAGAGAATAACAAAACCTTAAAAAACACCACTATAGAGAAACATATTGCAAAGGAGAAACCACCATTATAGAGAAACACACCATTATAGAGAAACACCACTATAGAGAAACACAACTACAGAGAAAAACACCACTATGGAGAAACACACCATTAAAGAGAAACACCATTATAGAGAAGCAGACCATTGGAGAGAAACACGCCGCTATAGAAAACACCGTAATTGAGAGAAACACCATTATAGAGAAACACCACCATAGAGAAACACACCACTAGAGTGAAACACACCATTATAGGGAAATACACCACTATAGAGAAACACATTGCAAATGAGAAAACACCACTAAAGAGAAACACACCACTATTGAGAAGCATCATTCATGAGAAACAACATTACAGAGAAACACACCCGTACAGAGAAACACACCACTACAGAGAAACACCACTATAGAGAACCTCACCTCTGTATAGAAACACCATTATAGAGAAACACACCCCTGTAGAGAAAAACCATTCTAAAGAAAAACACCACTCTTGAGAAACACACCGTTATATACTGTAGAAACACCACTATAGAGAAACACACAGCTATAGGTTAACCACCATTGTAGAGAAATACACCACTCTTGAGAAACAACATTACAGAGAAACAGACCACTATAGAGAAAAACTACTGTAGTGAAACACCACTAAAGAGAAACACCACTAAAGAGAAACACCACTATAGAGAAACACAATTAAAGAGAAACACCATGACAGAGAAACACCACTACGGAGAAACACACCATTACAGAGAAACACCACTAAAGAGAAACACCACTAAAGAGAAACACCACTAAAGAGAAACACCACTATAGATAAACACAATTAAATAGAAACACCACTACGGAGAAACACACCATTACAGAGAAACAAACCATAGAGACACCCCTTAATTGAGAAACACCATCATACAGAAGCACACTACTAAAGCGAAACACCATTATAGAGAAACACAACTACAGAGAAACACCACGACAAACACACCACTGTAGAGAAACACACCACAGAGAAACCACCAATATACAGAAACACACAACTATAGAGAAATACACAACTATAGAGAAACACACCACTATAGAGAAACAC
Source organism: Salvelinus fontinalis (assembly GCF_029448725.1). NCBI lineage: Eukaryota > Metazoa > Chordata > Actinopteri > Salmoniformes > Salmonidae > Salvelinus > Salvelinus fontinalis. The sequence goes on from NC_074691.1 coordinate 29,451,707, forward strand.
ACCACTATAGTGTAACACACCACAATAGAGAAACCACCATTATACAGAAACACACCACTATAGAGAAACATACCGTTATAGAGAAACACACCACTATAGAGAATAACACCAATATAGGGAAACATACTATTACAGAGAAAAACACCATTACAGAGAAACACAACTATGGAGGAAAACACCACAAAAGAGAAAAACACCACTGTGGTGAAACACACGATTATAGAGAAACAGACCACAATAGAGAAACACTGTTATACAGAAACACAATTATGGAGAGACAAAACACACAAAAAAACATTATAGAGAAATACACCACTACAGAGAAACACAACACTATAAAGAAACAAAACTGTACAGAAACACACCACTGTAGAGAAAGACCATTATATAGAAACACACCACTATAAAGAGAAACACCACTATAGAGAAGGACACCATTATACAGAAACACACCATTTCAGAGAAACACACCATTATAGAGACACCATAAAAGTGAAACAAACCATTATAGATTAAAGAATCAATATAGAGAAACAAGCCACTATCGTGAAACACCACTCTAAAGAAACAACACTATAGAGAAACACACCACTATAGAAAAACAAACCACTATAGAGAAACAACACTATAGAGAAACACACCACTATAGAAAAACACACCACTATAGAGAAACAAACCACTATAGAGAAAAACACCATTATTGACAAACACACCGGTATACAGAAACACGCCACTAAAGAGAAACACACCATTATAGAGAAAGACACCACTATAGAGAAACACACCATTATAGAGAGACACCACTGTAGAGAAACACGATTATAAAGAAACACACCTCTATCGAGAAACACCACCTATAGAGAAACACACTATTATAGAGAAACACCATCATAGAGAAACACACCACTGTAGAGAAACACACTATTATAGAGAAACACCATCAGAGAAACACACCACTTTAGAGAAACACACTATTATAGAGAAACACCATCATAGAGAAACACACCACTGTAGAGAAACACAACACTAAAGAAAAACACACCACTATAGAGTACCATTCCACTATAGAGAACCACACTATTTTAGAGAAACACCATCAAAGAGAAACACACTATTATAGAGAAGCACACCACTACAGAGAAAAAATCCTCTATAGAGAAACACACCACAATAGAGAACCCACCATTATACAGAAACACCATTATGAAGAAACACACCACTGTAGAGTACCATTCCACTATAGAGAACCTGTCACGACTCCCACCGAAGGTGGCTCCTCTTCCTGTTCGGGCGGCGCTCGGTGGTCGTCGTCACCGGTCTACTAGCTGCCACCGATCTCCTTTTCTGTTAGTTTTGTCTTATTGGTTACACCTGTTTCTTGTTTGGGTTTTGGTTAGGGCTATTTAAGCCGGTTATGCCCACCTCCTTTTGTGCGGGCTTGTTTCTCTGTTCGTTTTGTGGATGTGCTATTTTCTCCGGACTGTTTGGGTCCTGTTTTTGGGCCGGTCATTGTATTTGCCTGGTGTTTTTCAGCGTGACCTTTTCTGTCACAGGAATAAATAGGGTTGTCCTAAACCCTCTGCTCTCTGCGCCTGACTCCGCACCCACTACTCGTAGAAGTCCTAACAGAACCACACCACTATAGAGAAACACCATCAAAGAGAAACACACCATTATAGAGAAACTCACAAAAATAGAGAAACACACCATCATAGAGAAAAACAACTATAGAGAAACAAAACTATAGTGAAACACTGCTATAGAGAAAAACACCAACATAAAGAAACACACCATCATAGTGAAACACTCTCTAGAGAAACACACCATTATACAGAAACACACCACTAGAGAGAAACATACCCCTATAGAGAAACACACCACTATTGAGAAACACGCCCCTATAGAGAAAGAGAAACTAAAGGGAAACACACCCCTATAAAGAAAGAGAAACTAAAGAGAAACACACCACTATAGAGAAAAAAACACTATTGAGAAGCACACCTCTATAGAGAAAATCACCACTTTAGAGAAACAACACTATAGACAAACACACCACAGTAGAGAAACACAATTATGTAGAAAGACCACTATAGAGAAAAACACCATTATAGACAAACACACCACTATAGAGGAACACCACTATAGAGAAACACACATCTATAGAGAAACACACCATTATAGACACCACTATAGAGAAATGCACCACTAAAGAGAAACACATAACAATAGAGAAAAACACCACTACAGAGAAACACCATCATAGACAAACACACCACTATAGAGGAACACCACTATAGATAAACACACCATTATAGAGAAACACACCTCTACAGAGAAACTCCACTATAGACAAACAACAATATTGAGAAACACATCACAATAGTGAAACACCACTCCAAAAAAACACCACTATAGAGAAACACACCATTATGGAGAAACACACCATTATGGAGAAACACACCATTATGGAGAAACACCATTATGGAGAAACACTACTACAGAGAAACCCCATTTTACAGAAACACCATTTGAGAGAAACACCATCATAGAAAAACAAACCACTGTAGAGTAACCACTATAGAGAAAAAAATCATTTGAGAGAAACACCATCATAGAAAAACAAACCACTGTAGAGAAACCACTATAGAGAAAAAAATCATTTGATAGAAACACCATTGTAGAGAAACACACCACTTTAGAGAAACACACCACTTTAGAGAAACACACCACTATAGAGAAACACACCACTATAGAGAAACACACCACTATAGAGAAACACACCATTACAGAGAAACACACCATTACAGAGAAACACACCATTACAGAGAAACACACCATTACAGAGAAACACACCATTACAGAGAAACACACCATTACAGAGAAACATTTGGAGATGATGAGAAAGAGAGACAGTGATACACCCAGTATACTTAAGTTGATTGGAATTGTACATGGCTATACAGAGAAAATGTGAGTGTGTGTTTGTATCAATGCCATACAATCCAGTTAAACAATGAACAGGGATGCTCTGAATGCGCTCTAGCCCAGCTCGTATTCACCCGCACACCCACACACACTAAGCCCATCGCATGATCCTAAGCACCACTAACTACCGAAAAGTGGATCCAAGCCTAATGCTAGTAGGCTGTACGACTTCATATCCTTACTAGTCTTCCAGAACCACAGACTCCAACAGTAGAAAGCACACTGAAGACCACATCAACCAGTGGCAGACAGACATACCACAGCTTGCAGGATAGACAAGGACATAACATTACATGTGGAGAGAGAGAGGAACCATTCCTTATTATCTCTGGTGTTGATCTACACACTGCTGTTGTTGCTCATAAAACATGAATGGTAGGCCTACCTTGACTGAAACTAAAGGCCAGTTAAGTGCGTCAATGATCTCATAAATCGAGCTAGGTGATTGATGTGCGAACGCGACAGACGGGCAAACATACAATAGTGGTTGTGAGGGAGTAGCTGGGGAAACTGCTTTAAGGATGCTATGCTAACTGCTGGGGAATCTCCTTTCAGGGTGCTACGCTAACTGCTGGGGAATCAGCTTTAAGGATGCTACGCTAACTGCTGGGGAATCTGCTTTAAGGATGCTATGTTAACTGCTGGGGATCTGCTTTAAGGGTGCTACGCTAACTGCTGGGGAATCTGCTTTAAAGGATGCTACGCTAACTGCTGGGGAATCTGCTATAAGGAAGCTATGTTAACTGCTGGGGGGAATGGGGCAACACAGATGCCTGACAGAGTGCAGGTAGCTGTGAGGAGCTGTTGCTATTCTATCCCTCCCAGAATCTCCTATGCATTACAACGCTAAAGGGATGACAAATGGCTACCTCGGGTTCGACACAGTCGTCCACTCCGCTGTGTGTGCGTGTGTGTAAGCCTGTTTGTCACATCAATGGATCACATCTACAATGATAAAATGTATCTCTGGATCCCTGTTAAAGCATTGTCTAGCACATTGTAGAGCCTGGAGGGTACAAGCCTCACACATGGTAAATGATCTTATACCGGCTAGTCAGGCACACACACACACACACACACACACACACACACACACACACACACACACACACACTGGCCAAAGCCCTGTGATGGTGTTCAAAAGCAGCATGAAGGATTCAGAGGGAGCTGGAGTAGCAGCTTGGCTTCGCCCCTAATTTATGGAAGTGGTGGTAGGTGTGGGCGGGGCCTAGAGACTAGTGATGGGGGTAGGTGTGGGCGGGGTCTAGAGACTAGTGATGGGGGTAGGTGTGGGTGGGGCCTAGAGACCAGTGATGTGTGTGGGTGGGACCTAGAGACTAGTGATGGGGGTAGGTGTGGGCAGGGCCTAGAGGCTAGTGGTGGGGGTAGGTGTGGGTGGGGCCTAGAGACTCGTGATGGGGTAGGTGTGGGCGGGGCCTATAGACTAGTGATGGGGGTATGTGTGGGCGGGGCCTAGAGAGTAGTGTTGGGGTAGATGTGGGCGGGACCTAGAGAGTAGTGTTGGGGGAATTGAATTTATACAGTTACATATAAGGATATCATTTTTTACGATATACGATATATCGTATCGTTTTGACAATACCGCAATATTATTTTGCTCTAGTTTTCTGTACCTACATCAAAATGTTTCCTTCATAATTTGTTCTTAATCTTCTTTTTAAATAGGTAACCAATTTGTTTTCAGCACCTTTATTTCCATGTCTGATCAAAACTCGTTTTCTCATGGCTCTCTCTTGTCCCTCTGGAGCTGCAATATGTTTGGAACATCGAATCGCAATAAAATCCCAGTATCGAATTGCGAATCGTGAGAATCGTAATGCATATGGTATTGTGAGCTAGGGAAATTCCCAGCCCTAAAAGAAAGTTGAAAGTGATCTCCATAAGGTCACCCTAGGGCCAAGACTTCCCACATGTGATTGAGAGATGTGAGGGAAACCACCATTCAGATGGTAACCACCACGTCTTCCCCATGGTTTGCAGAGCACAGAGAGAGTGAGTCAAGTGGAACAGGGAGGACTGTCACACTATCTCTCTCGCTCGTTCCCTGTACCATTCCTGCCCCCCCCCCCCCCCCCCACACACACACACACACACTCCCCCCTCTCTCTCTCTCTCTCTCTCTCTCTCTCATACACACACCAAACATACACACGCTCCCACACACTCACTCTCTCCCTCTCACACACACACGCACACGCACACAAACAAGATCCCACGCACACACACACTCCCCCTCTCTCTCTCTCATACACACACCAAACATACACACGCTCCCACACACACTCACTCTCTCTCTCTCACACACACACACCAAACACATACACACACACAGCTCGTCACACTGTGTGACGGATGCCTCTCTGTCAGCCAACCAAACCCCTATGAGATTATTGCTAGGTAACATTATCTCCTACCCCATTTCATTCATCCGTATCATTTGAGAAAAGGAGCCCCAAATATTCACAGCCACAACATACCAGAGTTGCTCCATCTTCAGATATTGGTCACATAGACCGGGTGAAAATTACCCCCGTTGCCCATCGAGAACCTTGGCAGTGGTTTGGCCCTCCCACTCTTCGAGCTTAACACACACATACATTAGCCAGACGGATCACTGACGATGGATGAAGGGAGAGAGCATTCGGTTCTCCACGTCCAGCTGAAGACAGATGTGCTGCATCTGCCCAAGGTGTTGAAAATCTGGTGTGATGTTCTACCCGTCCCCCAATCCAATACTGAGATGAATACCAAGTACGAGGTCTGGCTCCGTCAACTTTCAATCAACCTGTTTCATCCGCCTCTGAGACAGTAGCAAGGCAATGACAAGAAAACATACATATATACTGCGATAAGTCTCAAATTCCTCCTGCTTGTGAAAAATGATGTAGCCCATAAAGGCTTGGCTTGCTGTGCCATTAGGGGTAACATGACATGCATCCCAATGCTCTTACCTTGCAGCGTGCCTATGTTCTGGAGACATCGGAGCACATATGTTGCTTCTTCACTCGATGACAGGAAAACACAGCACAGTCATTCAGAGACACACAGATCTGAGAAAGAGTCTGTTCTGGTGGGCAGAAGAAGAAAAAAACAAAATCCCTCTTCCTTCCTTCCCTCCTGTTTCTTTTTTTTATCCAAGCCCTCAGAGGAATAGGGTGAGAGGAATGGTGCGATGGGGAGAGGATGAGATGCAGGAGGACCAGTCTGTTGTACTGTTCTGTGGCTGTGTATCAGTGCTGGGCTCTGCGTGTACTCCTCCACTGCAGCAGTGTGAGTGACAGAGGCTCGTGCTGCATGTTCCACAGGCTCTACCGGCACAGCGCAAAACACGGCAACTAAATTCCCGTCCAATGGATTCAGAACCCTGCATTTCTGTATCTCCACATACCCCCTTCTATTTTTGTATTGATTTACCTCTATCTCTTCTCTACAGGTTCAGAGTACGTCCTGTGTTTGTCTCCATATCATTGGATCCTTATTCTCCTTTTCCGTCCTTTGCGTCGTCCCTCACTCCTCTCACTGGACGTCATGTGTCTGACACTCCTGGCAGTAAAATGTCAAGCCCAATAAAGCTCCAACCTCCTCCTCTGATGATGATGACGATGACATCACTGCTTCAGCTGACCGACAGTGAGTGTTTTCCTCATCTCGTGTGAATATTAACGTCACAGACTTCAGACACATTTCTTGGATTCAGTTGGACCTTCAGTTGATGATTTTTCATCATAGGTAATATCACATGACACTATTACCTAATTTGGAGTTCAAATCATGTAATAACATAACACATAACACAAAATTCCAATAGATGGAGAAACATTAACTCACAAAACAACTTACATTTACATGCAACAGGTTAGTTTAGGCATCCTAGTGAGTGGTTAAATTAGGGTTAGGTTTAGGCATGCTAATGAGTGGTTAAAGGTAGGCTCAGCGATATGACGTAGATGCAGAAAGTAAACAGCAGAGTGGGTCCATTTCTGCAACAAGTAAGACCGTTGAAGCCCGAGGCTCAACTTCTCCGTTGTGTTGGTGCCCTGGCTACCACGCTGTAACAGCATGACGGGAACCCATGCACAGATACTGTGTGTGACTGTGTGACTGTGTGAGAGCCAAGTCTTGCATCTTGCTCCTCTCAATACCTGGGTTGCTGCTCGTGGCAATGTCATTTCGTCAGTGGTGTAAAGTACTTAAGTAGTGCTTTAAAGTATTTTTACTTATGTCGTTTTTGGGGTTATCTGTACTTTGCCATTTATATATTTGACTATGTTTACTTTTACTTCACTACATTACTAAAGAAAATTATGTACTTTTTACTTTTACTCCATACATTTTCCCTGACACCCAAAAGTACTTCTTACATTTTGAATGCTTAGCAGGACAGAAAATGGTTCAATTCCCACACACAAGAAAACCATCCCTGGTTATCCCTACAGCATCTGATCTGGCCATCTGGTTTGCTTAGTATAAGGACATTTTAATTATTCATACTTTTACTTTATTTTAAAAACAATACTTTTAGACTTTTACTCAAGTAGAATTTTACTAGGTGACTTTCACCTTTTACTTGAGTTATTTTCTATTATGGTATCTTTACTTTTACTCAAGTATGACAATTGGGTTCTTTTCCACCACTGCATTTCGCTGAGTCTACCGTTAAGGTAATAGTTAGGCTTAGAAAAGGAAAACATGCCTGGATTCAAACTGCTGTCAATCAAAGTGTGAGTTACCACCATGATTCCTCATTAATAGACAGTCCAGCTGCTGTACCAGAACTCAAAACATCACCCCTCCGATTAACCTCACGTCCTGCCATTTTATTAATCTGTTCTCTCTCTCAGCGCAAGAGGGTATCGTTGAAGAGAAAAATATACACAACTTGTCTGAAGATTATATTGATTTGAGGTTAAGGTAGCTCATTGATAGTGGAGTTAATGTAGTTTATTGGTAGTCTCATGGAGTGGACACTAGTTTCTGAGGGATGAGAGTGCACTCCCTCTTGACAGGGGAGAGATGCTACTAAGGGAATAGGGCTGCAGAAAAGGTTGTGCTCTGGTTACACTGTAGCATTGGGCTAAAGGAGAGAAGAGGGAGGGAGATGTTGGAAGAGGTCTGAGGGCCCTATAGGGTCTTAAAGATCCTGCACAACTTCACCTCAAGAGAAGCTAGTTCCATAACTACAGAAATATCCTGCTGATTCAACAATTCGGAAGTCTCAAAAAATGTGATTTCGCATAGAAAAACTTCACTGTGAAAAGTTACCTCATCAATATCTCAGCCAAATATATATTTTATTATCTGTAATCCAGTACTGCACTTCTGGTCGAAAGAAATACTCCAGAGAAAGACAACATTGCTCCATACGACAATCTTAGATCTACCACACATGACCTGAATTTCCCTATGGTCACAAGTCAAGCTTTCTAAACTACAGGCCTACAATATGATAATTGCCCTCAAAAACACCACACGTGGAACAGAGAATCCCATTCTCCCACATTAATTCCTGAGGCATACCTCAAAAGACCCTGTATTATGTTGTTCATGCTCCTCATTTGATTAAGGTGAGCACTATTTATGGCAGAAAAAGCAGGTGCGGTAACTGCTCCCTGCTCGCTCAAGGACAGAGCGTCGCTCTTGACAAATGGCTCCGCTCCAGAGAAACGCCGCTCAATTCTCCAAGACACAAATACAAAGCGAAAAATTGTTATAATGAAATGTGCATCCGGTCTTTATTTGATCTATTTGAAGGTAATTAGAGATGTGGTTGTATTATGATGTGTAGGCTGGTGTCACGGGAGAGGCAGGTCAATAGAGCAGGGTTGTGTTCATCAGGCACCAAATGGAGGGAAACTGCTGAAACAGGGACGGAGTACTTGTACTGGTCCAATAAGAAACACTCGTTTTCCAGCTCAGTTTTCCGGTACATGCAGTAATGAATACAGCCCCAGTAGAAATTAGATGATGAAGGAATGAGAAAAGATACTGTCTCTGTATTGACACTCACTGTTTATTAGGATAGATCAGTGGTTCATTCCCAACCTTTTTCGGTTACCGTACCACCAACTAAATTTTACTCTGCCCGGAGTACCCCTGAAGTACCCCTCATGTGCATTTTACCAGTAAGTCTATGGTCTCACGAGTCTTCTCAATTACCCCCTGTGAATAGGACAAGTACCCCCAGGGGTCCTAGTACTCCTGGTTGGGAAACACTGCTCTAGATTACCTTCTTGAGTAAATGTAGATATTAACATGCAGATGTGTTTGTACTAGTGCAGACCTAGAATATCACAAACATATTGCATTGGGACACTGATGAAGTGATTCCCCCCAAGGCCACACATTGCAAACCAACCAGCCAAGCATTGCACATATGTGGGCCTAAATGAATCTGACTGCCACACTGACTGGTTCTTGTGCCACCCTGGTAAGTATCTTGGTTCATTGGATGTGTTCATTATCAAAGGCGATAGCGCCACCTAGTGCTGTAACTCAGAGGTTGACAGTCCCGTAATGTAAGAGTGCAGGTAGAGTAAGATTTTGTTATTGCGAACAAGTACAGTGTTACAAATCTTTCAAATAAGAGCATTTCATATATACAAATATTTAGGTCTGTGTTGATATGATTTAAAAAGTTGTGGGGAAAAAATCTTTGCTGGTTGATTTTACCCTCAGCTCCTCAGATACACACATTGGCATAAACAGCCCTGCGACGTTCCTATATTGTCCCCATCCTCTCCAGTTTCTCAGGCAGGAGATGCAAAATATTTGTTAGATGATCTATACTGAAGTGATTAACATGCACAATTTACAGAATCTGATGAGTCAGGCTTGATAAAATGCAAGGCCTGAGGAGCAGCGATAAGGAACGCTCAGAACAGTCCACCATCGCTGGTTCTGATCATCAAAAACCATGGTGACACTGATTCCCTGACTTACTGTGAAAGACAGGCGGTATGCTGCTGATTGGACAATTTAATGTAAGCCTCCCGACCCGTCCTTGTATAAGGAGAGATTAACAATCAGTTCATCTAAAATGTGTAAAAAGTATAAAAGTGTGTGTGTGTGTGTTCTCCTGTAAAAAGTCTAATGTCAGCTCCTTCAGCACTGTGAGGGACATTTAAGGCAGCATGGCTATTGCACCACACATGCATAATCACTCCATTACCATTACTCACAACACTTTACATGTTAATGTAAAGAACTATATTAACATAAATGATAGGCATAAACCACCACCTTCACCAAGACCTGCAAACCTGTTTACGAAGATTCTTTTAAAATGTAGAGCAAAAATGCTATAAAGCATTGAACCATTGACCATACATTCTACAGTAACACACGGCGCAACTGTACACAGGGGCGTCATGGCCTTTTTACTTTATTTTGTCATTTTTTATTTAACTAGGCAAGTCAGTTAAGAACAAATTCTTATTTACAATGACGGCATACCAAAAAGCAAAAGGCCTCCTGCAGAGACGGGGGCTGGGATTCAAAAAAAAAATATAGGACAAAACACACATAGCGAAACCACAACACTACATAAAGAGAGACCTTTGTGCCCTTAGGGGGCACAAGGGGCATGTGCCCCCTCAGATCTGTCCTGTTTGATTTATTTTTATTTTCAATTTTTAAATTAATTACTAAACCCCCGTTTTATCATAATTACTACGTAACATTATCTCCTACCCCATTTCATTCATCCATTTAATTTGAGAAATTATTTATTCTTGATGAATGAATAAAACAAAAATATTTTGTTGTATGTTTCTCTGTAATACTACCCACTGGGCACAGATGTCATTTCAACATCTAATTGTGATTTACATTTGGTCAACTAAATATCTCATAATGTCATTGGATTTAGGTTAAAAGACGGGTGGAAAAACACTTAATTCCCTTATGTTAATGAATGTTTGCAAATCCAATCAATTTTCCATGTTGATTCAACGTCATCACATATCATTTTTGGGTTGGAATGATGTGAACACAACGTTTATTCAACCAGTTTTGCCCAGTGGGTAGCCATCTAGCAATTTTATGAAGTTGGCTTTAGCGAGGCAGCTAGATACAGTAGGTTCCCAATCTCATAACTAGCTATCAAGGCCATTTCAGGCTATCAATCAAGATGGCATGTCAGCTAGTGTTGAAGAACTCACCGTCATTCGTTTCGCTTCTGTCCAATCAATGCTGCTTAAGTGCTGGTTGCTGCTTCCAGCCTAATAATGAAAATATTTTCTTATTTGGTAGATGTATCCTCCCCTCCCATGCCTCTTACCTGGGTTATTGTCAAGGAAAAGGCAGCAACGTGTCCATAGTAGCCATGGTAACACCTGTGACAAATGAATACATTTGTTTAAGAAATAGTAGGCCAAGCTAATGAAGTTGAGTCACTACAGAATATACAGTTGAAGTCGGAAGTTTACATACACTTAGGTTGGAGTCATTAACTCGTTTTTTCAACCACTCCACATATTTCTTGTTAACAATCTATAGTTTTGGCAAGTCGGTTAGGACATCTACTTTGTGCATGACACAAGTCATTTTTCCAACAATTGTTTACAGACAGATTATTTCACTTATAACTCACTGTATCACAATTCCAGTGGGTCAGAAGTTTATATACACGAAGTTGACTGTGCCTTCAAACGCTTGGAAAATGCCAGAATATTATCTCATGGCTTAAGAAGCTTCTGACAAGCTAATTGACATCATTTGAGTCATTTGAAGGTGTACCTGTGGATGTATTTCAAGGCATACCTTCAACCTCAATACCGCTTTGCATGACATCATGGGAATATCAAAAGGAATCAGCCAAGACCTCAGAAAAAGTCTGGTTCATCATAGGGAGTCTGGTTCATCATAGGGAGCAATTTCCAAACGCCTGAAGGTACCACGAAGGTATCATCTGTACAAACAATAGTACGCAAGTATAAACACAATGGGACCACGCAGCCATCATACCACTCAGGAAGGAGATGAGTTCTGTCTCCTAGAGATTAATGTACTTTGATGCGAAAAGTGCAAATCAATCCCAGTGACGCCAAGCATATTTCCAAAGTTGTGGCAAAATGGCTTAAGGACAACAAAGTCAAGATATTGGAGTGGCCATCACAAAGCCCTGACCTCAATCCCATAGAAAATTTGTGGGCAGAACTGAAAAACATGTGCGAGCAAGGAGGCCTTACAAACCTGACTCAGTTACACCAGCTCTGTCAGGAGGAATGGACCAAAATTCACCCAACTTATTGTGGGAAGGTTGTGGAAGGCTACCCGAAACGTTTGACCCAAGTTAAACAATTTAAAGGCAATGCTACCAAATACTAATTGAGTTTATGTAAACTTCTGACCCACTGGTAATGTGATGAAAGAAACACAAGCTGAAATAAATCAATAATTCTCTCTACTATTATTCTGACATTTCACATTCTAAAAATAAAGTGGTGTTCCTAACTGACCTAAGACATGGAATTTTTACTCGGATTAAATGTCAGGAATTTTGAAAAACTGAGTTTAAATGTATTTGGCTAAGGTGTATGCAAACTTCCGACTTCAACTGTAGATGTGTTGAATGGGGGGAGGGGGGGTCCACAATGAACAAGTGTAGATATTAACTGACTATGACAAGACACCGTGAGACCATGAGCGCATTATGATTTCAAATGTAAGATGTGTTGAATATCAAGCCTACCAGTAAGTATATTGTTGTTATACAACGGTTGGGTCTAATCCTGAATGCTGATTGGTTAAAACTGCATTCCAGCCGGTGTCTATTCCACAAGTTACCACTGGCTAAATCTATGACGTTGAAATGCCTATTTACTCTGTTCCATCTCACTGCGCTATCCACTGTCTCATCAGCCCAGCCTGGCAATTTATTTTTATTTTATTTTATTTAACCTTTATTTAACTAGGCAAGTCAGTTAAGAACAAATTTGTATTTACAATGACGGCCTACCCCGGCCAAACCCGGCCAAAGCTGTGCCAATTGTGCGCCGCCCTATGGGACTCCCAATCACGGCCGGATGTGATAGAGCCTGGATTAACTTGATCTCCACTAAAAAAAGCATCTTGACATCATCTCACATTTCTTTTACACTAGCATTTCGTTAACAACAGTGGATATTTGTTTAAACCTTGCTGCCTGTCTCTCCGACATTTGCAACATTGTTTCAATATTGAAATTTGATCTGCTGTTGTCCCATAGTAACGAATGTGTCGGGAGTCAGGACGAGACAGACAGGCAGACAGCTTTTCTCAGCCAGTCGAAATCATGAATCAGCTGGCATAATTGTTATGGATATATACAAATAAATGTAAATAGAAAACATGTGAAACGAAACGCAGCTAGTTTGAAGTCTTTCCAGCTTCAGTTTGAAGTGATTGTGTTAGCTGTGTTGTTGGCCAACTACTCTGAACAACAGTGTCCTGACAAGAGAGCACATTTCTATGCCAGGCGAAATTGTGCATCATTAGCTCATTGTTATGGATGTATCCAAATAAATGTCACTAGAAAACAACTTAAACAAATGCAAATGCAGCTACCTTGCTGTTATTCTGACTGCACTGTTTGACTTGACTGTAAGTTAGCTGTAGTTGACTAGCTAGCAAGCAAGGAATAAGAATGTTGCCAGCCAGTACGGCAATTGAACATTTAGAATGAACAACTGGTTCGCGTCCATAGATACAGAACAAAAAGACTGAACAACTGGGTCTGACAGAAGGCCTCTGACAGAAGGCCAGCATCCTGGAGTCGCCTCTTCACTGCTGATGTTGAGACCGGTGTTTTGCGGGTACTATTTAATGAAGCTGCCAGTTGAGAACTTGTGAGGCATCTGTTCCTCAAACTAGACATTCTAATGTACTTATCCTCTTGCTCAGTTGTGCACCGGGGCCTCCCACTCCTCTTTCTATTCTGGTTAGACCCAGTTTGAAGGGAGAAGTACAAAGCGTTGTACGAGATCTTCATGTTTCTTGGCCATTTCTCACATGGAATAGCCTTCATTTCTCAGAACAACAATAGACTGATGAGTTTCAGAAGAAAGTACTTTGTTTCTGGCCATTTTGAGCCTGTAATCGAACCCACAAATGCTGATGCTCCAGATACTCAACTAGTCTAATGAAGGCCAGTTTTATTGCTTCTTTAAATCAGAACTACAGTTTTCAGCTGTGCTAACATAATTGCAAAAGGGTTTTCTAATGATCAATTAGCCTTTTAAAATTATAAACTTGGATTAGCTAGCACAACGTACCATTGGAACACAGGAGTGAGGGTTGCTGATAATGGACCTCTGTACGCCTATGTAGATATTCCATTAAAAAAATCTACCGTTTCCAGCTACAATAGTCATTTACAACATTAACAATGTCCAAACTGTATTTCTGATCAATTTTGTTATTTTAAGGGACATTTTTTTTGAGCTTTTCTTTTAATAACAAGGACATTTCAAAGTGACCCCAAACTTTTGAATGGTAGCGTATATCTTGTGGAAGGATGAAATAGTATGAAAAAATTAATTCAAATGTTTTTTATGAAAATATGTCAGTCATTATTTGAATTTGTTGGTAACCCGTTATATAAAAGTGATAATGCCCTCAAAGCCTGTAGTTGTATTCGAATACTCATACTAACCACACTAAACATACTATTTGTGACCTGAATTGAGTATTTAGTATGGTTATTGGTCATAGTATGGATATAGTTAGTATGCCAAAAGTTCCTGGATGTCGTACTAAATTCGCAAAAATATGAAGAATACACGCAGAGGACACTATTGCCGAACTTTAAGGCCCATACAGTGAAAAAAGTCTATATATAGTGTGTGCAAATGAGGTAAGATAACGAGGTAAGGCAATAAATAGGCCATGGTGGCGAAGGATTTACAATATAGCAATTAAACACTGGAGTGATAGATGTGCAGAAGATGAATGTGCAAGTAGAGATATGGGGGTGCAAAGGAGCAAGATAAATAAATAAATGCAGTATGAGGATGAGATAGTTGGATGGGCTATTTACAGATGGGCTATGTACAGGTGCAGTGTGAGCTGCTCTGACAGCTGGAGCTTAAAGTTAGTGAGGGAGATATGAGTCTCCAGCTTCAGTGATTTTTGCAGTTCGTTCCAGTCATTGGCAGCAGAGAACTGGAAGGAAAGGCGGCCAAAAGAGGAATTGGCTTTGGGGGTGACCAGTGAAATATACCTGCTGGAGCGCGTGCTACGCGTGGGTGCTGCTATGGTGACCAGTGAGCTGAGATTAGGCAGGGCTTTACCTAGCAAAGACTTGTAGATGACCTGGAGGCTGTGGGTTTGGCGACGAGTATGAAGCGAGGGCCAGCCAATGAGAGTGTACAGGTCGCAGTGGTGGGTAGTATATGGGGTTTTGGTGACAAAACGGATGGCACTGTGATAGACTGCATCCAATTTGTTGAGTAGAGTGTTGGAGGCTATTTTGTAAATGACATCGCCGAAGTCGAGGATCGGTAGGATGGTCAGTTTTACGAGGGTATGTTTGGCAGCATGAGTGAAGGATGATTTGTTGCGAAATAGGAAGCTGATTCTAGATATAATTTTGGATTGGAGATGCTTAATGTGAGTCTGGAAGGAGAGTTTACAGTTTAACCAGACACCTCGGTATCTGTAGTTGTCCACATATTCTAAGTCAGAGCAGTCCAGAGTAGTGATGCTGGACGGGCGGGCAGGTGCGGGCAGCAATCGGTTGAAGAGCATGCATTTAGTTTTACTTGCATTTAAGAGCAGTTGGAGGCCACGGAAGGAGAGTTGTATGGCATTGAAGCTCGTCTGGGGGTTAGTTAACACAGTGTCCAAAGAAGGGCCAGAAGTATACAGAATGGTGTCGTCTGCGGAGAGGTGGATCAGAGAATCGCCAGGAGCAAGAGCGACATCATTGATGTATACAGAGAAGAGAGTCAGACTGAGAATTATACACTGTGGCACCCCCATAGAGACTGCCAGAGGTCCAGACAACAGGGCCTCCGATTTGACACACTGAACTCTATCAGAGAAGTAGTTGGTGAACCAGGTGAGGCAGTCATTTGAGAAACCAAGGCTGTTGAGTCTGCCGATAAGAATGTGATTGACAGAGTCGAAAGCCTTGGCCAGGTCGATGAATATGGCTGCACAGTATTGTCTCTTATCTATGGTGGTTATGATATCGTTTAGGACCTTGAGCGTAGCTGAGGTGCACCCATGACCAGCTCTGAAACCAGAATGCATAGCGAAGAAGGTATGGTGGGATTCAAAATGGTCAGTAAAGTGTTTGTTAACTTGGCTTTCAAAGACCTTAGAAAGGCAGGGTAGGATAGATATAGGTCTGTAGCAATTTGGGTCTAGAGTGTCTCCCCCTTTGAATAGGGGGATGACCGCGGCAGCTTTCCAATCTTTGGGAATCTTAGATAATACGAAAGAAGTTGAACAGGCTAGTAATAGGGGTTGCAACAATTTCAGGGGATCATTTTAGAAAGAGAGGGTCCAGATTGTCTAGCCCGGCTGATTTGTAGGGGTCCAGATTTTGCAGCTCTCTCAGAACATCAGCTATCTGGATTTGCGTGAAGGAGAAATGGGGGAGGCTTGGGCGAGTTGCTGTGGGGGGTGCAGGGCTGTTGACCAGGGTAGGGGTAGCCAATTGGAAAGCATGGCCAGCTGTAGAAAATGCTTATTGAAATGATCAATTATAGTGGATTTATTGGTGGTGACAGTGTTTCCTAGCCTCAGTGCAGTGGGCAGCTGGGAGGAGATGCTCTTATTCTCCATGGACTTTACAGTGTCCCAGAACTTTTTTGAGTTTGTGCTACAGAATGCAAATATCTGTTTGACAAAGCTAGCCTTAGCTTACCTAACTGCCTGTGTATATTGGTTCCTAACTTCCCTGAAAAGTTGCATATCACGGGGGCTATTCGATGCTAATGTAGTACGCCGCAGGATGTTTTTGTGTCAAGGGCAGTCAGGTCTGGAGAGAACCAAGGGCTATATCTGTTCCTAGTTCTACATTTTTTGAATGGGGCATGCTTATTTAAGATGGTGAGGAACGCACTTTTAAAGATTTAAATCAGACATCCTCTACTGACGGGATGAGGTCAATATCCTTCCAGGATACCCGGGCCAGGTCGATTAGAAAGGCCTGCTCGCTGAAGTGTCTTAGGGAGCGTTTGACAGTGATGAGGGGTGCTCATTTGACCGCAGACCCATTACGGATGCAGGCAATGAGGCAGTGATCGCTGAGATCTTGGCAGCAGAGGTGTATTTGGAGGGCAAGTTGGTTAGGATGATATCTATGAGGGTGCCCGTGTTTACGGGTTTGGGGTTGTACCTGGTGGGTTCATTGATCATTTGTGTGAGATTGAGGGCATCAAGCTTAGATTGTAGGATGGCTGGGGTGTTAAGCATGTCCCAGTTTAGGTCACCTAGCAGCATGAGTTCTGAAGATAGACGGGGGGCAATCAATTCACATATGGTGTCCAGGGCACAGCTCGGGGCAGAAAGTGGTCTATAGCAAGCGGCAACAGTGAGAGACTTGTTTCTGGAAAGGTGGATTTTTAGAAGTAGAAGCTTGAATTGTTTGGGTACAGACCTGGATAGTAAGACAGAACTCCGCAGTAAATTGCAACTCCGCCCCCTTTGGCAGTTCTATCTTGTCGGAAAATGTTATAGTTAAGGATGGACAGTTCAGGGTATTTGATGGTCTTCCTAAGCCAGGATTCAGACACAGCTAGGAAATCCGGGTTGGCAGAGTGTGCTAAAGCAGTGAATAAAACAAACTTAGGGAGGAGGCTTCTAATGTTAACATGCATGAAACCAAGGCTTTTACGGTTACAGAAGTCAACAAATAAGAACACATGGGAAATAGGAGTGGAGCTAGGCTCTGCAGGGCCTGGATTAACCTCTACATCACCAGAGGAACAGAGGAGGAGTAGGATAAGGGTACGGCTAAAAGGCTATAAGAACTGGTCGTCAATTACTTTCGTAACAGAGAGTAAAAGGAGCAGGTTTCTGGGCGCGATAGAATAGATTCGAGGCATAATGTACAGACAAAGGTATGGTAGGATGTGAATACAGTGGAGGTAAACCTAGACATTGAGTGATGATGAGAGAGATATTGTCTCTAGAAACATAACAGCAATGGACAACAGCAATGGACAAGGCATATTGACATTAGGGAGAGGCATGCGTAGCTGAGTGATCATATGGGTCCAGTGAGTAGTTAGGCTGGCTAGAGACACGGCGATTCAGACAGCGAGCGGACCAGGGCTAGCAAGCTAGCAGAAGGGTCTTAGGGGGATGTCGCGATGGAAGAAGTCTGTTATAGCGTCCTCGTAGGGTTACGTCGGCAGACCAGTCGTGATGGATAAGCAGGGCTCCGTGTAGTAAAAAGGGGTCCAGGCCAATTGGAAAAATAGGTATAGTGGCCCAAGTAATTGGCCGATGGACCTATCCAGCTAACAGTCCGTTATGCTCTATACAGCTAGGGGGCCGCGGCTAGCAGGCTAGCAGATGGACATTCAGGGGATGTCGCGACGTTGTAGCCAGTTGAAGAACACCCTCGGGCAGATTACGTCGTTAGTCCAGTTGTGAAGGATTGGCGGGGCTCTGAACCGGCAGTAAAAGGGGTCCAGGCCAATTGGCAAAATAGGTATTGTAGCCCAGGAGTGGCTGATGGACCTCTTCAGCTAGCCGGGAGATGGTCCTAGCATGGGCTAGCTCCAGGCTAATTGGTGCTTGCTTCGGGACAGAGACGTTGGCCAGGAGTAGCCATTCGGATTGCAGCTAGCTAGCTGGGATGATCCAGGTGAAAAGGTTCAGAGCTTGCGGTAGGAATTCGGGGAGAAAATAAGTCCGGTATGCTCTGGTTTGAATCGTGTTGTGCAAACTGGCGAGAGATTTCTGAGCTAAAGGTTAGCTGATGACCGCTAGCAGTGGTTAGCTGACTACTAGCTAGTAGTTAGTTAGCTGGCTAGCTTCTGTTGGGTCCCAGTTCAAAAGTAAAGAAAAATACTTTAGATAAAAGCAGATCCACACCACATTGGGTGAGGCGGGTTGCAGGAGAGTATTTTGAAGTGGAGGTTTAGAAAAATATATGCGAAGAAAAAAAATATATAAAAAGATATATACATGGGACACTACAAGACGAGGACAAAGACGTCTGACTCCTACGCCATCTTGGATTACAGTTGGCTACCTATACATCAAACTTGCCAGTATATTAACTATAGGCTATCTAACAAACTACCCCACGTTTATTGACTTGATTATTCCATCATTCTTAGCTTAGCTGGACATTCGGGTGCTTTTGTAAATTTGCTCTGGCTATGTACTCTGATTTCAGAGGACTCTCATCTGAGTGTACCAGAGTGCAGAATAACACCTGTTGAATATGGCCGATGTCAGTAAACAAAAAAACATAATTAAATTGTTGCCAGCAGCACAGTTAAAGTCACCAACGCTCTGGATAACATAAACTGCATAACCAGCTCTGCTAGGGCGAGTAAAATAGTCTGAGTGGTCTCATTTGTGTCTGGAAGTAGCTAGCCAACGTTAGCTTGGGTGCTTGACTGCCTGTGTGCACTCCGAGAGCGAAATGCTCTGAATTTACAAACAGACAATCTGACAACGCTCTGAATTTACGAGTGGACCCTGGCACTACAGATTGAATTTAAGAAGACACCCGAAGTCGTAAAATGTCTAACTATTAATTTGTTATGCTAGACAGGCGAAGAGCTAGTACGCTCAACTGAAAGCATACTGTTCGTTTTACAGTATACTAAAATGAACTAATAGTATATAGTATGTCGTGACGTTGTATTAGTTAATGTGGCGACTGTTGCTCATCGAATGATTACAAGTTTCTAATTACGTGATTAACTGATTCAAGCAATTATTAACTCATTAACCTGGGGCACCATGGGAAAACTAGTTTTTATTGAGTTTTCTATTTCCCAAATTAACTCAAAGAATATCAGGATATCGATTTTACCACAGTCGCTAATTAACCAGTTGCCTCTAACAGTCTCGTTCTGAACGTCGTATAGCCTGGGATTCTGCACGGACCCGGGTCTCAGTAATGAATTCGCACCACACCAATCTTAGTTGAATGTTTATTTACTAAAAAGCTAAAATGATGATAAAAGATACACATACACAAAAACACATTCTAGGCTATTGATTAGAACTTAGTATAACGGGCCAACACACTAGGGCGCGTGTTACCCAAAATAGAGATTTAAAAGAGAGAGAAAGCGAGAAAGTACACAAGAGGAATATACATTTGGGTGAAATTGTCAACTATGCTCATTCTAACCCTAGCCTTGCCCCAAACTGCCGCTGTTATGAGTCAGAATATAATGATGTTATTACTTGTGGAAGGTCTCCGTGGATTATCCCGCGTGGACCGTTCAAGCTGCTCAATGACGCACTTCTCCTGCGCACCTCTCTAGGTGTGTTCACGACACGATGTCCGTGTCCTTTGGCTTTACTGGCCTGTTCCTTTATCCTCGCTCTGGAAGGGGTCTTCGGAGGACAAATAGCTCTGTAGCTCAGAGCTCACAGTGTAAAGATGAAAGAGTGTAGATACCACGATTCGATGGGGAGTGGAGGCTAGGTGGTTCGGCCTGAATACACCCGCTTAGACACGCTACTCATCCGTAGCTTGGGTAGAAAAAGATTTCTTTGTCTTCAACTTGTTGCGTTTTGGGTTCGTTGACCTTTTAGACCTTTGGCTGCAGCTCGGGTCACTTAGTCATGTATGTTAATTCTGCACTCACAGGTTTTATACCCTCGGGTCAGAAGTGGGCGTTACCGCATTCAGGGCAATTCTCTGGGCGTACCAAGTTAAAAGGCAAGGTCTAGATTTTACTCAAATCCAATTTTAGACAACTAACTTCACATTTCATCTCTACCGAAACATTCTCTTTGATTTGGACATTTTCCACATAACGTACAATGTATAAACATGAAGCATATACGAGGAAAACTCTTAACGTTACAATGTTTTCATAATAACGTCATTTATTAACCTTTAATAACAAAACAAAAATGACATACATTTTCATATTCCATCTATCGTCATGACCACCATTGTAATTGACGGAAACCGTTGTTCCAAAGTCCCTTTATTGCATGTTTAAAGTTCTGAGGCTGGTTCTCCATAGTGAGAGGGAATGTTTTCTGTGGCCTCAGAATTACCATGGGTGTGAGGGTTCATAAAAACCCCACATCTTCAGATCCTTAGATCTCTCCTCATCTGTTGGGTTTGAGAGATAAGCTGGAGGGTTGTGGTCTCCTGTAACCTGACCTGATCAGGACAGTCATGACAAGTATATACTCATTATGTATGTAGTATACAGTATGTTAGTATGGGTATTCGAACACGGCTTGTGTTTGAAGGATATATTGGCACGGTTTACATTACATTTACATTTTCCTGGCCCTCGACTTTGTCTAGGGCCTAACAGCACCTGTGCCAATATATCCTCCAAACACCAGCTTCTCTGGCATTATCAATTAAATATTAGGCTATTTGTAAGAGAAGAAATTGTGTGCAGGGGGACGGGGCCCAATCTGAAAGTTGGATTTTAGAATGCCAGTTTGGTGAGTTTGATGGGTAGGCTAGTCGCACAGTAGGCTAGCCTATAGGCCTATTTTATATTCAACTCATTTAAATACAGTCCAAACAAAACACCACCACTAATTAAATAAATCAAGAAATGTGATGCTATCTTCAGCATACCTAAGCTGTATATGTAGCCTATGTATTATACAAAACAACAAGGACCATGATATCAGGGATGATGATGTACTGACAATATTTGTTTTGCTCTACTTTCCACTTAACTTAAGAGTCAACTACTATTTTAAATTGACTGAAAATGTGTCATTCAAAAGGACATGATTTGCGCTCTTTCTCGGTCTCATTAGAATTATCACCATGGCAAATAGCCTAAATCATCATCATCCACGAGCTCACCGGTTTCGCGCCCCCCCAAAAAGAAACAGTTGTGTCTCAGATCTACGCAAAAAAACATTTTGCATTGTGCATCTGAATAAAAAAATACATGTTAAATAAATAAGTAATTGATTAAGAACGCAATTAAAATAGCCCAAATAAGTAGACTTATTTTTCCAACGTACCTTATTCAACGCGATTATGCTACATCTTCTTCATCGAACCCATTAAAAGAAAAAGGTCAGTTGTGAAATGGACTGACTGACTCCCAAATAATTGTAGTTTATATGCGCATCGATGACGCCTCTTATGCTATTCAAAAATGCCACAGTGAGCTGCAGAACATTTGCAGTTTTATAGTTCATCTGGACAGTTTTAAGCAGAAAGCCCTATCCACGCTGACTTTAAAGTGCATGACAAGTGTAAAAAGTAAAATGAAGATAGACAGACGCCATTTTCATGACATCTATAGCCCAATAATCAGACCACGTTTGGAAGGTATTGAAGTAGAGTAGTCTATGAGTCTTCTTAAATACACCGGCAACTCATAAAAATATATTGAGATATTGCAGCCTTCTGTGTTGTTTTAATATTAGAAAATCTGAATCTGACATCAACAGAATGAGACAGATATGCACATGAAATGAATACCATACAGAAAAGTAATATGGCCTTATATATCAAACATGACATACATTTTGATCAAATATTTGAAATATGTCACGCTCATATATGGGTTTTAAATAAATTACCATATTTTAAAATGTCACGTTTATACATTGGTTTTAAATATATGATCATACATTTAAAAAGATATGCTAATATATTTAAAACCCCTTTATAAACGTGACCCATTTTAAAATATATGAATATATATTTAAAACCCATATATAAAACATGACATATATTACCATATATTTTTAAATGTCACATTTTTTATGTGGGTTTTAAATATATTACCATATATTTTAAAATGTATTTAAAACCCATATATAAAACGTGACATACATTTTAAAATATATGATCTTATACAGTACCAGTCAAAAGTTTGGACGCACCTACTCATGTAAGGGTTTTTCTTTATTTTTACTATTTTCTACATTGTTGAATAATTGTGGAGACATTAAACTTATGAAATAACACACATGGAATCATGTAGTAACCAAAAAGTCTTAAACAAATCAAAACATATTTTAGATGTTAGATTCTTCAAAGTAGCCACCCTTTGCCCTGACTACAGATTTGCATTCGCTTAACCAGGATCACGAGGTAGTCACCTGGAATGCTTTTCCAACAGTCTTGCAGGAGTTCCCACATATGCTGAGCACTTGTTGGGTGCTTTTCCTTCACTCTGCGGTCCAACTCATCCCAAATCATCTCAATTGGGTTTAGGTCGGGAGATTGTGGAGGCCAAGTCATCTGATGCAGTACTCCATCACTCTCCGTCTTGGTCAAATAGCCCTTACAGAGCCGGGAGGTGTTGAGTCATTGTCTTGTTGAAAAACAAATGAGAGTCCCACTAAGGGCAAACCAGATGAGATGGCGTATCACTGCAGAATGCTGTGGTAGCCATGCTGGTTAAGTGTGTCTTGAATTCTAAAGAAATCATAGACAGTGTCAACAGCAAAGCACCCCCACACCATCACACCTCCTCCTCCATGCTTCACGGTGGCGATGACACATGCGGAGATCATCCGTTCACCTACTCTGCGTCTCACAAAGACACAGCGGTTGGAACCAAAAATCTCAAATTTGAACTCATCAGACCAAGGACAGATTTCCACCGGACTAATGTCCATTGCTCGTGTTTCTTGGCCCAAGGAAGTCTCTTATTATTGGTGTCCTTTAGTAGTGTTCCTTTGCAGCAATTCGACCATGACGGCCTAATTCACGCAGTCTCCTCTGAACAGTTGATGTTGAGATGTGTCTGTTACTTGAACTCTGTGAAGCATATATTTGGGCAGCAATTTCTGAGGCTAGTAACTCTAATGAACTTGTCCTCTGCAGCAGAGGTAACTCTGGGTCTTCCTTTCTCTTGGCGGTCCTCATGAGAGCCAGTTTCATCATAGCACTTGAAGAAACGTTCAATGTTCTTGAAATGTTCTGCATTGACTGACATTCATGTCTTAAAAGTAATGACTGCTTATTTGAGCTGTTCTTGACATAATATGGACTTGTTCTTTTACCAAAGAGGGCTATCTTCTGTATATAACCCCTAAGGAAAGAAATTCCACAAATTAACTTTTAACAAGGTACACCTGTTAATTGAAATGCATTCCAGGTGACTACCTCATGAAGCTGGTTGAGAGAATGCCAAGAGTGTGCAAAGTTGTCATCAAGCCAAAGGGTTGCTACTTTGAAGAACTACATGATTCCATATGTGTTATTTCACAGTTTTGATGTCTTCACTATTATTCTACAAAGTAGAAAAAAAAATTAAATAAAGAAAACCCCTTCCATATACCTTCCAAACGTGGTCTGAGTAGGTGTCCAAACGTTTGACTGGTACTCAGATAAATCCATATATAAACGTGACATATTTTTAAATGTATGATCATACATTTCTATAACAGACAGTATAAATCTCGCAACCCCATCCAAAAAGTTTCATATGGATATGTATTTTCATCATGTGAAATGTACTCAGAAAATTGAATGAGACAGATATGTCCCTTAAATTAATATTACAGCAGACCATCTAAAGCACTCAGTTATACCAAACTATTGAAAGGCAATGACTGTAATACAAGATATTAAACAAAATATAAAATTGACAGTATTATTCATCACAAATATCAAATGTAAAGTATTATTTAACATGTACTGACGATTTCTGATTTGCAATATAAGGATCTGGATAAAGATGTTGAGGAGATGCTTTGTCAAACTGATGAGAAAGTACATACATGGATATATTAAAATCACTAGATGGGGTAATAATTGCAGCTTCATTCCAACAAAATCTAGCTGTGTCTATATATAGTATGCAAAGATGTAAACATGAGTTTACCACAGCTTGTCCTGCAGCAATGTATTCGTATCAAGCCATGCGTAACGACCCTGGAGCTGAGTAGGCTCCCACCTTCTGAATTCACTTGAGAGATATTAAATACATCTATCCATTAGTGACCTATAAAGTTATACAATGTGTGATTACAGAGCTGAACTAACCAGTGATATACTGTAGGATGACTTGTCTTTAGATGGAGGCATCTAAGTTCTCATGGGTATGGAAATGCTCTGGTTGGCGGTTGCACAGGCTGTGTGGGATGATGCCAAGTTGAGGTGTGCAGTCTCCCATGTTAATATGTGTCCCGTGCAGAGCTGTGGCACTCGAAGCACTTCTTCACTGTGAGCCCGCAGGGACATATTGTGTAAACGGCCATATAAATGCAGCTAACAGAGTGTGTGTGTGTGTGTGTGTGTGTGTGTGTGTGTGTGTGTGTGTGTGTGTGTGTGTGTGTGTGTGTGTGTGAGGCAGACAAAGGAGACGAGCGAAGAGAGGGGATAGGGGTACTGTGTGTATGTTTGTATGTGGGGGAGGGGTGACTGTGCTTGTCGTGTGTGTGCGTGCACGTGTGTGTCTCTGTGCATAGCACATGGGGATGTGTGAAACTTACTCCTCAGCCTGAAATGTCCCCACTTAAGCCAGCAAATAGCTAGCTTTTCGCGTGGCACCGACTGGTAAGACGCTTCAGGAGGGCGGTCACGTGTGCTAGCAAGACAGAAGTCCCAAGTTCACTACAGTACTTACTATAGAATTATGTAGTATACTACACACTGTCCTATCCATTGATTGTGTAGTACTTACTGTAAAATACTACAGTAATGTCTGCAAAAACAGTACAGTTTAACTACAGTATTTATTTTACATATACCCTGCCCGTTTTCCTCCCCCATATCGCAATTTGTACCACACATAAGTGAGAAACCTACATGCCAAGTATAGACAAAATTCTGTATTGTGTTCCCTACAGGTCATGGAAAACAGCAGAAATCCTATACCTACCTCCAGGTTATCGAAAATGTGCTCCTTTATTATTTCTCCAGTAGGTTTCCTGAAGCGGAAAACCTACAGTTGTGTCAAAGATAATAAAACAAAAACACTACAGTAAATACTACATTATACTGCAATCTGCAAAAACACTACATTAATTACTATAGTATATACTAGAGTTATTTTACTACAGTATTTATACTATAGTTAACTGTAAATACTACAGTTCACTACAATATACTACAGTAAGTACTAGTTTCCACAGTAGTGTTTTTGCTGACTTTAGTGTTTTACAGACATTTTGCAGACTTTAGTTACTACAGTGAATACTACAGTAAAGTCAGCAAAAACACTACAGAGAATACTATAGTATTTTTTTCATGTGGGAAGCCAGTAGTCATGGCTTAGTAAGAACAAGGTGGCATCTGTATTCAATACTTAGTGAGTGGAATGCAGGTGGATGCTTTTTGAAGAGAAGATTCTGCAGTAATGTTTAGGTCAGTGGAGAACATGAGGGGTTGATAACACAGACTGGCAGGCTGCAAATCACCATTTGTTTTTCACCCACATCTCTGGAACCTTACAAACAGGGGAAAGCTCTTTAATGAGCCAGTTATTTACGTAAATGCTGTTTAAATGGCAGCCAATACTGAGAGGACAATGCCCACACACACCCCTCAAAACCATCCTACTCTCAGTGATGTATTGGTCTCAATAACATATTTTTTGCCAATAGCATTTTCATACACAAAACAAACATGAGAAAAGACACCTACAGTAAAATGAACATCAGCTCCGCGGCAATGTAAGGTGATCTCACATGTATTGCTCATGAAAATAAACAACATTCATCACCCAAGAAAAACAACTCTAACCGGCTAGCCCAGTTGGTGGTTGGTACATACTGACACACAGTGCGAGGTCAGGCTCTCTGATTCTGCTCATACAACCTGGCTGGAGGTAAGCTCCCTGCTAAACCAAGACAGTTGCTCTGAAGTCAGTGGCATATTCTTAATTTGGAGACACCATCCGTCTCAATAGGAACACACAGATACACACAATATATATAGTGGGGAGAAGAAGTATTTGATACACTGCCGATTTTGCAGGTTTTCCTACTTACAAAGCATGTAGAGGTCTGTAATTTTTATCATAGGTACACTTCAACTGCTGTGAGAGACGGAATCTACAACAAAAATCCAGAAAATCACATTGTATGATTTTTAAGTAATTAATTTGCATTTTGCACTAATTTGCACTGATGTTGGGCAATTAGGCCTGTCTCGCAGTCAGCGTTCCAATTCATCCCAAAGGTGTTAAATGGGGTTGAGGTCAGGGCTCTGTGCAGGCTAATCAAGTTTTTCCACGCCGATCTCGACAAACCATTTCTGTATGGACCTTGCTTTGTGTATGGGGGAATTGTCATGCTGAAACAGGAAAGGGCTTTCCCCAAAATGTTGCTACAAAGTTGGAAGCAGAGAATCATCTAGAATGTTATAGTATGCTGTAGCATTAAGATTTCCCTTCACTGGAACTAAGGGGCATAGCCCTAACCATGAAAAACATCCCCAGTCTATTATTCCTCCTCCACCAAATTTTACCGTTGGCATTGGTGCAGGTAACGTTTTCCTTGCATCCGGCAGGTAGCGTTTTCCTTGCATCCGCCAATCTCAGATTTGTCAATTGGAATGCCAGATTGGGAAGTGTGATTCATCACTCCAGAGAAGCGCTTCCACTGCTCATGAGTTCAATGGCAGCGAGCTTTACACCACTCTGGCCGACGCTTTGCATTGCGCATGGTGATCTTATGCTTGTGTGCAGCTGCTCGACCATGGAAACCCATTTCATGAAGCTCCCGACGAACAGTTATTGTGCTGATGCTGCTTCCAGAGACCGTTTGCAAACCAGTAGTGAGTATTGCAACCTAGGACGGGTGATTTTTACGCGCTACGTGCTTCAGCACTCGGTGGTCCCATTCTATGAGCGTGTGTGGTCTACCACTGAGCTGTAGTTGCTCCTGGACATTTCCACTTCACAATAACAGCCCTTACAGTTGACCAGGGCAGCTCTAGCAAGGCAGAAATTTGACAAACTGAATTGTTGGAAAGGTGGCATCCTATGCCGGTGTCACGTTGAAAGTCACTGAGCTCTTCAGTATGGGGTTTCTACTGCCAATGTTTGTCTATGAACATTGCTTGGATGTGTGCTCAATTTTATACACCTGTCAGGAACGTGTTTGGCTGAAATAGCCAAATCCACACTTTAAAGGGGTATCCACATACTTTTGTATATATAGTGTATATTGCGACGATGCAATTGTGTTTGGTCTGTGCTACTGAAGGCTATATTGGTCTGCTATTACAGGACTATTAAGGCCAGGCACCACAGGCAAAAAGTGTGATTTGGCTTTCATCTGTACATTTTCTGATTTTGGGATAATTTGCAACTAAAACTACCATACTTACATAAAATACCCCACCCCAGAAATCGGCAATAAATGTATATACATACTTTATTTGTATTGTAGCGACCCGCACAGACAGCTGTGTGTTATGTGTTAGGCTAGTAGGTGGTTGTGTTGTACTGACCAGTACCCAGTGTTCGCGGTGTCCGACATGTCAATCAACCTGCTATCTGCCAATCACGGGAATGCCTGGAATGTTCTGATGCCGGGCATCCTGGCGGTTGGCGGAGTGGCGTGGAGGGGGGTTGGGCAGGGGGATGGAGCATTGGAAGTTAAGACCAGGTTTCGCCTTTGTTCTCTCTCTTACGTCTGGGCTTCACAAGAGAAGGTCACGATTGGCTTGTGGGCTATCTTTCATTTATTTGGCGTGGGCTACGGCCAAACAGTAGCCTGTGTGAAGTTGGTTTAATAAACCGTCCATTCGTAAACTCAATCCTCTGTCTGGACAGTTGTTCTTTTATGATCTAGTCAGGTCATTACAGTATAATTTTATCCAAACTCCGTCAACTACACCTACCACACATGTCGTTCTTAATAGCATGTTACATGTAGAACTTCAACCGCTACTAGTTAACTCTCGCTTCGTGCTGAAAGATTAGTAATTTCCTGACATCCGATTGGTTACTGGCATTTAAATGCCCTTTCCGGCAACCTGATTGGTTAAAATGTCTCACATGACACGCAGCCCTTCCTTGTTTGAAAATATTTCCTGCGAAGAATCAACATAAAGAGAGAGACAAAATTAGAAAATCTCGAAGAATATACCTACAGTATGTGAATAAAAATAGACAATATGTTACTGCCTCGATAGTACAGGTAGAGGAGGAAAAGCCGGTAGCTCGCAGCAGCGCGTTGAGATGCAAATTAGTTGACATGACAACTAGCAGCGATCAACCAGACAGCTGCCAGCCAACAGTGGCTTTTATTCCACGTCTCAAATTAACCAATTTGTACATGATTTGATTTTCCATAAGTGTCTAAACACTGGACTGAAAATCACCATAGACTTCACCAACCAGTGATTCTGCCATGATAGAATGCGCAGGCTGTGAAGGTGATCGTGATGCATTTAGGAGGTGTTTACACTTCCTCCTGGCTGCAGGAATGCTCCAGGGGAGATGTGGAATTTGATATAAAATGTGGGGATGGTTCTTCTAGCCCACGAACTTGTACTTGGTTATGCAGCTCTAAAGAAAATAAGGAAAGTCCTAGGGATTCCTTCCTTGCTTCTCAGCTCATATCAGAGACATGACAGTGACAGGTAAATAAAAAGGGAGAGTAGCACATTATTGTCAGGTGACTTGCTGTGTATAAATAATATATATTTCCTTGCTCCAGCAAATGTATTCAAAGTTAACAAAACAGAGTGATAAGAAAACATAACTATACAATGAGAGAGTGCCATAGGGCTGTAGCCTAATGTGATTAGTGAGAAATTAGCATTACATAAAGTAAATACATGCTGATATGCTAATATTTACATATGGTAACATGCTGATATTTAGTCCTGCAGTTATGTCTGTAATGTCGACAGACATAAGTACTTTCCCACCCCACTTTAGTTTCAGAGATGCAGAGAGGGCTACAGTCAATGGAGAGTGCTGCAAAGATAATTAGAAGAGTATACTCAGATATAGACCCAGACATAGCAGAGTTACTGAAGGATGATGAGGATACAGATATAGACCCAGACATAACAGAGTTGCTGCAGGAGGATGAGGATACAGATATAGACCCAGACATAGCAGAGTTGCTGCAGGAGGATGAGGATACAGATATAGACCCAGACATAGCAGAGTTACTGAAGGAGGCTGAGGATACAGATATAGACCCAGACATAGCAGAGTTACTGAAGGAGGATGAGGATACAGATATAGACCCAGACATAGCAGAGTTACTGCAGGAGGATGAGGATACAGATATATACCCAGACATAACAGAGTTGCTGCAGGAGGATGAGGATACAGATATAGACCCAGACATAGCAGAGTTACTGAAGGAGGATGAGGATACAGATATAGACCCAGACATAGCAGAGTTACTGCAGGAGGATGAGGATACAGATATATACCCAGACATAACAGAGTTGCTGCAGGAGGATGAGGATACAGATATAGACCCAGACATAGCAGAGTTGCTGCAGGAGGATGAGGATACAGATATAGACCCAGACATAGCAGAGTTGCTGAAGGAGGATGAGGATACAGATATAGACCCAGACATAGCAGAGTTACTGAAGGAGGATGAGGATACAGATATAGACCCAGACATAGCAGAGTTACTGAAGGAGGATGAGGATACAGATATAGACCCAGACATAGCAGAGTTGCTGCAGGAGGATGAGGATACAGATATAGACCCAGACATAGCAGAGTTACTGAAGGAGGATGAGGATGCCATCATAGACATTAATATATCCTTCGATGGCGCTTGGCAAAAGAGGGGATTCACTTCCAACTACGGGATAGGTGTGTGCATTGGTGCTGGTACCAGCCAGCCATAGAAAATGGTGAAGGTCCACCCTGTGACAAAAACCTTGGAGACCATACATTTTTTAATAGAGCAGTTGCACAGACAATGGTACCTGTATATCATAGGATGTCAAATAATAACATCCTCAAAAGAATGTAACACGGAGGAACCCAGAATGCAAAGGAATGTCTGAACTTTGTAATATGGTCACGATGCCACAAAACTGTCTTCTTGGGCAAAAGCTGCATTGACGGAGCAGCCAGTACGGCAGTAGCCACGTTCAATGAGGGAGCCATGCTATAACAAATGTGATGAACAAATTGTGGCTTGACAGCACTTTGGTGACACTGGTGCAATCAGAGAGGAGTTGTGAGAGCTGATGCTGCTTCAATGGAGTGTGCCAAGCGTACGAGCAGGTCCCATGACACAGTCAAGAAAGTAAAGCGTCATCAGCAACATCTCAGAGGGCCTTACATATGGGGCAGGTGTAGCGTGGTTCGTTCTGCGTTGTGTAATTCTTAATGAAGACGCTGCCACAACTGATGGTCTGCTCGTTGAAATCTTTTTATTTGCCCTGCACACGAAGAGACAACACACACGTTACCCTTGGTGCAGTCACAGCTCTCCGGCACCTTGCTAGCCGAGGGTCAGACAAAAGAGCGCCAAAAGGAATTAACAGGTGCTGCGTGCAAACTCGCTGCACAACAGCATATACAAGTAAAACTATACAGAACATAATTCTGACAAAATAAAAGACATACCTGCACACGAAGAGACAACACACACGTTACCCTTGGTGCAGTCACAGCTCTCCGGCACCTGCGCGAGCACATGTACACTCACTCAACCACTGTCACAAGTACTTAGAAGTTACAACAGATACCCCAGTCAGTGAGCTCTGTGAAACTTGTTAACATAAATTCCTACACTGTCCACACTATAACAAACGTATGGTTGCAAAACAGTACATTGTATAACCTTATGACGGTTCCATATTAAACAGTTTCGGAGCCAAGGACAACATACCTTGCTAGCCGAGGGTCAGACAAAAGAGAACGATAAAGTGGTATGGGGATACAGATAACCCGCGATGGGCCAAACCAAAATATACAAAACTTTTACAATCACTTGTATGTACAATATTGGTATGAAAAAGTGTTTGTACACCAAATAAAAACATTAGCTATGCAGCTGTAATTAAATAAAAAAATACACTGAATTGTTATTATTATTATTATCAGATTATTAACATCCCCTCTTGACCTGGCCTATTTGAATTGGTCCTTGTGTGCAATTTGGTGCGTAATCTAGGGGAACAACATCACACTGCTACACAGGCATAGCTGATTAATGTTCTGCACATTTCAACAGCCATACATGACAAATTGAGCAAAGTGATATGAGAATTTGCCCAGAACTGCATATTTGCCCAACAGACCGGTATTCAAAGCATATGCTCTATTGCTTGAAACAAATGTATTAAACATGCTAATGTATTTGTAAAAGGTATATTTGATGTTTATTTGTCAGTTTAGAAGTGATATATGAGTAAGAGTTTAGTTAATGTGACATAAATTACCTGGGTCATCCTTCAGGCCTTTGACCTTCATGTACACTTTGGTTAACTGCTCCTTGAGGATTTTCTTCTGCTGCAGCTCTGCCTTCTCTATGGCTGAGATCCATTGGCTCAACTCATTCAACTTGCTCTCAGTCTCTTCCACAATGCGCTCTGCAGCAAGGGCGTTAACCTGTAGTGGGCTCAGCCTCTGCATGGAGCCACGTGAGACAGACACACAGGACAACACAACCAGTTAGCTACAAGGTTGTACAGTACCATACAATATTACAGTAATCATAACGCTTTGATGCCTTGGGCGCTCAACTGGTGTCTTGTTGGTCAGGGAATTAACAAAGTTAGATCTGTATTTACTGTTGGACTGACCTTTTGTGATGGCAAGTGGAGATGTTGTGATGTTGGAGGGTATTCTGTCTGGCTCTTGGGGATGCACTACCATGGCCAGAGCTTGGAATAGAAGTCATGGAGCCTATTTGCGTTAGGGAAGATATTACAAAAGTATATTTGGTATAAATACTTAGTATCAATTTATACAAATTTGATGTCAATATAACTCCATCCAGACAAATAAACATACATGTTTGTAGAAGTACAGTAGTTGTTTGTCTGTTTGTAAACCAGTGTTCCCAATCTGAGAGGTGTCTTGGGAGGGGGGTGAGAGATGAGATAGGTCTAGCACGGGGACCGAAACAATGTTGTTGGGGTAGTTGAGGAGGTAGGACACCACAATTGTCTGACCACCCTTAGCACCTCTTTCTCCTCTCCGCTCTCCTTTCCTTCCTTGTCCTCCTCGTCACTGCTGGACGATTCTAAGATCTCGCTCAGGTCCATCTTCCAACTGTCAGGGAATACCTTGATTTTGAGGAAATGCACTGCCCCGTCCAACCCTGGGATTAGCCCGAACAAGTCAAGAGTTACAGATCAATTGTATCTCAATTCAGTTGAATAAGACATTTGATTTATCCTTAATAATGCCCATTCAGTTCCTGAACTAAGTGGAATTGTGAGTGTAGAGCTCCCTAGGTGAGCCATCCTTACCTTTCTCCTATGAGAAATCAGGCTTAGAGACGCTGTCCATGTTCACTTCATGGATCTCCTTTCTGGCCAGTGTGAATGAAAAAACAACACACAAAAATATCTAAATGCATGAGCATTCAGCAACAAAAATAAAGAAAAGTGAGAAGACTGATTTACTGTGCTTCTACACCTGCATTGCACTGTCTCACCAGGTCAGCCCCTGTCTGCAGAAGCACGTCAGCCACGTTTGTGTGGCAACATGAACATTGATTCCTGAGGACAAGAACACAGGTGTAAATTACACCCCAAGGGTTGTGTGTGTGTGATCCGATTAACAAAAGGAAAAACTTGAGGTTTTTGGTGATAGCCCAATGAATTTCCAGAATGTATGAATTGAGGATGAGATCATCTCAAATAGAGGTTGGTAGAGTTTGGTTTGAGAGAACCAAATAGATAGGCTGTCCAGTTAAGAGAGGTTCTGCTCACCTGCAGCCAGCAGATATTTGACCAGCTCCAGGTGTCCCTCTATGACAAGTGTTGAGCTGACCAGTTTGATGTTGGCCCCGGCAGGGCCGTTTCCTGGGTCTCCTCTGTCTGAGCGCTGATGTTGGTACCTGAAGACAACCGAGACTAGTCGTGGCCCAAAAAATGCAGAGCGCCAAATTCAAATAAATTACTATAAAAATCTAACTTTCATTACATCACACAGAGAAAATTAAGAGCGCCAAAGAGCGCCAAATTCAAATAAATTGCTATAAAAATCAAACTTTCATTAAATCATACAGGAAAGATACCAAATTAAAGCTACACTTGTTGTGAATCCAGCCAACATGTCAGAATTCAAATAGGCTTTTCGGCGAAAGCAAACAATGCTATTATCTGAGGATAGCAACAGAGTAAACAAAGAGAGAAGCGTATTTCAACACTGCAGGCGCGACAAAAAACGCAGAAAATAAAAATATAATTCATGCCTTACCTTTGACGAGCTTCTGTTGTGGCACTCCAACATGTCCCATAAACATCACAAATGGTCCTTTTGTTCGATTAATTCCGTCGATATATATCCAAAATTTCCATTTATTTGGCGCGTTTGATCCAGAAAAACACTGGTTCCAACTTGTGCAACGTGACTACAAAATATCTCAAAAGTTACCTGTAAAACTTTGCCAAAACATTTCAAACTAATTTTGTAATACAACTTTAGGTATTTTTCTACGTAAATAATCGATAAAATTGAAGACGGGATGATCTGTGTTCAATACAGGATTAAAACAAACTGTAGCTAGCTTTCTGGTCAAGCACCTCTATCTAAAAGTACAATTCAAGTGACCCTTGTTCAAGATGGCTGTACTTCTTTATTACACAAAGGAAAAAACATCAACCAATTTCGAATGACTGTTTACATCCAGTGGAAGCGGTAGGAACTGCAAGAAGGTCAATTAGAAATCTGGATTCCCAATGAAAACCCATTGAAAAGAGAGTGACCTCAAAACAAAACAGGGGTTTCGCCTGCTAAATAAGTTATGTTATACTCACAGACATGATTCAAACAGTTTTAGAAACTTCAGAGTGTTTTCTATCCAAATATACTAATACTATGCATATCTTATCTTCTGGGGATGAGTAGCTGGCAGTTGAATTTGGGTATGCTTTTCATCCAAACGTGAAAATGCTGCCCCCTATCCTAGAGAAGTTTTAACACAGGTGTGAGTGTTGACAAGGAAAAGGCTGGAGATCACTCTGTCATGCTGATTGAGTTCGAATAACAGACTGGAAGCTTCAAAAGGAGGGTGGTGCTTGGAATCATTGTTCTTCCTCTGTCAACCATGGTTACCTGCAAGGAAACACGTGCCGTCATCATTGCTTTGCACAAAAAGGGCTTCACAGGCAAGGATATTGCTGCCAGTAAGATTGCACCTAAATCAAACATTTATCAGATCATCAAGAACTTCAAGGAGAGCGGTTCAATTGTTGTGAAGAAGGCTTCAGGGCGCCCAAGAAAGTCCAGCAAGCGCCAGGACCGTCTCCTAAAGTTGATTCAGCTGCGGGATCGGGGCACCACCTGTACAGAGCTTGCTCAGGAATGGCAGCAGGCAGGTGTGAGTGCATCTGCACGCACAGTGAGGCGAAGACTTTTGGAGGATGGCCTGGTGTCAAGAAGGGCAGCAAAGAAGCCACTTCTCTCCAGGAAAAGCATCAGGGACAGACTGATATTCTGCAAAAGGTACGGGGATTGGACTGCTGATGACTGGGGTAAAGTCATTTTCTCTGATGAATCCCCTTTCCGATTGTTTGGGGCATCCGGAAAAAAAGGCAACACATCCTCCGAGAGCAACTTCTCCCAACCATCCAGGAACAGTTTGGTGACGAACAATGCCTTTTCCAGCATGATGGAGCACCTTGCCATAAGGCAAAAGGGATAACTAAGTGGCTCGGGGAACAAAACATAGATATTTTGAGTCCATGGCCAGGAAACTCCCCAGACCTTAATACCATTGAGAACTTGTGGTCAATCCTCAAGAGGCGGGTGGACAAACAAAAACCCACAAATTCTGACAAACTCCAAGCATTGATTATTCAAGAATGGGCTGCCATCAGTCAGGATGTGGCCCAGAAGTTAATTGACAGCATGCCAAGGCGGATTGCAGAGGTCTTGAAAAAGAAGGGTCAACACCGCAACTATTGACTCTTTGCATCAACTTCATGTAATTGTCAATAAAAGCCTTTGACACTTGTGAAATGCTTGTAATTATACTTCAGTATTCCATAGTAACATCTGACAAAAATATCTAAAGACACTGAAGCAGCAAACTTTGTGGAAATTAATCTTTGTGTCATTTTCAAAACTTTTGGCCACGACTGTACACTCTTAGAAACCTAAAATGGTTTTCCAGTTGTCTGGTTGTCCACACAGGAGAACCCTTTGAAGAACCCTTTTTGGATCTAGGTAGAACCCTTTTGGTTCCAGGTAGATCCCTTTTTGGTTCCATGTAGATCCCTTTTCACAAAGCTCATGCCCCAACATGAGTGAGGCCGGGGAGATTCCCAGAGAGGAGTGACAGGCTGTGCGGTAGGGAAGAAGGGTCTGGGAGAGTACAGTCCCCAGAGAGCAACCTTCGGCCATGTGCGCACACAGTCCATTTGTTAGAGACTGATTCAATATTTCCACCCCCCTTGTTTGCCTGTGAGTGATAGAAAGCAGTACGGATGTGGGTAACACCTTTGCCTGTGAGGCAAGAGGTGAAGTGGTTTGACAGGAACTGGGGTCCATTGTCCGTAGTAATGGCCCGAGGCAGGCCCCAGAGAGCAAAGAGCTGATCCAGAAAGTTGACTATGGTCTCCGCTGTGACTGTATCCATTGGGGTGACTTTGGGCCATTTAGAGTGAAGGTCATACAGCACAATGAGCAACCTTTGATGGTGTGAGACGTTGTGTAGCTCCCCACAAACTTCGAGCTGTAGGTGCTCCAAATGCCCGGATGGCCAGTCCAGGGGCTGTACAAGGGAAGGAGCAGGTGGGCCAGTCTTCCCACTGATGAGGCATGACGTGCAGGACCTGATGAGCTCTTCATGGTCACAATCTATGTCAGGCCACCACACCATGTCACGACACTGCTGTTTCAGTTTGACAATGCCGAGATGACCTTAGTTCGGCATCGCCATTACACGACCCGAGGGCCAAAGGGATCACTGCACAGTGGCCAGCGTGCGACGCAGACATCACCCCAGCATGATAGTTTGTTTTTCACACTTGAGAATGACTCCAGTTCTGATGGTATGTGGAAGGCCATCCGTTCCTGATGTAGTCCAGGAGTGTTCCAAATGATGGTTCTGCAGTTGATGCATCCTCGAGGTCCTGCAGGGACACAGCATTCTGTAGAGGAGAGAAGACAAGATGCACCAACTCCTCTTCACCATCTGTCATCATTTGAGTAGATGAGCTCTGAGGTGATGGGGAGGGACAGGACGTCTGCTACCATTGTCTTTTCCTGGAGGGAACTGTACTTGAAAATCATACTGTTGTAGCCATCTGACCACCTTTGGAAACAGAGGGCCCTGTGTCCCCTGCCAGTGTTGGACATCAGGGCTGTCAGGTCTGTTCTGAGGGTTAAGAAGCGACCATAAAAAAAAGGTAGAGATGCCATGTGTCTCAAGCCCAGATGCAAGCAAAAACCTTGCGCTCCCCTACTGTGTAGTTTTGCTCTGTTGGAAAGAGTGCGAGAGGCGAAAGCTATGGGCTTATCCACGTCATCATGCAGCTGAGACAGGACAGCCATCATAGCCACTGCTGAGGCGTTGCAGGTCACCAGCGTGGGGCAGTTCAAGTGGAAATGAGCCAGGGGTTGGAGACGTGGTGAGAAGGCGTTTTAGCTCCTTAATCGACTCCTGACAGGCCGGAGTCCAATTCCAAGGAGTGTCCTACTTAAGCAGCTGTCGCAGTGGTGACGTGATGAAGGAATATTCTGGTAGAAACAGCATGTACTGTAGGTGGTGGTCATACCTAGGAATGATGCCAACTGTGAAGCTGTTGTGGGGGTGGCATCCACATTCGACTGCAGCGGAGAGATGCCCTTCGATGACACCTGGAACCCCACAAAATCTATGGCTGACACTGAAAAGTGTGAGTTCTCAGTGTGAGGTGATGGCGGTTGAGGCTGGTGAACACGTGCTGTAGCCGCTCATCATGAGTGGCAAGTCTGACCCATGCACCACAATGTCATCTAGGTAGACCACAACACCAGGGCAGCCGGCGATGATGTTGGTCATGATCTTCTGAAAGCAACTTGGTGCTGAGCTCAGGTCCAAAACCATGCGCGTGTAGCGATACAGTCCAGTGTGAGTGGTGAAGACCGGTAGTTCCTGCTCTCCGGATGAAGAGGAACCTGCTTATAGTCCTGTCGAAGGTGGATTTTGGAGAAGACATGGGAGCCATGGAAGTGTGTTCTGAGCTCCTGGATATTTGTCAGGCACAACTGCATTGTTGGCTGCTTGTATGCCAATGCAGGTTCTGATGCCCCCTGATTTCTTCTGAACGATCACCAGGTCCAACAGAGAGATGCGTCGATGGGTTCGATTAGATGCTCTGCCACGAAACGTTGGAGTTCCTCATCAACATGCAGAGGGCCAAGGAAATCCGACGCAGAGGTGAATTACAGGAGGAACCTTGGGGTCCAACAGCGGTTTGTGTGTGAATGCAGTCGGGCATCCCAAACCACTGAACAACTCTGGATACTGTTGATGCCACAGAGAAGACACATGAAGTATCTTGGCTCCACTGTTGTCTTGTAGAGAGAATCCAAGACTGACAAAACGGTTCAGGTCCATGATGTTTGCACCCTGGCATCTGACCTGAAACGGGAAGGAGTCTAAGGCCTTGGCACCATAACGTACTGTGAGGTGGAGGAGGCCGATGACGTCTATCTTACTCTGACCGTAGCCAAAGAGTGTGCTGGACAGAGGCTGCAGCGGTACGTGCTGGAATAACTAGTTGTATGTTGTTGCATTAAGCAAAGACACCTTGGCATCGGTGTCAAGGAGAGCGGGAACGTAGCTCTCTTCCAGGTAGAGGGCACATAGTAAAGTTCACTGAGTGGAGCACGCGGTTGTCGTAGGCACACGGTTGCGCTGATGCGATAGCAGGTGTGGAGAATTTATTTCACATTTTTGACAACATCTGCATGTCTGGCTCTTAGCCGAGCAATCTGGAGCCCTTGAAGCTTGACGGGTAAATCGACAATTTCCACAGCGCTTCTGTAGGCACCCTTGGTGAAGCTGTGCTCGCTGTATTGCGGCGGTTGAATGTTTCACACACTTCATAGCTAGCATGTAGCTGCTGCACTGACTGCATCGTAATAATAGCACTTGTTGTGGGGTAAGCTTGTGTTTCAACTATTTCAGCAGCACATTCAGTGGCGGATTTAATTTGCAGAGAAAGTGTGAGTGAATTGGCAAGGGTGAAATTAGCATCTTTAAGTAACAGTCTTTCTTGTACCCGGGGTTTGGATGTTTTTTTCAATCAGCTGATCTCTTATCAGTTTGTTCAAAATTACATGACTGTGCTAGAGCTTTAAAATCAGCTTCAAACTGGCTTGCTGACTCACCACCTTGCAGCTCGCTAACATTGTTGCTTGAACAGCAGCTATCTCAGTAGAAGAAAAAAAATAGTTTTTTCGTACGAAACCGCAGGACCCAAAGTGCTGAAAATGTGGCGCCCTACCTCTCCGAGGCAGTGTAGGAGGATAGCATGTTTTCTGGTGCCTGCAACAGTACCCATTCTTATGGCTAGAAGGTACGTTTCAAACTACCCTTTCCATTGCTCACAGGGAATGACAGGGAGCATTATAAACGGGTCTGGAGAAACGGGTCCGGAGGAGGCAGAAAGATGGTGGGGATGACGTGTGCAGAAAGAATGAGACTTTGTTCTTTATCGACGACACAAATTTATTAGCTATCACGCTAACATTCACACTTTCCTGAGCTCGTATAACAACAACGTTTTGCCAAAGTACGGTGGCTCTTCAGGATAACAACATGGTGAGTCAAAAGACCCACACAGCAAACTCACAAGAGCTAAGATGTAGTAACCAAAAAAAGTGTTAAACAAATCGAAATATATTTTACATTTGAGATTATTCAAAGTAGCAACCCTTTGTCTTGATGACAGCTTTGCACACTCTTGGCATTATCTCAACCAGCTTGACCTAGAATGCTTTTCCAACAGTCTTGAAGATGTTCCCACATATGCTGAGCACTTGTTGGCTGCTTTTCCTTCCCTCCGTGGTCCAACTCATCCCAAACCATCTCAACTAGGTTAAGGTCGGTGATTGTCGAGGCCAGGTCATCTGATGCAGCACCATCACTCTCCTTCTTGGTCAAATGACCCTTACACAGCCTGGAGGTGTGTTGGGTCTTGTCCTGTTAAAAAACAAACTAGATGGCATGGCATATCGCTGCAGAATGTTGTGGTAGCCTTGCTGCCTTGCTTGAATTCTAAATGAATCACAGACAGTGTCACCAGCAAAGCAACCCCACACCATCACACCTCCTATTCCATTTTTCACGGTGGGAACCACACATGCAGATATCATCCGTTCACCTACTCTGCGTCTCACAAAGACACAGCGGTTGGAACCAAAAATCTCAAATGTGGACTCATCAGACCAAAATAACAGATTTCCACCGGTCTAATGTCCATTGCTCGTGTTTCTTGGCCCAAGCAAGTCTCTTCTTCTTATTGGTGTCCTTTAGTAGTGGTTTCTTTGCAGCAATTTGACCATGAAGGCCTGATTCACACAGTCTCCTCTGAACATTTTATGTTGAGATGTGTCTGTTACTTGAACTCTGTGAAGCATTTATTTGGGCTGCAATCTGAGGCTGGTAACTCTAACGAACTTATCCTCTGCAGCAGAGGTAACTCTAGGTCTTCCTTTTCTGTGGCGGTCCACTCAACATGCCATCTGATACAAAACATCCACTTCCGTCATTTTCCTGTTAGTTCAATTTCTCTGTACTCAACAGCTAATCCTTGATTGTGTTGCTGCGTTCCATCCGGCCTAGCAAATCTACCTTCCTAGAAATGGAAATTACGAATGTAAACATGGTTCTACGAATACCTGGAAGAACACCAGTATGGTTGAAAGTATGTATTATTCCCTTGCACTCCGCACAGGTTGACTAATAATAACAACGAAGTCACGCCAGTGACATGACAGCGTGGGAGGACGTGTCCCTGAGCATCATATAAAACCCTACGTCAGACCACTCATTGCCTCAAAGAATCTTCTCGCCAAAAGATTACGAGTGACAAGAAAGTACTGATGGTCTTCCAGGTATTCGTAGAACCATAGTTAGTCATAACTTCCATTCTACTTCATACCTTTCAGACCGTCAATACGGGTAGGGCCCATGGAGGGACCGTACAGACCTCGTTCCCCCTTGATGGTTGATGTGGAACACCCAATGTATTGTCTGATCGTATCAGGACATGTTTGTGTTTGAGAACCATCAGAAAGTGATTCTGATTTTCTAGCACGTTGATGTGCTCTTTCCTCCAGCTCTGCCCGTGCTCCCCAGTTTGTTAGTGAAGCGTCGGTTGTGACACCTGTAGTCAGTTAGGTTCTCTTCTTCCATGGCTGCAGAGTAGAGTAACACGCTGTCGTCACCCGTATTCTGGTGTTTCTGTCCCGCTTGGGGTCCAAGCGGAGGTGGAAGGTTTTTGAACCACACTTGTAGTGGCCTTAAAGATAGCATGCCTAACGGTATCACCGCGGAGGCCGCCGTGAGCATGCCCATCAGTTGTTGGAACATTCGTACCTTCACCAGTGCGTTCAACTGGAATTGTTGCAGAAGAAGAATGCTGTCCACGTGCTGAGGTGTTATACATGCCCTCATAGTGTGGGAGTTCAGAGCCATGCCAATAAAGGTGACCTTTTGGTTTGATGTGAAGTTGCTCTTTCGTTGTTCAGGGTAAAACTCAGTGCGGTGACGTGGGTCAGTGTCAGCACTGTGCCCTCAGCCGCACACTCGCGAGAGGGGTGCAGATGAGCCAGTCGTCGAGGTAAGGAAGGATCTTGATCCTCTGTAGGTGGAGGGATCTCAGGGCGCGCTCACGCATTTTGTGAAGACATGAGGCGCCAGGCAGAGGCCGTAGGGTAACACCACAAACTGATATGCCTAGCCTTGGAAGGCGAACCATAGAAAACGCCCTCATTACACAGGAACGTGAAAGTAAGCATCCTTTAAGTCCATGGATGTGAACCATTCCCCTGCGGCTACTGTCTGGGGAACATTGACCATCCGCAACAAGTGAAAGGGGAGAACTTTCAGAAAGAATTGAACCATTTTAAATCCAGACCTGGACGGAAGCCTCCATCTTTCTTCGGGAACCAGGAAATAGGTTGAGTAAAAGCCATCTTGCTGTTCTGATGCTTTTACTTTTGTGATCGTGCCCATCTCCAGGAGAGATGTAATCTCCTGGTTGAGGGTGCAAGCTTTAAGGGGGTCTGTGACTGAAGTCATTCTGATCCCTGAGAATTGCTGGAGTTGGCGTCAGAACTACAGCCTGTACCCTTGTGAGAGGGTCATCACCACCCATGGGTCTGAGGAATGGGATGCCCAGTAGGTCAGGTTCTGCTGGGTAAATCAGCCGACGGCTGACACCTGCCATTCAGTTTCTGCCCCCATGCCTGTTTGTGGGGTTGGGGGTTGCTATGGCCCCGGCATCTTGGGGGCTGGGGGGTGGCTGCGTCGCTGTCTAGGGCTGGCAAGCGCCTGTGTTAGGCTGGTGGTAGGGCCAAGGGCGTATGTGGTGCTGGGCCGAGTGAGAGAGGCGGGGTTCATGCAGGTCAGGCCTCCCTCTGCCACTACTCTGTGATGCCTGGTTTCTGAGCGGTGGGTTCCACAGTGGTGTAGCTTGACTCAGCTGTTTTGTACACTCGATTGCCCGCTCAGCCGCAGGGGCGAATATCAGTCCGGGGACCACTGGAAGCTTTCTCTGAGTCCTTCTAGAGTCATTGGACATTGGGGCTTGGGAAAGACCTAGCGACGAGTCACAACTTGGGTGTAAATCAGTATGACTAGCTTTCTGGTCATGAACGCAAAGCTTGAAGAGGTCCAGGTCTGCGTGCTTCGGCTGGAGCATCCTGTTCTGTGCTAGCACGAGCACTGAAACGGAGTTCCCAATGCGGGCCGCTGTGTTGTAGGCCCATGACAGTAGCTCATCTGTGCCCCTGTAGTGAGGTCTGGGGCAGTGGGCTTCAGCTGGGGAGAGCATCAGCTCTGCTATGCATTCATACACCTTATGCAGATGGTCAAGCCCATGTTGTTTTGAATCGTGCATGGCAGATAGCATCTTACTATCCTTGCCGTGGGGGGCGAGAGCCCGCGGGTCTGGCCAGCATCTCTAGAGCTCCGTAACTAAATCTGGTGAAGGTGGCACACCGAACGGTGTAGCTGCGGGGACCTTCTTAAAGAACGGGTTAGCTGCAGAGGCTGTGGCTTGAGGAGTTTGAGTTTGAGTTTATTTTTACAGGGACAGTGCACATTAATCAACGTTTCAGTAAAAGTGCCGGTTTTAGCCAGCCGGCTAATTTTCAACCGCAGTCCCTGGGCAGTTTATACGACCATCAAGCTCTAGCCTAGCTAAGTCTGCATGCAGGACAGCACGTATTGAAGCAGAGCTTTCTTCTGACTCAGTGTGATCAGAGCCTCGGAATTACTCCTCTGACCCATCTTTAGCATTGACACTGAATGGGTCCACAACACTGGTTGGCACCTCCTTCACCATGTTGGGTGTCTCATCATCCTGGTCACTAAAGTGCTGGATGGATGCCCGAGTGGAGAGTAGGTCATCATTACGGATATCAGAGTCCTCTGTTGCATCCCCCATGCTGAAGGGAGTGCTATAGGGCCCCGACTCAGGGGGCTTGAAGGAACGCAAAGCATTTTTAGCTGCTCTATCTCAGAAGATAAAGAATCGACCTTCTGAGTGAGGCGCTTATTCTTTGACATTTTCACCGGGGGGCCGCCATCGGTTTTGTGGCCCTGGATGCGTCCTGGTTAACAATGCCGGACGCTTGTAAATTATCTGTGAAAACCAGGCCCTCAACCCTGGCTAACCGTGCTTCCCACACCTTCACAAACAGGATGGCGCAGTTAATGCAGAGGTCAGAAAAGGCCTCACAGGCAGGGGGCCAACACCTCGGCAGGCGTAGCACAGGTCATGACTATCTTCGACTTGTAGTTCAGCTCCACAAGAGGCGCAGCCATGCATGCCCAGCATCATGGTGATGCAGTGTTTTCTC
Source organism: Salvelinus fontinalis (assembly GCF_029448725.1). Lineage (NCBI taxonomy): Eukaryota > Metazoa > Chordata > Actinopteri > Salmoniformes > Salmonidae > Salvelinus > Salvelinus fontinalis. The sequence goes on from NC_074691.1 coordinate 29,495,995, forward strand.
AGCTCAGAAGGTGAAGAAAAATATAATAAAATATAAATATTTCTTATGCAACATACTTATTAATCAAATTAACTAACATAATAGTAATAGGAGACTGTATTACAACAGCTACCACAATACACAGTAAAGGTACATTTACATTTACATTTAAGTCATTTAGCAGACGCTCTTATCCAGAGCGACTTACAAATTGGTGCATTCACCTTATGACATCCGAGTATAGAGCTACAATAATCTGGCGGGAGTTGTAGAGCACCCGCAAAATAATTTTGGGTGAGCCTAGTTATGACCACAGGGCTGGAGCAGGAGACATATCATGTTGAAACGTAGGCATATATGCGAAACACGCACAAATGGCAGTCGTTTGGTAAGCCAAGATGACAACACACAGTGGCAGCTAGGTTGAGTTGGTAAACTAGCTAGCTGGCTTTTAGCGTGCTAGTAATACCAGGGGAGAGGGATACCTATGGGAGGTGTAACAGATGTTGATCATACTCTCCTTGCGTTGTGTTTTGTCCAAATAAATCACCCCTGGCAGTGGTCCCAGTTGAACATTATTTATTATCTGCTGTTGTTAAATAGGAAACAGCACGTTAGTTGTGCAGGGCTTGATGATGTTGATGGCTGTCGATGGTAAAATCTGTAGCATGAAAACAACTGTTAGCAGTGGGCTTAGGTGACCAGCATGCTAGCTAACACGGAACCCAAACCGGCTGCACGCGTGCGCCATTGTGCTTAAATTTATTTTGCCCCCCCACACCAAACGCGATCACGATACGCAGGTTAAAATATCAAAATAATCTCTGAACCAATGACATTAATTTGGGGACAGGTCGAAAAGCATTAAACATGTGTGGCAATTTAGCTAGTTAGCTTTCACTTGCTAGCTAATGTTAATTTGTCCTATTTAGTTAGCTTGCTGTTGCTAGCTAATTTGTCCTGGGATATAAACATTGAGTTGTTGTTTTACCTGAAATGCACAAGGACCTCTACTCTGACAATTAATCCACACATGAAACAGCCAACCGAATCGATTCTAGTCATCTCTCCTCCTTCCAGGCCTTTTCATCGTTTAACTTATATGGTGATCGCATCTAAACTTTCATAGTATTACCACGACTACCGGCAAAACAGTTCGTCTTTCAATCACCCACGTGGGTATAACCAATGAGGGGATAGCACGTGGGTACCTGCTTCTATAAACCAATGAGGAGATTACTTTCAGCGCGATCTGCGTCAGAAATAGGAATGACTTCTATTTTAGCCCTTGGCGTAGCAGATGCTTGTTGGTGCGTGCAAGCAGTGTGGGTGCAATAATTGAATAACATGGATTTCTACATTTATTTTGCGATGCTCGCGCACGAGACGTGTCGGTCTGGTCAGCATGTAACACACTTATATACAGCAATCATACACCAAAACACATCTCAGAAAGTCCCTCCGTCCCTAACAGGTACCATATACACACACATGTATAAATCAGCAATGTACAGCAAACTTGTACACATTATAAAATAGAAAACAGTATTCAGAACGTGACCTACCCCTTGCATCACATTTCATACTGGGGAGACCTGACGTTCGCGATCTCCCTCATCTGCAAGCAGGGACAATCACAACACGCCTTATTGTCATCGGAATTGAACCACCCAATAAGAATGCTTGAACATTAAATACACCTTTCTTTAGAGGCAAGTGGAAACATAACCACCCTGTTACAGTGGCAACCCGAATCTCACGATTTATAGCTGGCTAAACTAACATCCTTCCTAGACACGGTTATATAGGGAAGTGACCGTTTGGAGTTTAAAATAATCGAAGGACGACTAGTGCCCGGTGGCCTCGATAACGAGCACAGCAGTGGAGGATATCTTGGAAAGGTTAGCACCGGAATACAGTGGCCAACACACACACTAGCTGGGGGGCTAAGTCAGCACAAGACAAGGAAGCCCGATGTCCTCCAATAAAGGGGATAGGTAGCGGAGAGCTGTCACTGTGGCCGGCCCGTTCATTTGGCAGAATTAGGCGGCAAATTGACGAGGGTGGCATTTTCTGAGCCAAACTCACCAAGTCCGGTCTGGTTAACAACACATAAAACATAATTCTGCTAAAAAACAATGACAATTTCTCTCAACCCAGTGCCTTATGGGCTTTTTATGTGAGTGCTGATGCCGCCCTGTGATAAACAGTTCCCACTGTCAAAGAGAGGGGCACAAAATATTTTGCTTGTCCATTCCCAGCTCGCCTCTCCAGGGTGCTGTTGGAGAGACGCATAGTTGGGGCGCTCCACCAAAGTTCGGTCAAAAAATATATATAAAAAATAAATAATGTAGCTTTAGGATATGGTAGAAATAGTATGTGGCCTTTTCTGTAGCCTACAGGCTGGAGATAAAATGTATGGCAATGTAATGAGACGGACACCTTTTACATCATGCAGGTTTTTCCGATCAAATAGCCTAACTTAAATTACGGCCAATTAAATAAATCATGCGCTGTCATGTCAACGGCGACATATCCTAAAAACAGGACATGGGAAGATGCAATCCGAACAATGGGAGCAGTCAACTTGCTTGATACTACTAAAATAACTTTGCGAGAAGAAATAATGGACAATGAGTGTCTGGTGTACGGTTTTATATGAACCACGCACACTTCCTCCCACGCTTTCACGTCAACGGCGTGACTATTGTTATTATTACCTGATATAATCAATACTTTCAACCGTACTGACGTCTGAAATGTATGAAGTAGAACTTCTTGCATCACCACTTTCCTAAGAAACCCGATGGAGGATGTTTTTCTTTACCGTTTATTGGCGTGGCTTAGAAGGAAGTAACGCGATCTGGCTTGCCCCTCCCCGTTGAGGTTAACCTCTATTTCGCCTTGACAATACTGCTATATTTTCCAGCTGCAAGGGTGTCCAGAAGGATATTTTCTTCCTTCTCACACCCAATGTATTTGGAGGATCTTGTGAAACAGCTTCTCGCGGTTTCCTATAGCTTTATTGAACTGCTGAGTAGGCCTACCAAAGAAACACCTCACAGCTACCATAGTTCTCATCGGGCGTGTGTGTATGAATGACTTGACCAGAAGCTCTGAATACGGCGTGACAAGAACAACCTGTTGACCGGTGAGGCATACTTTTTTTTGTCTTACATGCTTTCACTTATTGGTGCCTTGTTGAGTTCCGTTTTGAATGGTCAAGTAAAATAATACATCCAAATGTACTTATATATTTTACAGGATTGACTTATATTTCTGAGGCCGTGTCCGAAATGTATTGTCTACTACTCACTCAAACTACATCGCCAACTGTGCTGTGCTCAGTTTCCCGATAGCGATATCATTTAGGTTTACGAGTGTTTTAACGATGCAGCTTTCCTACAGCAGCCGCGTTTCAACATGCGTTTCTCAAAACACCACGTAGAAAGAACGGTCGCTAGGTGCGTGGTTGGAGCATGTGTCAATAGTGATAGGCTCGCAAGAAGAGCACTCGTATCCGCTTTCTCAATTTAAATATTTCCTTAACCATATAATTCGTTCACAATACTGACAACTAATCAGCTGCTATAGATTAATAGGCCAACTACGGCTGCAAATAGAGGGGTTTATTCCGTTTGCCCAATGAAAATGCACTTAATCGACGATTTTGGCACATTGAGCATATGTTAGATCCTGAAATATATTGAGACAAATTAGTCGCCTACAAGTAACACAATAGAACTCAATTGATTGAACATGAAATATATTTCAATATGATTGAAATAGGCCTATAGTCTAGTGTGTTATATTTTTATTGTAGTCATCTCGGTTTTCATGTTAAGCATATTTGTATGCGTCGCTTCTTTGTATCAATTGCAAAGACATTTGCTACTTTTTTTCGTCAACTTTGTTCCTCTATCAGCGGTCACAGAGAAGACGGATAAACCATGTGATTATATGTTTAGCGGAGATCTGTGTATATAGTGACAAGGGAGGGCAAAAAAAAAGAATTAACTATGCATTTAGCTGTTGTACGAGTGGTCTGGGACAGGCCCTAGATTACGAATGTTTAAGTGCAACGTTAAAAACGATGGTTTTGGAAAATAGCTCGGAGATGTGATGAACCTCATACGAAGGTTCTAACGATGAACTTAGATCTAATATGTTTTTGTGAAATCGGTCCCCCAAGCTTACTAGTCATACTTTAGGCTACTATTTAGAACGTTACCTACTTTTTAGTAAACACTGATTCCGTAGGCTGCGTTTAGACAGGCAGCCTTAATTGTGAAAATAATTAGGTTAGGAGTAAAGATCAGAATTGTGCTTCCTGTGTAAAGGCAACCTATGCAACAGATAATCACACTAGGTTTTCCTAGCGGAGTTTTAGTCCGCTAGATTTATCCATACTGCGAATGCGCAATTACGTTGATTTCTGCCTTTCGATAATTTAAGTGATAATGCCCGAGAAGCCGCTGTTGAGGCTATATTGGCACGGGTGTTATGCTGCCCCCGCTCTCCCCTCGCGTGAACGCGCACACATTTCTTCATTGCTGCGACTTGCTTGCTAGTTGAGATTTCTGCTCTTCACTCCGTTGTCAGTTTAGCCTACATTTCACTGATCTTAGTAGCAGAAAGCATTGTTTTTGTGTGTCCTTCAAGGCGATCACATCAGGCTGCGTTTCATTATATTTTTTATGGCGGTTTGATGGGGGGGGGGGGCACGCACTAGTAATGTCTGCAGTTTTAGGTTTCGCTATTTGTTTCAAGTGTATTAGTCTAAATAAATCTCTCACATGTCTTATTTGTCTAGTAGTTTGAAATGTTTATTGCTTGCCTACATTTTACTCCCTCTGGTTAATATAACACACATACATGAATTATTAATTTTGTTTGACTGTCCTGACTTGAAGTTTGTTCTATAGAGAATATTTGACTCTAGCCACAAAATGTAAGGAAAATAGAGGAGGAGGGCAGGGATTGGTGATGTCTGTCTCCTGGCCTCTAGGCCTACTCCCTGCCTGCCCGCCTGCCTGCCCTCTCCCTGGGCCTGAGAGTGTATAGCTTACTCCCTGGAACTACAGGCCTCCACACCTACTCTCCCTATCCGGTCAACACCCCTCTCCTTTGGCCTTAGAGTATAGCTTACTACTTGGAATTACTAAGACGTCTATAGTCCCGCTGTCAGGAACCCCGTGAAACAGGCTCTGTGCACCTAGTGACCCACCTACTTTTTTACACTCAGAGACTAAGTCCCTGCTCCAACCTCCACAGTCTGAGTGCTGCTCCCAGCCCCCCGAGTCCGGCCGCCCCTGCTCGGACTTTGAGTGCCCCCCGCCTTGGGGGAGGCCTCCTAGTGCACCTGGTGACCCTTTGACTTCCACAGCGAGTCCCAACCTGACTCACAGTCCCACCAGAGGACGAGTCCGGGTGGATGGGTGACCACCACCTAGCCCCCTACATATCCAGAGCCCAAACTCAATGTTTTATGCCTTCTACCCGCCTGCCTGTGCCCACTCACACTCGGTGTCTGGCTTCTGGCCCGTCTGCGTGCACCTGGTAACCCATTAGTAAAGAAGGAGGATGGTGGAGGAAGACGCCTTCCATCCCCGACAAAAGCTTGGATCGAGGGCTGACTTTCAATAGATCGCAGCGAGTGAGCTGCTCTGCCATGTACGAAACCTTAACCCAGAATCAGGTAGTCTACGAGTGATTTAGCACCAGGTTCCCTACAAACATGTGGTGCGCATCAGGAGAGGGGCAGCAACTCATCCGGCCGCACCCCAACTGTGTCACGAACGGCTCTACTCACCTGCCAAAAGAGGTAGACTATCCTGGGCCAACCGAAGATCCGTGGCGCTAAGGTATCGTTACGTTTAGGGGAGATTCTGACTTAGACTTAGGCTGCTTCCGTCCGTTTTATGGGTCCACAGAAAATCAATGGGTGTTGATGGTACTACCCACATCAGATGTAGGCCTCCCTCCCCAGACAAGCTGGAGATACCTCTCCTCACTTCGTAGGGCATGAGCCAGATCCATGCGTTGCCCTGTCACTGCGGGGACAATGGGTTTAGTCTCCACCTCGAGTCTAGTGAGCGTAGAGGAGACCTCCCCAAATACAATGTGTGGTGTCCCACACAGGCAAGCCTGAGGCCTGGTAGTGTCAGCTAATGGTAAGACACATGTCCTCTCCACTACATGCTCCAAGGAGCGTGGAGGAGAGCTCCCACATAGAATGTGTAAAGTCCCGCACCCCGGTGAACCTGAGACCTGGCAGTGTTCATACCCGCTAGGCACATTCCATCTCCATTTAGTGCTCCACTGTTAGCGGGTCCAGCCAAAGCCAGCTTTCGATTCAAACCTTTGGTTTAGAGTTGGCTAAGTTTTTATTTCTTTTTATTTAACCTTTATTTAACTAGGAAAGTCGTGTTCAAACGTTTCACCACATAGTACACTTTCATCAGCCGTCTCCCAGGACTTAACCCCCACAGCCAAAGCCAGGGATGCGTTCGAACCATTATTCTCAGATTTACAAGAGCAGAAAATCATTGAGTCTGGTGGAACCGCCCTCACATTTTCATGCTTGACCGAAAGCCGTATATTACAGGACCGACTGCCACCTTCCGTAAACAATCAACAGCCGTCACCATCTGCAGCTAACTCCTGTTTGGTTTGCATCGTTAGCAACACCTGAAAACAGGTGACATACAGGGAGGGATTGGAAGAGAATGAGGTAGCCCTCTAGCAGTTATCTCCCTTACCCCCTGTACTAACATGCTAGAGACAGTATGTATCCTAGCTGTTGGAGAGACTCCCTCAAACAAGTGACACACAGAGTAGAGGTTGGAAGAGCCCTCCAAGGGCTACGGTACTATTTATCCCGAAGTTATGGATCTGACTTTGCCGTCTTCCCTTACCTCCCCTGTCTTAACCTATCCGAGGTAGTCCCTCTCAGCCGGACCAGGGTTTCGTTCGACCTAAAGGCACCTTTTGCTCCAGTTTGTTGTTATGTTAGGGCCACCTGCAAGCAGGTGACACAATGTATGGTTTGGGCTCGCCCGTATTCAACTTCACATTATTTTGAGAAGCATAGACCCCCAATGTCCTGGGCTAAGGACTCCTTAAGAGTCATAGTTACTCCTGCTGTTTACCCGCGCTTCATTGAATTTCTTCACTTTGACATTTAGAGCACTGGGCAGAAATCACATTGCGTCAACAGCCACCTTGGGCCTTCGATGCTTTGTTTTAATTAAACACTTGGATTCCCCTGGTCCGTAACAGTCCTAAGTCAGCTGCTATGCACCGCGCGAACGGGGCCGGCGTGTGCCATAGCTCGGGAGATTCACGAGATGGGGCAGGGCGCGTGTCCAGAGTCGCAGAGTCGCCAACCGCCAGACCCCACCGGTCCGCCGACGGACACCACCCTGACAAACCGATGCACACAGCCCCTTGCGAGACCACGAGATTGGCCGCACAACGAACTTCCAATGGTGGCGAAGGAGTGACCCCTTCGGGCGAACCCATTCCAGGGCGCCCTGCCCTTCACAAAGAAAAGAGAACTCTCCCCGGGGCTCCCGCCAGCTTCTCCGGGATCGGTTGCGTTTCTGCACTGGACACCTCACGGCGCCCGTCTCCGCCAGTCCGTGGACATTCTGAAAGTAGTTTGAGGTCAGTAGGTCACATGACTAAGGAGCTATTGAAATTCGAATGTAAAAAAAAAAAAAAAAAAAAAGTTTGTACTTTGGTCACGCTCCCTAATTCAACTAGGAAAACAAAATGCTGCTCACTTCTCCACATGTTTATTATCTTTGTAAAGCGAATTCAAATCGAGGAAAATAAGTCCTGTGCAATGTTGTGCGCAATTTTTCCAACATCATGACACTTATTTGGAGTCTGTGGCTCAAGTGGTTTGAGGGCTATTAAGATTTGAAAGCGTGAATATCCGTCGACTAGCCAACCTGAAACTGTCTTTACCTCGTTTGAAAAGAACTGCTTTTATTTTTTGAATTAGTCCATTCTATAGTAGCAGAGCATTAACTGTGCTCCAAATCGGAGCAATTTAACATCATGAGCGGAACCTCTGTCATTGTCCTGTCGTGCTGCACATTGGTCTAGTTATGTAAGGGGATTGAATGCATGTTTTAAAGAAACGCCCCTCAAGATTAGAGTGGAGCTGAATGGAGCGAGAAAGTTCTCCGCTGAGTTTATAAAACTGTAAAAAAAGAGGATCACGGTAGTGCTGTTTTATGTACAATGTTAACACAATTAGTGTTGTTACTCCCGTCCCTATTATTGCAGACATTTGACAGCATGTACTAAAGTTGATTTAATCCACAATTGCATTAGTCCCCTTGTTTTGTGATTGGCATTTAGGAAGCAACAACGAGAAGTCAGCAGACAGACCTACTGTATGTTTTAGCAGGGAAGTTTGGTAGGGTGACCTGATTTGTAGCTATTAAAATAATTGTGAACTGAAAAGTGTAAGCTTGATTCTGGGGGGGACAATGAATAGAAGAATAATTTGGTTAGGGTGTAGGGGCAGATTTGAAATCTTGTCAAAAGGAGACTTATCTATTTACTTAATTTAGTCTTAACAGCTGAACTATTCTCATTAACAATGGGCTAATATATATTGTAATTACTGTGCTTGTCAGAAAGAACACTACTGTTATTCCCCACACTTATTTTATTATTCCACTTCTTCCCAATTTTGCCACTAATCACATTTGAAATCTGATGACTTGATTTAACCATTCTTTAACTAGGCATGTCAGTTAAGAACAAATTGTTATCATGACTGCCTACCAAAAGGCATAAGGCCCCCTGCGAGGACGGGCTGGGATTATTATTATTTTTTAAATATAGGACAAAACACACTTCACGACAAGAGACACCACAATACAACATAGAGAGACCTAACACGACAACATACCATGGCAGCAACACATGACAAAATAGCGTGGCAGCAGCCCAACATGGTGCAAACATTATTGGGCACAGGCAACAGCACAACGGGCAAGAAGGTAGAGACAACAATATTTCATGCGACGCAGCCACAACTGTCAGTAAGAGTGTCCATGATTGAGTCTTTGAATGAAGCGATTGAGATAAAACTGTCCAGTTTGAGTGTTTGTTGCAGCTCATTCCAGTCCACTAGCTGCAGCGAACTGAAAAGAGGAGTGACCCAGGGATGTGTGTGCTTTGGGACCTTTAACAGAATGTGACTGTCAGAACAGGTGTTGTATGTGGAGGATGAGGGTTGCAGTAGGTTTCTCAGATAGGGGGGAGTGAGGCCTAAGTGTTTTTATAAATAAGCATCAACCAGTGGGTCTTGCGACAGGTATACAGAGATGACCAGTTTACAGAAGAGTATAGAGTGCAATGATGTGTCCTATAAGGAGCATTGGTGGCAAATCTGATGGCCGAATGGTAAAGAACATCTAGCAGCTAAAGAGCACCCTTTCCTGCCGATCTATAAATTATGTCTCCGTAATCTAGCATGGGTAGGATGCTCATCTCTATCAGGTTTAGCTGGGGTAAAAGAGGAGAGATTACGATAGAGGAAACCAAGACTTGATTTAACTTTAGCCTGCAGCTTTGATATGTGCTGTGAGGAGAGTGTACTGTGTAGCCATACTCCCAGGTACTTATGAGGTGACTACCTCCAGCTCTAAATACTCAGGTAGTAACCACACCAGTGAGCGGAAGGGCATTCTTCTTACCACACTACCTTTTGTTTTGGATGTGTTCAGACCAAGGTTGAGGGTAGAGAAAGCTTGTTGGACACTAAGAAAGCGTTGTTGTAGAGCGTTTATCACAATCCAGGGAGGGGTATAAGACTAGCATTTGCATATGAATGGATGAGAGAGCTTCCTACTGCCTGAGCTATGTTGTTGATGTAAATTGAGGAGAGCGTGGGGCCTAGGATTGAGCCTTGGGATACTCCCTTTGTGACGGGCAGTGGCTGAGACAGCAGATGTTCTGACTTCATGCACTGCACTCTTTGAGAGAGGTAGTTAGCAAACCAGGCCAAAGACCCCTCAGACACCAATACTCCTTAGCCGGCCCACAAGAATGGAATGGTCTACCGTATCAAAAGTTTTGTCCAAGTCAGTATAAATAGCAGCACAATATTGCTTCGAATCCAGGGCAATGGTGACATCATTGAGGACATTTTAAGGTTGCAGTGACACATCCATAACCTGAGCGGAAACTAGATTGCATACAGAGAGAATACTATAGACATCAAGAAAGTTAGTCAGTTGATTATTGGCAAGTTTTTCAACACTTTTGATGAACAGGGAAAAATAGAAATTGGCCTATAACAGTTAGGATCAGCTTGACATCCCCTTCAAATAAAGGATGCACCGTGGCTGCCTTCCAAGCTATGGGAACCTCGCCAGAGAGGAGAGACAGGCTTAGCGATGATAGGGGCTGCAACCTTTAAAAGAGAAAGGGTCTAAACCATATGACCCAGATGTTTTTTGGGGGTCAAGTTTAAGGAGCTCCTTTAGCACCTCGAACTCAGTGACTGTCTGCATGAAGAAACTTTGTAGGGAAAAAGAGGGAGGAGCATCGTGGCTATGTGCATTTGAAGGGGTGGGAGATGAGGAAATGTTGGACAAGCGAGGAGGCATGGCTGAGTTAATGAAGTAGTGATTCAAAGACCTCAGCCATGTGCTACTTGTCAGTAACAACCACATCATTAAGGGACATGGGCAGCTTTGAGGAGGAGGGTTTATTCTCCAGGTCTTTAACCGCCAGAACTTCTTGGAGAACTGCTCCTTAAAAAAACTAACTTTGACCTTCCGGATAGCCTGAGTGCACTTTTTTTCATTTGCCTGAACGTGAGCCAGTCAGCCTGATTATGCCTGTGCCGAGCCTTTCGCCAAATGGAATTCTTGAAGTGGAGAAACTCTGACAGATCACAGCCAAACCAGGGGCTGAACCTGTATTTAATTCTCGTTTTCTTTATGGGGGCTTGTTTAACAATACCACTGAAAATATCAAAAAAAGAAGGTTCGAGCATTTTCGACAGAGGGGATCAAGCTGATTCTATACCATTTTACAGAGGCCAGGTCATGAAGGAAGGCTTGCTCATGAAAGTTTTTAGCAAGCGTCTATGAGAAATCAGGACGGGCCGTTTCACTGAGCAGCCATCATGAACACAGGCTGTAAAACAGTGATCACTAATGACATTACAGAAAACACAAGACTGATACCTATCAGGATTATTTGTGAGGAAAACATCAGAGTAGCCTTTTCTGGGTGCTTGGAATCATACCTAGTCGGGTTGGTAATAATCTGAGAAAGATTTAGGGAGTCCCATTGCTTTATGACTTGGTCAGGTGGTTTAAGCATGTCCCAGTTTAGGTCACCTAGCAGGACAAATTCAGACTTAGTGTAAATGGCCAAGAGAGAGCTTAGGGCAGGTAGGGTACAGGCTGGTGCTGCTGGTGGACAATAACACCCAGCAAAAGTCAACAAAGAGCTATTTGAAAGTTTAATGCTTAAAACCAGCAAATTAAATTGTTTGGGGACAGACTTGATGGAGACAACTGAGCACTGAAGGTGTTGCTTGGTTAAGATTGCCACTCCACCACCTTTGGAAGATATGTCTTTCCAAAAAAAGTTAGAACCAGAATGGTTAACATCAGTATTCAAAACACTCTTCCCTAACCACGTCTCAGTACTGACCAACACATCTGGATTGGAGCTGTTGACCCACACTTTCAATTGATCCATTTTAGGTAATAAGCTCCTAGTGTTAACGTGCAGAAAACACAGGCTTTTACGAGAGCAGAACTCAGTTCTCAGGAGTCATGAGGCAAATAGCATAAAGCACCAGAAAAATTATATAACGACTTGGGGCTAGCCATTGTAAGTTCAAAGCGTCACTCGCCCCAACAGTGCGTGTGTGCTGGAGGCGAGCGAAAGCTCGGGAGTGTGGCGGGGGTACCTGTACCAGACAAGGGGAGACAAGGCAGACGGTCAACACATTGCCAGGTGGAATCCAAAAAGCAGTGCAGCAGGCAATGGGAGTAGGTTACACCCACTTGGGAGAAGCTTTTTTTCGGGAGGCAGATTCCTTGTAGAAAATCACAGCTAGCTAGCTAGCAAGCCTCTGCCTTGTTTTTTCTATGTAGCCTAGTGGTTAGAGCGTTGGACTAGTAACCGAAAGGTTGCAAGGTCAGCTCGGGGATTTGAAAAGGTACAAATCTGTCGTTCCCCTGAACAAGGCAGTTAACCCACTGTTCCTAGGCCGTCATTGAAAATAAGAATTTGTTCTTAACTGACTTGCCTAGTTAAATAAAGGTCAAATAAAAATAAATAAATATGTGGAAAAGGGGGTCGTTAGCTAGCTAGATCTCTTCAGTTTTGGCGACTGGTCCTTTACCACGTTCAACCAAAGTTGTCCTGTGGCTGTTTATATTTTGGAGATTGCGGGAGGTGTGTGTGTCTGAAACAGTCGTTCAAACAGGCGTCTCACACACACACACACGGTATCCCCAAAGCAACACCATTCTAACGGCCATTGTGCATTGTCAGACTGCGAAAAGGCGTGGAGTTACCTGCAGACATGGTGGCCTTCGAATTCGCTACAATGTTATTCTCCATCCCCTGCGTATGCCAACACTGTATAGTATATTTTAGAGTAACAGCTAGGCCAGCAGCCTATATATCGTAATGGCATGGTGCTTTATGTAGGCTACACTTCCAATGAAGTAGCCTCATAGGCCTATGCTTATTACTTGAGCTGCCTCTCCTCCCTCAGACTCTTGCGGAAAACCCCTGCTTCATTGTTCATTCCTCCGGCAGCCATAGGCCTGTAATTTACTTTCACTTACCCACTGTAATGTATGATTGAGTACCCTAACCTGTAGGCTAATCTAGTGTGCCGCTATAGATTTATAAAGGGCTGCAAAATAGTGGTGTTGGAGCGAATTTGGAGAGCAGCTTGACATGGGGCATACTCTGGTCTCCAGGATCCCAAGATCATTTGTTTTATTGGGCGTGCTCACATGGCCAACTAGCCTATAGTCGTTAGAAGGAATCTTTGCCGTAAATAATAATACTGTTAGTAAAGCACCATGGATAAAGTTGATAATAGTTGCCGTTATGCACATATTTATTTGCAAGGTGTTTGCCTAGGCTATGCAGCAGAACGTTGTCTCAGATGACAACTTCCAATTAGTGGATTTGGCTATATCAGCCACACTCGCTGCTGACAGGTGTATAAAATGGAGCACACAGCCATGCAATCTCCATAGACAAACATTGGCAGTAGAATGGCCTTAATGAAGAGCTCAGTGACTTTCAACATGGCACCGTCATAGGATGCCACCTTTCCAACAAGTCAGTTCGTCAAATTTCTGCACTGCTAGAGGTGCCCTGGTCAACTGTAAGGGCTGTTATTGTGAAGTGGAAACGTCTAGGTGCAAAAACTGCTCAGCCGCGAAGTGGTAGACCAAATAAGCTCAGAGTACGGGACCGCCGTGTGCTGTAGTACGTAAAAATCGTCTGTTATTGGTTACAATACTCAATACCGAGTTCCAAACGGCCTCTGAAAGCAATGTCAGCACATGAGCTTCATAAAATGGGTTTCCATGGCTGAGCAGCCAAGCCTAAAATCACCATGTCAAATCAAATTTTATTGGTCACATAAACAGATTTTATTGTGGGTGTAGCGAAATGCTTGTGCTTCTAGCTCCGACAGTTCAGTAATATCTAACAGTTTCACAACATATACACGGAAATATATATGTGTCAGAGTGGCATTGGACTAAGATAGTGGCATAGTATAGAGTACAGTATATACATATGAGATGGGTGTTAGTGACTAAGTGACTAAGATGGTGTGGAGTGCAGTTTACATACATCTACTTTGTGCATGACACAGGTAATTTTGCCAATAATTGTTTACAGATTATTTCACTTATAATTCACTGTATCACAATTCCAGTGGGTCAGAAGTTTACATACACTAAGTTTACTGTGGCTTTAAACAGCTTGGAAAATTCCAGAAAATTGTCATGGTTTTAGAAGCTTCTGATATGCTAATTGACATCACTTGAGTCAATTGGAGGTGTACCTGTGGATGTATTTCAAGGCCTACCTTCAAACTCAGTGCCGCTTTGCTTGACATCATGGGAATATCAAAAGGAATCGGCCAAGACCTCAGAAAAATAATTGCGACCACGCAGCCGTCATAACACTCAGGAAGGAGACGCGTTCTGTCTTTTAGAGATGAACGTCCTTTGGTGCAAAAAGTGCAAATCAATCCCAGATCAACAGCAAAGGACCTTGTGAAGATGCTGGAGGAAACGGGTACAAAAGTATCTATATCCACAGTAAAACGAGTCCTATAACATAACCTGAAAGGCCTCTCAGCAAGGAAGAAGCCACTGCTCCAAAACCGCCATAAAAAGCTAGACTATGGGTTGCAAACTGCACATGGGGACAAAGATCGTACTTTTTGGAGAAATGTCCTCTGGTCTGATGAAACAAAAATGGAACTCTTTGGCCATAATGACCATCGTTATGTTTGGCGAAAAAAGGGGGAGGCTTGCAAGCCGAAGAACAGCATCCCAACCGTGAAGCACGGGGGTGGCAGCATCATGTTGTGGGGGTGCTTTGCTGCAGGAGGGACTGGTGCACTTCACAAAATAAATGGCATCCTGAGGCAAGAAAAGTATGTGGATATATTGAAGCAACATCTCAAGACATCAATCAGGAAGTTAAAGCTTGGTCGCAAATGGGTCTTCCAAATGGACAATGACCCCAAGCATACTTCCAAAGTTGTGGCAAAATGGCTTAAGGACAACTAAGTCAAGGTATTGGAGTGACCATCACAAAGCCCTGACCTCAATCCTATAGAAAATGTGTGGGCAGAGCTTAAAAAGTGTGTGCGAGCAAGGAGGCCTAAACCTGACTCCGTTACACCAGCTCTGTCAGGAGGAATGGGCCAAAAATCACCCAACTTATTGTGGCAAGCTTGTGGAAGGCTACCCAAAATGTTTGACCCAAGTTAAACAATTTAAAGGCAATGCTACCAAATACTAATTGAGTGCATGTAAACGTCTGACCCACTGGGAATGTGATGAAAGAAATAAAAGCTTAAATAAATAATTTTATCTACTATAATTCTGACATTTCACATTCTTAAAATAAAGTGGTGATCCTAACTTACCTAAAAACAGGGATTTTTTACTGGGATTAAATGTCAGGAATTGTGAAACTGAGTTTAAATGTATGTAAACTTCTGACTTCAACTGTATGAGATGAGTAATGCTAGATATGGAACCTTATTAAAGTGGCTAGTAAACCATTTCTAAAAGTGGCCAGTGATTCCTAATCTATGTCTCTAGCCAGCTGCCGTTGATGTGCTAGTGATGGCTGTTTAGCAGTCTGATGGCCTCGAGATAGAAGCTGTTTTTCAGTTTCTCGGTCCCAGCTTTGATGCGCCTGTACTGACCTCGCCTTCTGGATGATAGTAGGGTGAACAGGCAGTGGCTCAGCCTCCTGAGGTTGAAGAAGCGCTGTTGCGCCTTCTTCACCACACTGTCTCTGTGGGTGGACCACTTCAGTTTGTCAGTGCGGTGTACGCTTTGGAACTTGAAGCTTTCCACCTTCTCCACTGCGGTCCCATCGATGTGGATAAGGGGGTGCTCCTTCTGCTGTTTCCTGAAATCCACAATCATCTCCTATGTTTTGTTGAGTGTGAGGTTATTTTCCTGACACCACACTCCCAGAGCCCTCACCTCCTCCCTGTACGCTGTCTCATCGTTGTTGGTAATCAAGCCTACCACTGTAGTGTCGTCTGAAAACTTGATGATTGAGTTGGAGACGTGCATGGCCATGCAGACATGGGTGAACAGGGAGTACAGGAGGGGGCTGAACATGCACCCTTGTGGGGCCCCAGTGTTAAGGATCAGCGAAGAAGTGTTGTTTCCTACCTTCACCACCTGGGGGTGACCGTCAGGAAGTCCAGGACCCAGTTGCACAGGGTGGGATCCAGGGCCTCGAGCTTGGAGGGTACTATGGTGTTGAATGCTGAGCTATAGTCAATAAACACTTATATTACATAGGTATGCCTCTTGTCCAGATGGGACAGGGCAGTGTGGTGGTGGTTGCATCGTGTCTGGATCTATTGGGGCGGTAAGCAAATTGAAGTGGGTCTAGGGTGGCAGGTAAGGTGGAGGTGATATGATCCTTGACTAGTCTCTCAAAGCACTTTATGATGAGATGTGAGTGCTACGGGGCGATAGTCATTTATTTCAATTACCTTTGCTTTCTTAGGTACAGGGACTGATGGCCTTGACTTTTTTTTTCCAAACCTCCATAAATCACTAAGGCCATCTTGAAGCAATGCCAAGCGTTGGCTGGATTGGTGTAAAGCTCACCGCCATTGGACTCTGGAGCAGTGGAAACACATTCTGAGTGATAACTCAAGCTTCACCACCTGGCAGTCTGACGAATGCATCTGGGTGCATAGTGCCAATTTTAAAGTTTGGTGGAGGAGTAATGACCTGGGGATGTTTTTCATGTTTCGGTCTAGGCCCCTTGGTTCCAGTGATGGGAAGTCTCTTCACGCTACAGCATACAATGACATTTTAGATGATTCTGCGCTTCTAAATTTGTGGCAACAGTTTGGGGACGGCCCTTTCCTGTCTCAAGATGACAATGCCCCCCTGCACAAAGCGAGGCCCATACAGAAATCGTTTGTCGAGATTGGTGTGGAAGAACTTGACTGGCCTGCACCGAGCACTGCCCTTAAGCCCATTGAACACCTTTGGGATGAATTGGAACGCAGACTGCAAACCCGGCCTAATCTCCTGACCTCATTAATGCTCTTGGGGCTGAATGAAAGCAAGTCCTTGCAGCAATGTTCCAACATCTAGTGGAAAGCCTTCCCAGAAGAGTGGAGGCTGTTATAGCAGCAAAGGGGGGACCAACTCCATATTAATGCCGAAGATTTTGGAATGAGATGTTTGACGTGAAGGTGTCCACATACTTTTGGTCATGTAGTGTATGTGACCACAGTTCCTCCTTCTGAAAACAATCTGTGGCAATATTTTCCAGGTCCTAATACTACAAAATATTATGTGCTAAAAGATCAAGGATTTCCTTACTAAAGCCAATTCTAAAGTATAGTTTCACCAGGTCATCTAACTCAGGCATTTCATTGGTGGCACGCACAGCAACGGGGAGCCAGGGAGACATTCCTTTAACCATATCCCCTACATTAATATTGAAATACTGTATAACTGAGACTTTATTATAAAAATGTTTACTTTCGTCTCAAAAAAGATATATTGCTACTGTTCACAAAAAAACATTTATTCACTTGGCCCTTATACTCTTCGTAATGTTTGGTGCTTGTGGCTTTAATCAATGAGTGACATATGTAAAGGGCAGCGGTGCATTTTGAACACAACTGGTCATTCAGTAAATCACAGTTTCTGTTTTTACTGAACGCAGACCAGGGCCTGGTTTCCCAAAAACATCTTAAGGCTAATAAGTTCATTGTTAGAACCTTCGTAAGAGCATCTTTAAATTCCTGAGCCATTTCCCAAAACAGCTTTTTATTAACGTTGCACTTGAAATCGCTCATAATCTAACTCCTGCCTCAGACCACTTATAGAACAGTTTATGCCTCAATTACACCGACGGTGAAAATTGAATTTTGGTCCACCAGAAGTACATTCATTTCCAATGGAACGCTGCTTTTGCCTTGCAGCATTGCGTTGCAGAGGCAGTTGCAGTGCGTTCTGTGTAGTGCATACGTTGGATTTATCGAACATATACCTCAACTGTATGCTTGACAGAAGTGGTATCAGAAGGTGAAATGTTGAACAAATATCCAGATATCTGCCAACCATTTAGTGAAACAACACTGTCGGTGTGATCGAGGTGTATGTGTCTTATACCACTGTTTGCCCTCCTGTGTCACTTACACCTCTGCTAAACATAGAAGGAAGATGTTTATCTGTCTCTGACCTCCAAAAACTTCACTGTTGAATATAAAGCCTAAAAAGTTTGCAATGTTATAAACAAGCGAAGCAAGGATGCATTTAAAAAAACAAAGTAAAACCAAGACGTATGAATTATATGATAGCTAGTTAGATTATTAGGCTAAATATTGACATCACTTTCATGTATGTTCAATCGATAGACCTACCTAGTATTAAGCCATTAGGCTACATCAGTTGCTTCAATATTCGTATTTATTAGGCCAGCTATAGGCTACTATTATCTAAAAGCGCACACATTTCACAGTAGCCTAACCAATAATCTACAGGTCAACATATTAGATCTATGGCAACGTCGCTTCACTTGCTACTTCATGGTAAGTTATTTTAATTGTAGAATCTGTAGGCCTACTTGACGCTCAATTCCCGCCTTTCATTAGGCTACAATGATTTGAGCAATTGCAAAATACCCTGTTTTTAGGTCACATTGATATTTTCTATAGCAAAAGTGGGAACGAGCGACTCCGGCTTTACTTGTTTTTGGTCAAAGTTTACACACACTGAATTATGCACAATTTTACATACTCAAACATTGTATACACAATAGTATGGAAAATACGTAACACGTGGCAAACACACCGTATAATACAAACACTTAGATGCATAATAGGCTACACAACATTTATTCTCTTGATGGGAAAACTGTATTGTGTAAAAAAAATACTTTTTGAATAGCCATAGATCATTTAAGAGCTACAGCGAGCTCTTTAGCCTATATTCTAGAATTATTTTCAGCAAAAGAAAATATCAATGTGACCTAAAACCGGGCCTATGTTGGTAAAGCAAGAGGGTATGAGATTACTTTTTTTTTTTTTAAGTGTACCTCACCAACCATTGTCAAAAAAATATATCCAACAGGTTGTGCTGAAATAAACTTGAACACAATCCTGAGGTAGCCAGGTAGATGTTTCCTTGTTTCTATTTCCAATCAGAATTTGCACACAAGGTCCAACTGAAATTTTACCTCCGCTTTTAACCTAACCCCTCCAAAATATGTATGTAGTGTGTGTGTGTTGGAGAGGTGTGGGGGGGCTGCCACACTGGGTGCCTGAGGAGCTGTTGTCGTGGGGAGTTAAGTGCCTTGCTTAAGGGCACAATGGCATCTAGGATTTGATACCAGCAACCCTCCGGTTGCCAGCTCACTTACTGCCAGAACCGTCAGACACTGAATTCGTCCAGGATTGCCTATAACTGCTAGGCTACCTGCCGCTCCTGGGTATTAGCTCTTTATCGCTTTTGAGAGAGTTGTCTTTCGGGACAGGATGAGGGCAAATACACTGCTCAAAAAAATAAAGGGAACACCTAAACAACACAATGTAACTCCAAGTCAATCACACTTCTGTGAAATCAAACTGTCCACTTAGGAAGCAACACTGATTGACAATAAATTTCACATGCTGTTGTGCAAATGGAATAGACAAAAGGTGGAAATTATAGGCAATTAGTAAGACACCCCCAAAAAAGGAATGGTTCTGCAGGTGGTGACCACATACCACTTCTCAGTTCCTATGCTTCCTGGCTGATGTTTTGGTCACTGTTGAATGCTGGCGGTGCTTTCACTCTAGTGGTAGCATGAGACGGAGTCTACAACCCACACAAGTGGTTCAGGTAGTGCAGTTCATCCAGGATGGCACATCAATGCGAGCTGTGGCAAAAAGGTTTGCTGTGTCTGTCAGCGTAGTGTCCAGAGCATGGAGGCCCTACCAGGAGACAGGCCAGTACATCAGGAGACGTGGAGGAGGCCGTAGGAGGGCAACAACCCAGCAGCAGGACCGCTACCTCCGCCTTTGTGCAAGGAGGTGCACTGCCAGAGCCCTGCAAAATGACCTCCAGCGGGCCACAAATGTGCAGTGTATATTAAATGTTAAATATAATATACGTGTTTAATCTGCACCAACTTATTTTCTTTTACTTTGTCTGTACACAAGCTGTTTAACAATTAAACAAAATTCTTAATTTAGTTGCATTTCTTTGTGTGAATGTAATAATGTTTTTATTTTGCTCTTTACAGGAGCCAAAATGCTGTCTAGTATATTCCTTACTGGACCTTTGCGTATCATCTTGATGGGGATCCTTGGTCTAGGAGGATTTCTGACGCTGTTTGTAATGTACTATCAATCAGCTCCATCTCAGATCTGCCGACCCCAACCTGCTTTGCCACGTCATTACTCAAAGCCACCTGAGAACAGTTCCTTGTCTAAGAAGCAGCCAGAACCAGACAAGCCCATCATGCTGTTGTGGTTCTGGCCTGAAAACCGCAGGTTTGATTTTAGCGATTGCACCACTTTGTTCAACATTGATAGCTGCCAACTGACAGATGACCAGTCTCTGTACAACAAGGCAGACGGGGTGCTCATCTTTCACAAATCCATCAAACACGATTTATCCAACTTGCCTCCATCACCTCGACCACCATTCCAGAAGTGGATCTGGTACCATGTGGAATCACCTACAAACACAATTAGGATACCTGGTCTAGAGAACCTTTTCAACTTGACCTTGAGTTATAGGGAAGACGCAGACATCCCTGTACGTTGGCGCTTAACTGCAAGGAAAGGCCAGGGTGAGGACTTTGTACTGCCCAAGAAGGATAAATTAGTTTGCTGGATTGTGAGTAACAATAACCCTGCAACTGGAACAGCAGTAAGGGATAACTATTACAGAGAACTTGTCAAACATATTAAGGTGGATCTCTTTGGAAAGGCCTTTGCAAGATTCTTGAGATATGAGGACTACTACTCAACACTCTCCAGCTGTAAGTTCTACCTCTCCTTTGAGAACTCAGTCCACAGAGACTACATCACTGAGAAGCTTAACGGACCACTTGCAGCAGGAACTGTGCCAGTAGTATTGGGCCCACCGAGACAGAACTATGAGGACTTTGTCCCGGGAGATTCCTTCATCCATGTTAATGACTTTCCCAATGCAAAAGCCCTGGCTGAATTCCTCCTGAAGTTGGACAAGGATGAGGAGGCATATCTTCGCTACTTTCAGTGGCATAAACACTTTTCAGCTCAGCGACATCTGGTTCAACTGAGTCAAGAGTTCATCCAAGCTATTTGTTATGCCTGTGACCATGTAGGCAAACATAAGGAGTACAGGGTTGTTCACGATATTTACAAATGGCATTTTGGTTAATCAGTCACTTACACCCTCTTCCGTGTATGTCTATTACCACCATATTATCCTGTCAATGTACCATGTTCCAAGGTGGAATTTGGTCACAACCAGCAACCCATCATAGCAATGTTCTGACAGTGCCTTTATGCCCTATTATCTGTGTACACACTACCTGTAGGAGAAGTGTACCTGGATGTCGACCGGTTGTAGCTAGGTTAAGTGCCCGTTGTAAAACTATGACACCCGGAACCATTCAAAATCTTATGCAACAACAACCTCTGCGTTCTTTCCTGTTTGAAATACTACTTGATTGTTTTATATCTTTTACATGTTTTTTTGAGCTGAAATAATTATGTAATAAAGTGAGCAATGCAATTAAAATTGTCCATGAAATGAGACAGTTACACATCAGAGACTTGAAACTGAGTTTGGCTTGAAGAGCAGCTGCAGTGTACTGTAAAACATCCTATAAATGCAATGCCTCTTTTTATAGGTTGTGAAGGTTGGTACCCCTGGAGGGAAATGGTGTAAATGTATTGTAATATATATATATCATTTATTTTAACTAGGCAAGTCAGTTAAGAACACATTCTTATTTACATTGACTGCCTTCTGGGGAACAGTGGGTTAACTGCCTTGTTCAGGGGCAGAATAACAGATTTTTACCTTGTCAGCTCGGGGATTCGATCCAGCAACCTTTCGGTTACTGAAGGTGTTTTTATCTCAATATCTTATAATTTCTGGTTAACAATTTACCTTTTACAGCAGTAGGCTAAATCGGGGTCAAAGAGTGATTATTGGTAGTCTTAAACAAATCTACTTTGAAACAAAAGTATATACCTCACATGGTTATGGGCTTTAAAATATGAATATCATTCCACCCATGAGGGAAATTTGGCCATTTGACTGCAGGAAAGGCCTTGCTGTGATTTGTTTCTATTTGAATGTTTTCATAAAAAAATAAACAGCGTCTTAGCAAAGAGCAGTGATGTAAAGTACTTAAGTAGAAATACTTTAAAGTACTACTTAAATCGTTTTGGGGGGGTATCTGTACTTAATTATTTATATTTTTTACTACTTTTACTTCACTACATTCCTAAAGAAAATAATGTACTTCCCCCCCCCCCCCTGAAACTCAAAAGTACTCGTTGCATTTTGAATGGCTAGCATGACAGAAATGGTCCAGTTCACGCACTTATCAAGAGAACATCCCTGGTCATCCCTAAATGATGTCTGTGTTGGAGTGTGCCCCTGGTTATTCATAAATAAAAAATCAATGGTTAATTAAAAAAAATGGTGCCATCTGATTTGTTTAATATAGGGAATTTGAAATGATTTATACATTTACTTTCAATATTCAAATGTTTTAGCAATTACATTTACTTTTGATACTTAAGTATATTTATTTAAAACCAAATACTTTCATATTTTTACTCAAGTAGTATTTCACTGGGGGACTTTTACTTGAGTCATTTTTTATTAAGGTATCTTTACTTTGACTCAAGTATGACTATTTGGAACTTTTTCCACCACTGGCAAAGAGCAATTTCTCAATAAGTAATTTTGCTGGGAGTGGGGAAGGCAAAACTGAAAACTATCTGCTATTGGCAGAGCGGGTTGGAACCCTTGGAACCCATTATACGTGCCCCCAACCGATTTGTATTTTTTTCAGTTTATTTGCATTTGTCTTTTTTTTTTTTACTTATTTTGTACACAATGTTGGCGCTACCGTCTCTTATGACCGAAAATAACTTCTGGACATCAGGACTGCGATTACTCACCACGGACAGGCAGAATCCTTTTTTTCCTTTAACGAATCTGACGATGCCGACGCGAACGAAATACTGCTTTCTTGGGGACAGGCCCAGATCCCCGTGATTTGCGTGAAGAGGCGGAGAAAAAGGGCCCGGGCTGCCTTCTGAGAATTCATAGGCGATCAAATAAACCCCCACTTCCTTCCATTCTACTAGCAAACGTGCAATCTTTGGACAATAAAATAGATGACCTATGCGGAAGATTAAACTACAAACAGGACATTCAAAACTAATATCTTAGAGTTTTCATCTGTACTTTTTTGTAGATGTTTTACATACCACCACAGTCAGAGGCTGGCACTAAAACAGCATTGAATGAGCTGTATTCCACCATAATCAAACAAGAAAACGCTCACCCAGAGGCAGTGCTCCTAGTAGCCGGGGACAATAATGAAGGGAAACTTAAATCCGTTTTACAAAATTTCTATCCGCATGTTAAATGTGCAACCAGAGGGGAAAAAACTCTGGACAACCTTTAGTACACACACAGAGATGCATACAAAGCTCTCCCTCGCCCTCCATTTGGCAAATCTGACCATAATTCTATCCTCCTGATTCTTTCAAGCAGGAAGCACCAGTGACTAGATCAATAAAAAAAGTGGTCAGATGAAGCAGATGCTAAGCTACATAACTGTTTTGCTAGGAGTACACCACATCAATCATTGGCTTCATCAATAAGTGCATTGATGACGTCGTCCCCACAGTGACCAGTACATACCCCAACCAGAAGCCATGGATTACAGGCAACATCCGCACTGAGCTAAAGGGTAGAGCTGCCGTATGCAAGGAGCGGGACTCTAACCCGGAAGCTATAAGAAATCCTGCTATGCCCTCCGACGAACCATCAAACAGACAGAGGGTCAATACAGGACTAAGATCAAATCTTACCACATCAGCTCTGATGCTCGTCGGATGTGGCAGAGCTTGCAAACCATTACAGACTACAAATGGAAGCACAGCCACGAGTTGCCCAGTGACATGAGCCTACCAGACGAGCTAAACTAATTCTATGCTCGTTTCGAGGCAAATAACACTGAAACATGCATGAGAGCACCAGCTGTTCTGGAAGACTGCGTGATTACACTCTCCGCAGCCGATGTAAAACAGGTCAACGTTCACAAGGCCGCAGGGCCAGACTACCAGACGTGTACTACGAGCATGCGCTTACCAACTAGCAAGTGTCTTTACTGACATTTTCAACCTCTCCCTGTCTGAGTCTGTAATACCAACATGTTGTAAGCAGACCACCATAGTGCCTGTGCCCAAGAACACTAAGGTAACCTGCCTAAACGACTGCCTACTCGTAGCACTCACGTCTGTTGCCATGAAGTGCTTTGAAAGGCTGGTCATGGCTCACATCAACACTATTATCCCAGAAACCCTAGACCCAATCCAATTTGCATACCGCCCCAACAGATCCACAGATGATGCAATCGCTATTGCACTCCACACTGCCCTTTCCCACCTGGACAAAAGGAACACCTATGTGAGAATGCGATTCATTGACAACAGCTCAGCGTTCAACACCACAGTGCCCTCAAAGCTCATCAATAAGCTAAGGACCCTGGAACTCAACACCTCCCTCTGCAACTGGATCCTGGACATCCTGACGGGGTACTAACAGGTGGTAAGGCTAGGTAACAATACATCCGCCACACTGATCCTCAACACGGGTCCCTCCTGTACTCCCTGTTCACTCATGACTGCACGGCCGGGCACGACTCCAACACCATCATTAAGTTTGCCGATGACACAACAGTGGTAGGGCTGATCACGGAAAACGACGAGACGGCCAGATCTCTGACCTCCTCCCTGTAGGCTATGTGGTGCCAGGACAACAAGCTCTCCCTCAATGTGATCAAGACAAAGCAGATGATTGTGGACTACAGGAAAAAGAGGACCGAGCACTCCCCAATTATCATCGACAGGGCTGCAGTGGAGCAGGTTGAGATCTTCAAGTTCCTTGGTGTCCACATAACTAACATGGTCCAAACGCACCAAAACAGTCGTGAAGCGGGCACAACAAAACCTTTTCCCCCTCAGAAGACTGAAAAGATTTGGCATGGGTCCTCAGATCCTAAAAATGTTCTACAGCTGCACCATCGAGAGCATCCTGACTAGTTGCATCACCGCCTGGTATGGCGGTCGGAGGCCGAGCAGTTGCAAGGCACTACAGAGGGTAGTGTGAACAGCCCAGTACATCACTGGGGCCAAGCTTCCTGCCATCCAGGACCTCTATACCAGGCTGTGTCAGAGGAAGGCCCTAAAAATTGTCAGACTCCAGCCACCCTTGTCATAGACTGTTCTCTCTGCTACCGCTCGGCACGCAGTACCGGAGCACCAAGTCTAGGTCCAAGAGGCTTCTAAACAACTTCTACCCCCAAGCCATAAGACTCCTGAACACCTAATCAAATGGCTACCCAGACTATTTGCATTGCCCCCCCCCTTTACACGCTGCTTCTCTTTGTTGTTATCATCTATGCATAGTCACTTTAATAACTTAACCTACATGTACATATTACCTCAAATAACTGGTGCCCCACGCACATTGATTCTGTACCGATACCCCCCTGTATATAGTCTCACTATTGCTATTTTACTGCTGGTCTTTAATTACTTGTTACTTTTTATTTCTTATTCTTAACCTATTTTTTTAACTGCATTGTTGGTTAGGGGCTCGTAAGTAAGTATTTCTCTGTAAGGTCTATACTACACCTGTTGAATTCGGCGCATATGACTAATACAATTTTATTTGATTCTTATTGGTCTTAACTAATTTACCGTCTTGTGATGTCACCAGGCAGACAAACTCCATCCCACCAAAACAGGCTGATATTTCAGGCGGTCTTTTCAAACAGCTCTTACACTGAAAGGGCTTTGTCATGGTCTAAATGTCAGTATCATTTCATGAAAATATAGGAGAGCCGCACACTAGGAGCTCGGATGCAAAAATGTAATGTCCAACGTTTCAACAGCCAAGCTGTTTTCATCAGGCTATGATCAAACACTGCGCTATGACTCGTTTATACAGTGTCAAAAGACACAGGTGTCTGTAATCATGGCCAAGTGTGGCCTAATATCATTGGTTAATTATCAAATATTAAAATGGCATACAAAGAACAGCATACAAAAAAACAAATGGATAGCATAAGATCATAGATTCATTTTAGACTACACAAGCTTACAAACAATTACAATGGCAAAGTCACAATCACAAGAATGGCTTCAGATCAAAGTCTACGTTGAGACCAAAGGGAGCAAGGATCTTTAAGTTAAAGATCCATGCAGCCTCTCGTTTTAACAATAAATTATCAAGGTCACCCCCCTCTCCTAGGGAGGGTGACATGTTCGATGCCAATATAACGCAGAGACGAAATCGAGTGGTTTGCTTCCAAAAAGTGTGCCGCAACTGGGTAAGTCAAGTTTTTGCACCTAATGGTGCTACGATGCTCTGAGATACGTACTTTTAATTCGCGCTTTGTTTTACCCACATAATTTTTACCACAATGACAAGTTAAAAGATAAATAACTGCCTTAGTGGAGCACGTAATAACACCTTTGATTGGGATCTGTTTCCCTGTTTGTGGGTGTTTAAAGGATCTACATTTATAAGTGCCATTGCATTAAGCACAGCCATTACTTGTAATTTCCATCGAGTAGGGGCGCAAATAGAGGTTGTTCAGGAATATCTTGGGGTGGTAAATCAGAGTGTACCAATTGGTCTCTGAGGCACTTATAAATGTAGATACTTCAAACAGTCATTTATTTCACCTAACCAGGTAGGCCAGTTGAGAACAAGTTCTCATTTACAACTGCGACATGGCCAAGATAAAGCAAAGCAGTGCGACACTAACAACAACACAGAGTTACACATGGAATAAACAAACGTACAGTCAATAACACAATAGAAAAAATATATATACAGTGTGTACAAATTAGGTGAGATTAGGGAGGTAAGGCAATAAATAGGCCGTAGTGGCGAAGTAATTACAATTTAGCAATTAAACACTGGAGTGATAGATGTGCAGAAGATGAATGTGCAAGTAGGGATACTGGGGTGCAAAGGAGCAAAATAATAATAATAATATGGGGATGAGATAGTTGATAGAATGTCTCCAGAACTGGTTTGACATCAACATTATTTGAGTTAAACAATTATTGAATAATGATGGACAACTATATGATTATCCAGAATTTATTAGAACACACAATGTTACATTCACTCCTGAGGAATATCAAATAGTTGTTAGAGCTGTCCCTAAAGGTGCTATTCTTCTTTTAGGAGAATATAACAATACTCCAAGTGCAACTGTTGAGGATTTTGTAGCCTCAATACAACTAGAAGGAATTTACATTTTAAACTATAAATGTAATAACATGTATATAAGGAAACTATGTCAATATGTTACTATTCCCTCTGCTAAAATGTACTGGAATGCAGCCCTAGGACAAGTGAACTGGAATGCAGCCCTAGGACAAGTGAACTGGAATGCAGCCCTAGGACAAGTGAACTGGAACAAAGTTTCGTTATCTGGTAAATATTGTATATCTAATAAGGTGAAAGAAGTATCATACAAACTCATTCATAGAATCTACCCTGCAAAGACCTTTTATTATACAAAGATTTAAAATAGCTATTGATAACAAATGTGTATTTTATGATTGTGACCCAGAGATTCTTGACCATTTATTTTGGGACTGCTCTTATGTCAGAAGATTTTGGAGTTAGAAAATGTCATTTTAAAAGAAATGACTATTAATGTTAATTTGAAAGACTCTGATATTATGTTTTATTTTGAACCAAATGATATGGACCCTGATTGAACTTATATTGTTAATTTGTTTATCTGTCATGGAAGATTCTTTGTCCATAAAAGGAAGTGGGCAGAGAACAAACCCCTCTTCACATTATTTAAGATAGAATTGAAATATTATTTTGAAATGATCAGTAAATGTAAAAACAAAAAAGCAATAAGCACCATAAAAGTATTTAACAAATTGAAAATGAATATTGATATATAATACCCCTGTCTATTAGGTTTATGTACTCTTGTTTGTATATTTCAGTTTTTTTTTGTATTTGTTGTGTTCAAAATAAAAAAATATATTTAAAAAAGTTGAAGAAAGAATGTCTGTTACTTCCTGATGTTGCACACAGCGTTCAGCCAGGGTAAACAGACTGCTACAACCTGATTGCCTGAACGTGAGGCAGTAACATTAGCCAGTGTACTCTAGCATGGTGGTGTAAATTGTTTTATTAAGACAGTACTCATATTTTTACTTTTTTTGTTGTAAAAATTAATGAAAACAAATTAACTTTTTGGTGGCGCAGTCCGCTAATAACAATGGTCTCATAGTTGGTTGTGAGTTTTAATCCCACATGGGCTGCATATCTTTTTTTTCTTCTTTTAACCCTTTATTTACAATATTCATCCCGTGCAAACACGCTGTTTTAATTCTGAAAAGTGAAAACATACCTGTGAGAAGGGTCGCCCTGGTACTAGCTTTTTTATACAGTACTTAAAACCAATGTATGCTTTAATTAGACCATTGGAAAAAACACTGCAATGCGGGTTGGATTGAATTGAGCCCATAATCTTCCATTTCTAGGCGATGATTGCACTTCTCTTCCTAACAAAATACCGCAAAATATTTTGGGGAAGCGCCCAGCAAGTGGGAATAGATGTCAGGAACTCGGCGCCATATCACTGTGAGCTAACTGTTCAGAGCCATAATTGCATGCGATGCACATCATTTTATTATCAGAATATGCCAGTGGACGTCTGGTAAATAATGCTTTAGTGAGAAAGTGTTTCATCTACATTTACCCACCGAAAAATGAATATTTTTGCACAATTTCTTCCACCCACAACATCTCACCTGAATGCATTTTTTTATACATTTGAAGGGGTTGGGCAAAGGCTGAAATTGGGTTTGAGGGTTAGTTACCGTTTTTAAGAAGAGAGATTATCGAAATAGGCGGGGTTTATGGTTTTTATGTACGAGCCGGCCGCGGGGGGACAAGAGTGAGAGACGCAATGACAAACGACGTAAAAGGAAAATAGCGCCGTCCAACGGTTGGTTGGGCCAAGTAAAGGTATATAGTCAGAGACCCCCGGAAAGTTCTAGTAGGCCCCTCTGGAATCCTATAGGTCCCTTCGTTGATCGCTGATCTAAAATACTTGGAGAATCTCTTGAAGAAAAACTGAAGATCCTTCAGGAAAAATAAAGGTATTCTATTAAATAGGTTTACGCTACCTTCTCTGCCAAATGATAATTGCGTCGGAACTTCCAACACTGTAGCTACTGAATGTATCCCAGGCATCTGTCATTCTCAACTTGAATTTAAACCAAATTCATGATATTCTCCTCGCTCAACACTTCTGACCGTGGAGCTTTTTATACACACATTTATAGTTAAATATATCCAGTGTTCTAGGATACAATTTCTCACAGTAGGACAGTAGACTGGCTTCCATGCCCCCAACGGTTTAACGGCGCGGCGTAGTACAGTCCGTCCCTCCGTCTGACTCGCAGTTTTGCCGCATCGTTTCTTACAAGCAGGTCCCACAATTATCTTTCTCCGCTCTGTAACTCTCCTACTACACACGTTTCAACTGCAGGAAACAGCCTCCCAATTCTGACTATTGAAGACGGAGAAAAATGCGGTGACGAGGAAAGCTGAAAAGACAGCTACAACAGTATTTATCGGGCGGTAGGCTACGTGGTCGTGGGAATATATATCAAGGTGGGTGGTTGATTACAAGATAATACAGTGTTTGTGTTTGCCTGATTCCAATAGCTCGCACGGTGATTTTTGTGTGTGCAGCGAATAGACACTGAGATAGTATGTGTATTTCTTGCCTTGTTATTGTATCCCTCTCGAGTGTCTAGTCTACCTTTACAGAACCGAGTCTATGCCATTGCTAACTGGTGATACTGTATATCACAGGGATTATTTTATTCAGGATCCGCTGTGTAATGTCTGTAAATGTTCAGAGTTTTGCATTAGCCTTATTACCATGCCTTACAAGTATTAGACACTAGTATTCAGAAGGTATTTTTTTCTGCAAGAACACACACACACACACATCAGTCCAGAAAACTAAGCAGCTGCCTTTCCATTGATCAGGCTGTCCTAATCAATTTAACAACCTATTAATTCCACATTAAACCTATTAATTCCACATTAAACCCTGGGGACTGTCAGGTTTTCTCTCTCTCATCGCCTACTTGTGTTATTAATCTAATACTACACTGGACATGGGGAGTCAGGCATGATGATGGTGAACATCCTGCAGGGATATGCACATATAGCAGTAGTCATCCCTGCTCAATTACCTTGCAGCATTTTAAGTATGAGTCATTGCTCCCATCACTTGAGAAAAAAACCCAACAACATTGTTTTCCACTCTAGTCAGGGTACCCACTCTATTAAAGGGGGATTTAGTAGTGTTAACCATATTTGTATTAAAATATTAATGGTCTGAGCTTTCTCTGCACTTCTAGGTGTATTATGCCCTATCCAATCTGCGGTGGACCTAAGAGAGAGCACCAGAGGGGAGAGTGAGGGGTGCTGGGAAGCACACTCACACTGCTTCCTCCCTGCACCTGCTGCATCATGGGTAACGTCGGTGGAAAGGACGGCCATGGCCCTACAGGTTCCCTACATGAACGTACACATACACACACACCGGTTACATAATTAGTCTCACACATGAATGCTTGCCTTACAGTCATTGTCACATTTCATAATATTAGACTTTCTGACAGTAACTATGTTTAGACCATTCTGTTCCTGATTCCCACAGACACAGGACGTTGTGTTCCTGATTAAATGACTTCATTACTCCTTAACTGCTTTCTCCAACATTCCAATGTGTTTTTGTGTGAGTGAATGAAAGAGCATCTGTCTACAATATTTCCTTTCATGCTGTTTGTATGCTTATACAATTTGTGTATTATCTTCATCCATCCTCTTCTCGATCTGTCTAGCTGGGTTTCTCAGTTCTTTTCTGTTGTTATTGCTGGCTAGATGTTGAACGTCATGCATCCTACCTGCATCGTCTCCTCTTTTTCTGACACGCATCCCTATCCACCTGTTTAAAACCCTGGCCGTTCCTATCCTTTCTAGCTGTTTTCAGTATGCAGGAAACAGACTCAGACTGGGGTGAGAATATCTCACTGGATACTGTGTGTGCACCGCTAGTCACATGCAACACATCTGATAGCGTAATGAGGAGTCTGCAGAATTCTGCTGCCCAATGCAAGGACAGGGGGAGGGGGAACATGAGACGCTATAGGCTGGCCAAGCACACATCCTTATGGACCTGTGTGTGTGTCTGTGTGAATGCGCACTAGAGAATAAACATAGTGTATGGGTTTCCCATGTTAATCAATTGGCTGCTAGCAGGACATTGATGCTGCATCTAGATTCAGTGAGGTAGTTTGTCTCTCTATATGGCCACTCAGAGATGAGTGTATGTGTATGTCTATGTGCCAAGGCGTTGACAGGCTCTGCAGTGTCCGTCAGCAGCCATCCTCCCAGAGGCGCAGCCAACTGGCATCTTCCCAGAGGCGCAGCCAACTGGCATCCTCCAAGGGGCGCAGCCAACTGGCATCCTCCAAGGGGCGCAGCCAACTGGCATCCTCCAAGGGGCGCAGCCAACTGGCATCCTCCAAGGGGCGCAGCCAACTGGCATCCTCCAAGGGGCGCAGCCAACTGGCATCCTCCAAGGGGCGCAGCCAACTGGCATCCTCCAAGGGGCGCAGCCAACTGGCATCCTCCAAGGGGCGCAGCCAACTGGCATCCTCCAAGGGGCGCAGCCAACTGGCATCCTCCAAGGGGCGCAACCAACTGTGGTCTTCTTCTGTATTGTTTTTGTAGACAGTTAAATAGCTTAGGACAGCAGTTCTCTCTCACTTTTCTGTTCCTCTTCATCTCTCCTCTTCCCTCCATCTCTTCCTTACCTTATATCATCTTTCTCTAATCCTTCCCTCTTTCTCTCCACTCCATTGGTCTCTCTCCAGGGTCTCATTTAGATCTGTTCCAAACTCCTCCCTCTTCCCTCTCTGATTCTGACCTGGCTCCAGCCGTGGCTCAGCTGCTGCAGCAGGGGACACCGTCCTCCGGGGCCACCCGGGGCATCGTCTGCCAGGGTGGAGCCTCCCCCATTTCCAAATGGAGACACACACTGTCCGTCCCCCCAGAATGTGCCGTGATTAGTGTGGAAAGCAGTGTGTCTCCGCAGGGGACTGGGATTGAGATGGAAGGTGGAAGGCAGACAGTGCGGTGCTCTAACAGCCACACCAGCAGCCCTGTGTCTCCAGGCCAGAAGCCTCAGTTTGAGGGTAGCCCTTTGGAGCATAGCTGGCAGGAGCGGGACAGTGGGATGGAGCCCCATGCAAGGCCAGAGCGAGCTGGGGAGGAGATGGCCCTGGCACTGTTTAGCCTTTTGGAACATCACAGGTCTGCACTGGAGCTCAGTCCGGGCCTGGACGCACCAGCAGGAGCAGCCGGTAAGGACTCTGCATCTGCGTGGCCATAGCAACCCAATCGGTTCATAATAGTTTATGTTTGTCTTTTCTCTACTTAACAGAGTGTGCGTGCAGGTTCTTACAGTATGAACAGTGCCTTCAGAAAGTATTCATACCCCTCGTCTTATTCCACATTTTGTTAAAGCCGAATTGAAATTGATTAAAAAAAAAGATATATATATAATCCAACTACACACAGTATCCCATAATGACAAAGGGAAAACATGTTTTTAGAAAGGTTTGCAAATGTATTGAAAATTAAATGCAGAAATAGCTAATCACCCCCTGAGTCAACTTTGTATAAACACGTTTGGCAGCTATTTACAGCTGTGAGTCGTTCTGGGTAAGTCTCTAAGAGCTGGATTGTGCAACATTTGCCCATTTATTCTTTTCAAAGTTCTTTAAGCTCTGTCAAATTGGTTGTTGATCAATGCTAGACATCCATTTTCAGGTCTTGCATGGATTTTAAAGTATACTGAACAAAAATATAAATGCTAAATGTTGTGTTGGTTCCATGTTTCATGAGCTGAAATATAAGATCCCAGAAATGTTCCATATGTACAAAAAGTGTATTTCTCTCAGAAACATGGGAACAGCTCTGGTGGACATTCCTGCATTCATCATGCCAATTGCATGCTCCCTCTAATCTTAAGACATCTGTGGCATTGTGTTGTGTGACAAAACTGCACATTTTAAAGTGGCCTTTTATTGTCCCCAGCACAAGGTGAATCTGTGTAATGATCATGCTGTTTAATCAGCTTCTTGACATGCCAGACCTGTCAGGTGGATGGATTATCTTTGCAAAGGAAAAATGCTCACAAACAGGGATGTAAACAAATCTGTGCACAAAATTTGAGAGGAAGAAGCATTTTGTATGTATGGAACATTTCTGGGATCTTTTATTTCAGCTCATAAAATATGGGACCAACACAACATGTTGCCTTTATATTTTTGTTCAGTGTACAATGTTGTTGAACCAACCTCAGTTTTCTCCTATCACAGCCATTAAAGTCTGTAACTGTTTTAAAGTCACCATTGGCCTCCCTGAAATCCACGAGCAGTTTCCTTCCTCTCTGGCAACTGAGTTAAGGATGCCTGTATCTTTGTAGTAACTGGGTGTATTGATACACCATCCAAAGTGTAATTAATAACTTCACTATGCTCAAAGGGATATTCGATGTCTGCCTTATATTTTTACCCATCTACCAATAGGTGCCCTTTGAGAGTCATTGGAAAACCTCCCTGGTCTTTGTGGTTGAATCTGTGTTTGAAATTCCCTGCTCCACTGAGGGACCTTACAGATAATTGTATGTGTGGGGTACAGAGATGTAGTCATTCAAAAATAATGTTAACCACTGTTATTGCACACAGAGTGAGTCCATGCAACTTATGTGACTTGTTAAGCACAATTCTACTCCTGAACGTATTTATGCTGACCATAAAAAAGGGGTTGAATACTTATTGACTCAATACATTTCAGCTCTTCATTTTTTAAATTCATTTGTAAAAATGTCATAAAACATAATTCAACCTTGACATTTTGGGGTATTGTGTGTAGGCCAGTGACAACACATCTTCATTTAATCCCTTTTGAATTCAGGCTGTAACACAACAAAATGTGGAAAGAGTCAAGGGGTGTAAATACATCCTTAAGTTTACTGTATGTTTGTGTGTCAGAGCTGCTGAGGCTGTTGCTGGTGGAGAGAGAGGAGCTGGTCGAGGAGGTGCGCAATTTGAAGGACACACTGAGGGTGAGGTAGACGTTCCTCCTTCTCTTCCCAACTGCATTCCCTACCTCTCTCCCACTGCATTCCCTCCCTCTCTCTCGGTCACTGCAGACGGGAATAGAGGAGGACATTTTAAGACCACACACAAATCCATCCCTATTACTTTGATGTGGATTGCTTTTTCCCTTCTCTACCCTGTACTGTACTATGTGAGATATTTTAGACTTCACACTGCTTATCACTGGCTTATGTAGACTAGTTGTTGCACCATGTTTGCAGATGGTGGAGGCCAACAGCCATACATATTCTGTAACAGAACATCGTAGGAAAAAAAGTCAAAGCCCCATCACATTTTTGAACCACTGATAAGGTTGCTTAGGTTAGCAGGAATATTGAGAAACCCTGCCTTCCACAAACCCTGCAACTAGCCTGAACATTGCACTTACTGCCTGAATGAAATGGAAATATTTGTGCTAACCTAAGCACGCTTATCAGTGGTAAAAAAATGTGATGCACTTTGACTTTATTTCTAAGATGTTCTGTTAGCTATTGGCCTCCATCTGCAAACATGGTACAACAACTAGTCTACATGAGCCAGTGATGAGCAGTGTGAAGGCCCTGCCATATGGAAGTTTGTCCCTCTATCTCTATATTACTGTTATTAACTGTACACAAGGAACATTGCAGGCATTCCTGGCATATCTTGTTTATGCGTTCACCTGAATTGGGCTGGCTAGTTTAGCTAAAACAGACTCTGAACTTGGTAACCTATTGATCTTTTTTTTTTTTACTTGACTAAAGCAAAGTCTCTGCTTGTCAGACATGTTTTCTGTAGACTGTATCAACAGCACTATAGATTTTCTGAGACAGTGACAGGATGTATGCATGTCTTTCTGCTGGCCTGGATGTAAACTGATACATCTACTTCTCACCTGCGAGTTCCCCTGTCTCTTCTTTATGATTATGTTTTTCTGATGCAATGAGTTAACGCACTCTCTTATATTCTGATGTATGGTTCTGGTTTGAGTGTACAGGATCTTTATCTCTCTCTCTCTCTCTCTCTCTCTCTCTCTCTCTCTCTCTCTGGCAGACTGAGCGAGCTGAGTGGCTCCAGTTCCAGTGTGATCTACAGGTGGCAGTGTCTGTGGCTGACCGGCTGCGCGTGGAAGCGGAAGAGACTCTAGGCACGCTCAGAGAGAGTCATGGGAATGTGGCGGGCCAGCTGGACGAGGCCCAGTGCAGACAGCGGGACACGGACAGGGAGCTGGAGAGCCTGAGAGCTGAACACAGAGAGGCCTGTCACAGATTGTCTGCTCTCACCATGGAGCACCAACAGACTAGGGCTGAGCTGGACACACGGAGACACACGCTCAGGGAGAGCGAGAGGGACTCACTGAGGGAAAGAGAGAAGGACTCACACAGAGAGATAGAGGGAAGAGACATGGAGGAGAGGCCGGAGGGAGAAGACACTAGTGAAGACATAAGCACGATGGAGGCACTGGATGGGAAGAAAAGAGAGGATTCAGAAAGAGAAGTGGAAGGAGAGAAAAGGGTGAAGAGTGAGGGAGAGGATGTTAACATGGGAGAGCAGTTTCCAAAGGAGCTTGTTAGAGGAGGGGAGAACTTGCTCAAAGTGAAGGGGGTGGCGGCGGCATACCTACGGAATTTGGCAGCTGGGGAGAAGGGGTGTGGCTTGAGAGATTCGCCGAGGATTGTGGAGCGTTCCAGGTGAGTGCCTCAACATGCATTTTAGGGGTGGACCATCTGTTTGTTGTTATCTGGAGCATGTAAGCTAGCCAGCCTGTGTCTCTGTAGGAGCAACCTTTGACCTTGTTGCGCAAGGCCATGCTATAGACACACATATCCTACATTTTTCTGTGGCAACTAACTGTGGCCTATCTTATCTGTTCCAGGAGCCTCTCTCGACTTCCCCTGCCCACTGACTCTCTCCCTGCACAGAAAGGTAGCTCCCAGACCACTACCAGTACAACACTGCCTCTCTGCAAGGTAACACTAATATTCAACCAACAAGTTTGTTTTTGAAATGCTATCAGAAAGCCTGGACTTGAAATTCAAGGGTCCATTTTGGGATCAGTCATGCATGTATGCAGTATGTCCTGTCTGTCTCTTCTCTCTATCTCTTACTAGAAAGAAGAGCCAGCCAAAGGGAAAAGGATGGACCGCATACTGCAACGACAGGACAGCTGGTCCAGCTTCTATACAAGTGTGTGTCAATTCATTAACTACAGTGCCTTCAGAATGTATTCATACCCCTTGACTTATTCCACATTTAGTTGTTACAGCCTGAATTTAAAAAAAAAATATCTCACCCATCTTTTTTTTAGAAATGTTTGCAAATGTATTGAAAATGAAATACAGAAATATCTCATTTATATACACTACCGTTCAAAAGTTTGGGGTCACTTAGAAATGTCCTTGTTTTTGAAAGAAAAGCACATTTTTGGACCATTCAAATAACATCAAATTGATCAGAAATACAGTTTGGATATTGTTAATGTTGTAAATGACTATTGTAGCTGGAAACGGCTGATTTTTAATGGAATATCTACATAGACGTACAGAGGCCCATTATCAGCAACCATCACTCCTGTGTTCTAATGGCACGTTGTTTTAGCTAATCCAAGTTTATCATTTTAAAAGGCTAATTGATCATTAGAAAACCATTTTGCAATTATGTTAGCACAGCTGAAAACTGTTGTCCTGATTAAAGAAGCAATAAAACTGGCCTTTAGATTAGTTGAGTATCTGGAGCATCAGCATTTGTGGGTTTGATTACAGGCTCAATATGGCCAGAAACAAATAACTTCTGATACTCGTCAGTCTATTCTTGTTCTGAGAAATTAAGGTTATTCCACGCGAAAAATTGCCAAGAAACTGAAGATCTTGTACAGCGCTGTGTACTTCTCCCTTCACAGAACAGCGCAAACTGGCTCTAACCAGAATAGAAATTAGGAGCGGGAGGCCCGGTGCACAACTGAGCAAGAGGACAAGTACATTAGTGTCTAGTTTGAGAAACGGATGCCTCACAAGTCCTCAACTGGCAGCTTCATTAAATAGTACCCGCAAAACACCAGTCTCAATGTCAACAGTGAAGAGGTGACTCCGGGATGCTGGCCTTCTAGGCAGAGTTGCAAAGAAAAAGCCATATCTCAGACTGGCCAATAAAAATAAAAGATTAAGATGGGCTAACTAACACAGACACTGGACAGAGGAACTCTGCCTAGAAGGCAAGCATCTCTTGCTCAGTTGTGCACTGGGGCCTCCCACTCCTAATTTCTATTCTGGTTAGAGCCAGTTTGTTAAAGACTCCGAGCATAAGGCAAAAGATTTGTCTGGAGAAAACCAGGCACAGTTCATCACCTGTCTAACATCATCCCTGCTGTGGAGACTGGTAAGGATAGAGGGAACAATGAATGGATCCAAATACAGGCAAATCCTAGATGAGAACCTGCTTCAGAGTGCAAATAACTTTACATCTTTGCCCCAGTCTATGTTCCAACAGGACAATGACCCAAAGCATACAGCCAAAGAAACGCTGGAATGTCTTCAGAACAAGAATGTCAAAGTCCTTGAGTGCCCCAGCGAAAGCCCAGACTTGAATCCCATTGAAAATCTGTGGAAAGACTTGAAGATAGCTGTTCACCGCTCCCCATATAATTTACCAGAACTAAAAAAAATCTGCACACAAGAATGGGAAAAAATCCCCAAATCCAGATGTGCAAATCTGATCCAGACATACCCAAGATGACTCAAAGTTGTAATCGCCACCAAAAGTGCTTCTACAAAGTATTGACTCAAAGGTGTAAATACTTATGGGTGGCAGATAGCCTAGCGGTTAAGAGCGTTGGGTCAGTAACCGAAAGGTACCCGAGCCGACTAGGTGAAGAATCTGTTTATGTGCCCTTGAGCGAGTCACTTAACCCATATTGCGCCTGTAAGTCACTCTGGATAAGTGTGTGCTAAATCCCTAAAATGTAAATGAGGTATTTATTTTTCAATACATTTGCATTATGGTGTATTGTGTGGAGATTTAAAAAAATTACTTCATCCATTTTGAATTACGGCTGTAACACAACAAAATAAGACAAGGGGTATGAAGACTTTCTGAAGACACTGTATATGAGTTAATCCACAACTGCTTTCATTTTACCTAGACAGTTGTACAATGAATGCAATCAACTGAAATGTGTCTTCCGCATTTAAAGTTACCGTGCTCTTGACTAATTGCTCATGTCTGGCAGAAAAACAGGAGGAGGACCAGAACGCAGACCCATTGTTCAGGTGAGTAGACAGGCCCTCTAGAGATACTTAAGAAATATGCCCAAATAAAGCCTTCTATCTGCATAACTTTTGTCTGCTATCCACCTTCCAGACCTCAGGATGGTTTCAGCATGCTGCTGCGACGTCATGGAGGCTCCAGGCGGAACTCACTCCTGCGTTGGTGTCAAAGCCGCACCCAGGGCTATAAGGTCAGAAGTGGCAAGGTTTTCTAGAATAACTCAAGCTTAACATTCATATTTTTAAAACATCGGTCTGTATTCTGACCCATACAAAACTTAGATTTATTTTTTATTTTTTTTACAGAATATTGAGATCACCAACTTCAGTAGCAGTTGGGAGGATGGTCTGGCTTTCTGTGCTGTGTACCACACCTATCTGCCCACACACATCCCCTACAGTAGTCTCAGCACAGGAGACAAGGTAAGAGGAATGCATACCCTTTCACATACAGAACATATTGTTATATTGACCCTACAGTTAAGTCCTAAACTTGTTCTGTGCAGAGCGAGAACCTGGATCTAGCCTTCCAGACAGGGGAAAGTGTTGGAATCCCAGCCACTTTGGTGAGACCCACATTTAAACTAACTGGTCTAACTACTGGGAATTTCACCTGCATATTACTCGTACTAACACGTCACCAT
Organism: Salvelinus fontinalis; assembly: GCF_029448725.1. NCBI lineage: Eukaryota > Metazoa > Chordata > Actinopteri > Salmoniformes > Salmonidae > Salvelinus > Salvelinus fontinalis. Next base: position 29,535,147 of record NC_074691.1, read on the forward strand.
GAACATGGAACACAGCTGTTGGGAAAATATGGTAGGGAGCTTGACTTGTGACTAAAATGTAAGATGTCACTGATGTTTGTATTTGTGATTGGGTCCTTGCGTAGTACTCCTCAGTGGGCACTTTTGCATGAGAATAGAGTTTGTCCATGACGGAGAGTATGGAGTTATTATTCTTCAACATAGTGTTTGTGTTTGCTTGACAGACCGTGGAGGAGATGCTGAGACCAGGTGGGCCCGACTGGCAGAGGGTCCTGGGGTATGTTGAAAACATGTTTCGTCACTTTGAGATGTAAGGTCATTTCCCTTCTGGGTTCCATACCTAACACTACGTCTAACTGGTCTGCCACCACCAGTCTGGTTATTTTTGTTGCATCGTGAACTGGACTCTGAGTGATATACCACTAGGGCGATTAGGACTACTGTTGGAATGGAATTCTGCTTCAGCCTCACTCTTTGTGCAAAGAGGCTCCTGCTGCTGGCCATTGGTTGTAGGTGCACTGCGGATGGAGCTACTGTGAACTGGGTCGATCTTGATTTCAGAAAGCGCTGACCATGGGGGTTTTGGGCTGAGAGCTGTTTTCTTTTGGTAAATACAAAGTGATTGCACTGAATGAGGAGCCATTGGAAATGACCACAAGGAGCACCAAAAATTAGGAAATTGTGGATATGGGAAGGATGTTACTATTTGCCTCAGTAAAAATTAACAATGACTTCAAGTTCATCACTTAGGGTGCTACCGCTGTTCACTCTGTTGTGCACTTATTTGGATGCCTTTAAATTTTATCAACAATATGAAGTCTGTCACAAGTTTTTAACTGGAAGATTTGAATGTTATGGACACGCTCTCCCCATGTATCTGATTTTATACCCTTAGAAAACTCTATCCCGTTGTGATATTAATGTAGCCAGAAGTAGTATTTTAATGTCTGTATACACCCCAATTCAAAGCGGAAAAAAGGTCCGGACATCTTGAATGAGTTCATTCAATGGCATTGTGTGCATCACAACTGCGATCAACCAAGAGTGACTGCCTTTGAAAAATGTGTGTACTGTGCTGTCTAGCTAGTAATATTTTTAATGTACGTTTTGTTTGGAAAAACTTTTTTTTTAAAGTAAATGTTTTAAATGTAGTATGCAAACAGAAGTACCATAGGGGGGACTATCCAACAGAGGGACTTGTCTCCTGTTATGGAGTATGGGAACGAACTGTGTCATGAGGTTTTGTCTGATAATAGGAGCAACAATGAGGCCATATAAGTACTGGATCCTACAATGTTTGCTTGTCTTTGTGATTGAGGGAGAATGTGAGAAATAAGAGTGATGTATTGTATGTGTCTCAAGTATAAATTGAGACACAGGGGCCCTCCCTAAACAGTTTTACTGTGACAATGGTACTGTACGAGAATGATAAATGACAAACAGTTGCCAAAGCGTTACTGCCATAATAAAGGTTGTTTTAATCTGTTTGTGTTGCTGTTATCTTTAATAAAAATCTCAAATTTGAGTTTTATATTAATACAATTTATCTAGCTGTGACAACTGAGATTGACATTTTATACAATAGCAGTATTGTACTTGATTGCACGTACTTGATGAAAGTACAGTAACATTTTGTAGATGTCCCTTCTGGAAAAACAAAGCGGTCCACAATAAAATAGTTTGCTGGGATTGCACCACCTATGGGTGGAGTGGACAGGAGAAGAGACCCCAGTTTGACTGATATGGCTGCTATCTCTGCATCCTGTGTTTCATACATCTTCACCTGACGGGCAAATTTAAGAACACCTGAAAAATAGCTAAAACAAGCAATGACTACTATGATTGACCACCATGATTTCACAAATACACTGAACAAATATATAAATGCAACATGTAAAGAGTTGGTTTCATGAGCTGAAATAAAAGATCCCAGAAATGTTCCATACGCACAACAAGCTTATTTCTCTCAGTATGACACACATTTTACATCCCTCTTAGTGAGCATTTCTCCTTTGCCAAGATAATCCATCCACTTGACAGGTGTGGCATATCAAGAAGCAGATTAAATGGCATCATCATTACACAGGTGCACCTTGTGCTGGGGACAAAAGGACACTCTAAAATGAGCAGTTGTCACACAACACAAAGCCACAAGTTGAGGGCAATTGACATGCTGACTGCAGGAATTTCCACCAGCGCATACTCAAACATGTCACCCATTGAGCATGTTTTCATACTCTGGATTGACGTGTTAGTGTGTTCCCGCAAATACCCAGCATCTTCGCACAGCCATTGAAGAGGAGTGGGACAACATTTCACAGGTCACAATCAACAGCCTTATCAACTCAAGGCGAAGGAGGTGTCGAGCTGCATGACGCAAATGGTGGTCACACCAGATGTTTACCGGTTTTCTGATCCACGACCCCTACCATTTTTTAAGAAGATATCTGTGACCAACATATGAAATCCATAGATTAGGGCCTTATGAATATATTTCAATTGACTGATTTCCTTATATGAACTAACTCAGTAAATCATAGAAATTGCTGCATTTATATTTTTTTTCAGTATAGGTCAAACTGAACATGATGCAAAAAGATAGCATTCAGTCTTCACACAAAACAATGCCACTGACAAGTGACAATAGATTGTCTATCTCTACCCTTTCATTCTGTATGGAACTGGTTTCACAAAGTGGCTTCCCTCACCCTCTCCCTCATTGAAGCCATAAGCCTTGATGACCTCCTGTTGGATCTGGGTGGCCATGGGGAGCACCAGCTATCGCATCTTGCCCATGTTGTAGGCGCTCTCCCGTGCCTCCTCCATCCACGCTGAAGTCTCTGGCACAGAGAAGGCTTGGATGACCTCTATCAGCAACACAAGCAGTTTGAAGAGATCTGTGGCACTACTGGGCATTAGTAATAAGACAAAAGTATGTGACAACTGTTCTTACATCTGGCCTGCTCAACAGTGAGTGTGGGTTGCTGGGCTGGGGCTGTCCATTCTGTGTCAGGAAAAAATTGGGATATTAGAGAGAATATTGCAAAGAATAATGTGAATCAGATTAAAATACTTAGCTAGCTGACTTCTGCTTTTTTATGTAGTGTGTCAGTGACTCTAATACTTTCCTGTGTCCATTTCTTATACAAACATAAAGGGACATATCTAAAAGGGCATATTGATCTAGCTATATATTTACCTTTATTCGATTAATCCATAACTATGGATGGAGAATTTTGAAATGAGTAGGATTGTAGCTAAATTAGCTAGCTAGCTGAGCAGAGCTAACTACTGTACACGTTGAATTATAATCTATAATGCTCTGGAATGCGCAATTAAATACATAAATAATCAGTCAATTGCACATTTGGTTACTTACAATATATAAATTGATTAAAGACAAACCGTCTACCAAGAAAAGCAAGTTTGGCTTGTCAACTGGGTGATGGGGTTGACGATTTACGACACAATCTACGTCGTTACGTACGCCTAGCTGAACCGGAAAGTAAACAAACTGAAGTGAAACAGATTTGTTAAGGAAAATCTTTTCATACTTCCTGTGACAGTGAATTCAATTATTACCATAACACTATTTAGACAAGATTTCCGCGGTTGAGAAGACGCGATTTCACGCGAACAATCTTTTTTGGGACCTCTCAAAAAAATCTAGCAAACTGTCGTGCACGCGTTGCCACGCATTATTTCATTGCTGCATGACTCAGAAGCTGTACACATATGGAGCAAAAGCTTGCGGAGTTCAGGGCCCGAAGAAGGGCTGATGTGGCCGCTAGGAAGAGCGAATCTTTTCAAAAACAACCCATAAACTCATCGGACAATGGCAGCACTTTGAAGTCGGACAGTTGCCAGTCATCAACAGCTGATCCAGACACACAGGAGTTGACAGATAATCCAGTCTCTGCTGTCCATCAGGCTACAAGGACTAAACATTGGGGGGTAGGCTAAAAATCTACTCAAAATATTAGGGGCTGGTTACCCTACACTGTTTAGGCCTAGTCCTGGACTAATAAACACTTTCTTTCGAGATTCATTGACCATGCTTGTTAAACGTTGATTCCATTTTGTCAATGTTAGCTACTGTAACTTCATTTAATACCCCCCCCCCCCCCTTTTTTTTTTAGGATGACTGGCTGCTGGAGAGCACTCTGGGTCAATGGCTTGGTTCAGAGCGACTGGCTTTCACAAATCTGACTTTGCTGAAGGTGTTGCTTTGGCTGGTTCTACTTGGGCTGTTCGCGGAGCTGGAATTCGGGTTGCCTTTCTTCCTAATCTCCCTCTTCTACTGGCTGTATGAGGGGCTGCGGAGCCCAACTGCACGCCAACCTGGAGAAATGAGTGCTTACTCAGTGTTCAACCCAGACTGTCAGCCTCTCCTGGGTGCACTTACAGCTGAGCAGCTAGAGGGAGAGATGGGCTACAGACCACTGGCCAACAGATGAAACCCTTCAAGACACTCAAACAACTGACTTTAATCTGAAATGGAATAGCTACTGTACTTTAAGCTTCCCATTGTACTAAAAAGGAACTGGCAACGTATTTCTTTGAATGAAGAACATTGCTGGTATTGATTTTGAAGTCAAATGGAGCCTATTCCATACTACAAGATCATTCACCACAAGTGCATATTGATGATGCTGGGAAAGCACCATCTGCTTGTAAAATTGTATTACTGTACTAGGACCTGCTCTTTACTATTTTGGTCTTAAAACATGTAATAGTCATCTGTATGCAGATGACACTTATGTATGCCATTGCAAACTGTTGACCAGGCTAGAGCTGCAATGTGACTTTGTTGCCTTACATAAAGCCCTGGTTGGTTTAAAACTTGTACTTAATGTGGGCAAGACTAAATATGTGTTCTCTAATTCTAGCAAAATAAATTCAGATGAACTACATATTTATTCATTGGATTGTTCTCCCATTGATCGGGTTCCTGCCTATAAATATCTGGGCATTCGGACTGACAAAGATCTAATGTAAAAAAAAATATTTATAAACTTATGGGTGAGCTAATTAAAAAGCTGAGATTTAAAGTGGGCTTCTTTTTTCTATTTTTAGAAATACAGTGCATTTCAGAAAGTATTCAGACCCCTTGACTTTTTCCACATTTTGTTATGTTACAGCCTTAACTAAATTGCCCCCCCCCTCCAACTACACACAATACCCCATAATGACAAAGCAAAAACTGTTACTTTTACAAATTTATACAAAATAAAAAATGATCACATTTACACAAGTATTCAGACCCTTTACTCTGTACTTTATTGAAGCACCTTTGGCAGCGATTACAGCCTTGAGTCTTCTTGGGTATGAGGCTACAAGCTTGGCACACCTGTATTTGGGGAGTTAATCCCATTCTTCTCTGCAGATCCTATCAAGCTCTGTCAGGTTAGATGGTTGCTGCACAACTATTTTCAGGTCTCTAAAGAGATGTTCGATCGGGTTCAAGTCCGGGCTCTGGCTGGGCCACTCAAGGACATTCAGAGACTTGTCCTGAAGCCACTCCTGCATTGTCAAATCTAATTTTATTGGTCAAATATTTAGCAGGTGTTGCGAAATGCTTGTGTTCCTAGCTCCAACAGTGCAGTAGTATCTAACAATTCACAACAATACACACATGTAAAAGAATGGAATTAAGAAATATATAAATATTAGATTGAGCAATGTCGGAGTGGCATTGACTAAAATACAGTTGAATAGAAAACAGTATATTATCTTCAAAGCGGGCAAAGAAGGTGTTTAGCTTGTCCGGAAGCAAGACGTCGGTGTCCGTGACGTGACTGGTTTTGCCTTTGTAGTCCGTGATTGTCTGTATCCTGAGAGAGACATGTTTCTGTGAAACAGAGTATGCCACAATCCCTGATGTCTCTCTAGGAGGAAATCCTTGCCCTGAGCTTGTCTACTTTATTATCCAGAGACTGAACATTAGCGAGTAATATACTCGGAAGCGTGGATGATGTGCATGTCTCCTGAGTCGGACTAGAAGTTCATTCCGAATACCTCTTCTCCACCGGCGGGGTTTTGGAGCAATTGCTCTGGGGGGGGTATGAACAAAGGATCCAATTCTGGAAAGTCGTATTCCTGGTCGTAATGCTGGTGAGTTACCACCGCTCTGATATCCAAAAGTTATTTCCGGCTGTATATAATAACACAAACATTTTCTGGGCTAATAATGTAAGAAATAACACAAAATAACAAAATACTGCAAAGTTGCTTAGGAGCTAGAAGCAGAGCTGCTATATCTGTCGGCGCCATCTGTCTTGGCTGTGTGCTTAGGGTCGTTGTCCTTTTAGACTGGGGCAAAGGTTCACCTTCCGGGGTCCGGAGCGTTCTGGAGCAGGTTTTCATCAAGATTACTCTGTACTTTGAACCGTTCATCTTTCCCTTGATCCTGACTAGTCTCCCAGACCTGCCGCTGAAAAAAATCCCCACAGCATGATGCTGCCACCACCATGCTTCAAAGTAGGGATGGTACCAGGTTTCCTCCAGACATGACGCTTGGCATTCAGGCCAAAGAGTTCAATCTTGGTTTCATCAGACCAGAGAATCTTGTTTCTCATGGTCTGAGAGTCCTTTAGAAGCCTTTTGGCTAACTCCAAGCAGGCTGTCATGTGCCTTTTACTGAGGAGTGGCTTCCGTTTGGCCACTCTACCAAAAAGGCCTGAGTGGTGGAGTGCTGCAGAGATGGTCATCCCATCTCGACAGAGGAACTCTAGAGCTCTGTCAGAGTGACCATCGGGTTCTTGGTCACCTCCCTGACCAAGGCCCTTCTCCCCCGATTGATCAGTTTGGCCGTGCTGCCAGCTCAAGGGAGAGTCATGGTGGTTCCAAACTTCTTCCATTTAAGAATGATGGAGGCCACTATGTTCTTAGGGACCTCCAATGCTGCAGACATTTTTTGGTACCCTTTCCCAGATCTGTGCCTCAACACAATCCTGTCTCGGAGCTCTACAGAATTCCTTTGACCTTATGGCTTGGTTTTTGCTCGGACATGCACTGTCAACTGTGGGACCTTTATATAGACAGGTGTGTGCCTTTCCAAATCATGTCCAATCAACTGAATTTACAACAGGTGGACTCAAGGATGATCAATGGAAACAGGATGCACCTGAGCTCAATTTTGAGTCTCACAGCAAAGGGTCTGAATACTTATGTTAATAAGGTATTTGTTTATTTTTAATATATTTGCAAAAATTTCTAAAAACCTGTTTTCGCTTTGTCATTATGGGGTATTGTGTGTAGATTGATGAGGAAAAAATGCCATTTAGTCCATTTTAGAATAAAGCTGTAATGTAACAAAATGTGGAAAAAGTCAAGGGGTCTGAATACTTTCCGAATGCACTGTAGATCTTGCCTAAATAGCAGGAATCAGATTGTACAGTCAACTTTCCTGCCAGCTCTTGACTATGGTGAAACCGTTTAACAGATTGCAGCTGCAGCTACTCTTAAACCTTTGGCTGCTGTCTACCATAACGCCCTTTTTGTTTACAAAGGGAACAATGACGTGATTCGGAATGAGACACTGATCTCAATTGGGCTACCCTAAATAAATAAAAGTAAAAGGAATAATACTTTTTTAAGTCGCACGCACGTTTCAGGGGTCGTCACTAGTTACCACAATCATAAACCCTGCCTATTTCTACAATTTATCTTCTTAAAATCTGATTTTAAACCACAACCATACCCTTAAACACACTTATAACCCTATATCTAACCTTAAACAAAAAGAAAAAAATGTTTTCATACATTTTTACTATATTGCCAATATTTACCCCTTGGCAATATACCTTTTTGGGATGTAGTCCGCCATAAAACCCTACAGAAGAAGAAAACAGTTCCAAAGAGGACCTCTACTTTCTCCCACTTACTGAGGAAAATATGACAGGGATGTATTCATTACACTGATTCCACTACTCCAAATACTCTTCGATGTGACATAAAAGCTGTTGGGATATTGTAATGCATTTTAATTGTTCCTCCAGCTGCTAAATTTTTTTGAGAGATGACTGAACTACAACTTCCGTTTAAGAACAATACGGAACTCAAACAGCGTTTAGAGTACACGGATTATGTTGCATCAGCGTAATGAAATCACCCTAGCTCTTCATCCCTGGCTGTTGGTTTCCACTAGTTAAAATATCCTAATGGACTATATCGTACAAATGAATAACTAAAACGAGATTTTTGGTCTTAATTTAAGGTTAGGCATAAGGTTAGCAGTGGTTAACTAGTGACGACCCTGAGTTATCGGTTGAGTCAAGTTTATTTCCCTGCGCTTCACGACACAACAGACGTCATTACTTACGCCCGAACCGGAACAGGAAGTAAACAACCCGGGGTTAGTTATAAATACCTTTGCCGAAGTAGAACAACATATTTTAAGATCTGTTTAACGGATTTTTCACATCACTCTTTGTGACAGTGAAACGTTGAATTCTATCAATGCATTGAAAGCACCTTATATAACATTTCCGCTTTTGATTAGATTACGTTTCACACAATCGAGGGGCAATTTGCTAGAACAAAGTGACGTCTCAAATCAGTCTAGCTAGCTAGTTCGCTAGCTATCAGTGCTTGATACCCGTCGTGCACATTGCATACATTGTCACACAGTCTTTCATTTCTGCATGAGTATGAATCAGAAGTTGTTAGCATTAGCAAAAGCTTGCAAAGTTCAGAGCCCCGTACAAGGGCTTGTGAGATGCAGCCCATAACAACACCTGGCATTGGAAGCACTTTGAAGTCGGCCAGTTGGGAGTCATCAGCTGATAAAGACGCACAGGAGTTGACAAAACATCAGATGCCTGCTGTACCTCAGGCTACAGGGACTTTACAGTGTGGGGTAGGCTAAACACAAAAAAACGACAACTTCAGGCACGTCATGGTAGAGATCGTTTATTTAAATTCCACCCCTCAATGTTAGCTAACTAACTCGTGATTCTCTTCACTTTTTTAGGATGACTGTCTGCTGGACTGCATTCTGGGTCGAAGGCTTGGTTCAAGGCAACTTGGTTTTGCAAACCGGACTTTGCTGAAGGTGTTGCTTTGGCTGGTTCTGCTTGGGCTGTTCGCTGAGCTGGCCTTCGGGTTGCCTTTCTTCCTAATCTCCCTCTTCTACTGGCTCTACCAGGGGCTGCGGAGCCCAGCTAAACGTCAACCTGGAGAACTGAGCGCTTACTCAGTATTCAACCCTGACTGTCAGCCTCTCATGGGCACCCTCACAGCAGAGCAGTTGGACTGTGAAATGGGAATACTTCAGCTAACCATGTAAAGGAACAGCTACAGATTGTAACACCAGATAATGTGATTTAAATCCCCCAAATTGGTATCCATTATACTGGGAGTTACAGGTTGGTACTATTTGGTGTTGCACTGAATTTTCAACCAACCTTTGATGCTGCCTTCGGCCTCGATTCGTGGAAACGGGAGTCTCGTAAAATGAACTTGTCTAGTTGCAGGGTGTCCGTTTGAATTTCTAAAATAATTGTATTTTTTTGCTCTATTAAGTAATCCAACAATGTGTACGCCGCCATCTTGTCTATTTCAAGTTCTCTCATTGATCAAGACCGGCGTCTGTCATGACATGCAGCACTTTGGGGTGGATCAATGAGAGAAGACTTGAAATAGACAAGATGACAACATACACATATAGTTGGATTACTTCATGGAGCAAAAAAATATTTATTTTAATAACGGTGCATTTTCTTAATTCAAAGGGACCCCACCCCCTGCAACTGGACAAGGACATTTTGAGACTCTTCCACGAATCGAGGACAAATACAGTATCGCCAAGCTAAATTGGTCTTAAATTCTGTGCTACACCAAACAGTACCTAACCTGTAACTCCCAGTATAATGGATACTACATCTTTTGGGTTAAATCACATTTTCTGGTGTTATAATATATAGCTAGTTAAGGAACTTTTTGAAATGTGAGCGAGTTTTTCTGTTAACATTATCTTATGATGCTTGGATGCACCTCGACCCTTTCAATTAACGAAACACTAGTATTGGTTGTGATGTAAAACTGCTTGTTAATTCCATAAAAATGTACATCTCACTAGTTGGATTTTTTTATATTTTATTTGTGTTACTTGAGTGAAACCACACAGGGTTACACAAACACCCAAAAAATACTGAGAAGTTGTCCATCATTTAATGTCACAGAGCAAGGCAACACCACGTAAGATCCAGTGATCGGGTGACTGCACCGTCCGTATCACAACCCCTGTGATGTAGGTGAGGTCTGTGCGCCGAGGCTTCTTGTAGACGGGGCAGATGTAGAACTTGGGGTCCTTGGGGGCGGTGGAGTTGATGGCGAACATGTGAATCACAGGCAGGGGGCAGAACAACACCTTGGGAGTGGCTTCGATGAGACGGCAATTCCTTCTGTCCCAGCCGGCCCCGTCCAGGTACAAGCCGTAGACGTAGACCCCCTCCTGAGAGACAGAGAATGATGGATGGTAAAGAGGGAAAGCTGTATCTTGTACATGTGTTGTCAATGATAGTATTTTGCATGAGGCTACTTACAGCAGGAGAGGCAGTGATCTCCTCCTTGCTCTGCTTCAGCACATCATTATGCAGGGTGACTGTGTCCAGAGCCCAGCCCTTATGAGCCCTGGTTACCTCCTGCCTCATGGCAGTCAGGAAACCTATAGCCATACAAAGGGCGCAAACATAAAGAGATAGGATTATAATGACATATCTAACAAATGTAATCGATCTTCAGTGATGTAATAGGATGAAGACATGACAAGCTAATTTATGCTGAACTGTATTTTGAATATTACAAGTAAATGGAACTTACCCTGCAAGTTTGATCAGTTAGCCTAATTCACGGTTTGAACGAGACTCACCCTGAGGGTTGAAGAAGCCAGTCATCCAGAAGGTCTTGGGTCTGCCTTCAAACACCCAGCTGTAGAACTGTGTGTTCCTCTCCAGCAGCTCGGTGAACCAGAAGCCCAGAGTGGACGACTCCCACGAGATCTTCTTCCACATGTTGGGGATGCGTGCATCAAACATGTTGTCCAGGGCGTCACGCAGGTTCTAGGAGGTAAAACATGAATATGACATTGAATATTTAAGCATCAAAATAACACACAATTTCATACATTGTTATTACAGATTTATAAGCTATAAACCTCTAAATATTAATTTGAAATATAACACAATTAAAGTGTTAACATGTAATATAGTTGTAATATATTATAGTGGTCATTCTAGCCAGCTCTCTTACTTCGCTCATGATGATGGTACCGTCGATGGCGAGTTTGAGGTCGACCAGACTGGTGCGCACCACTCCGATGATCCGCTGCATGCGATCCACCTCTTGGCGTAAGAAGATGTTCATGGAGTTCAAGGCACCCATCTTCACCAGCCTGGCTTTCACCTACAGTACACATCACAATATAATTTGTTGTGTGAGCATACAGTGTATTCGCTCATTACAGCCAAGGGCTGGTTTCCCAAAAGCATCTTAAGGCTAAGTCCATCATTAGAACCATATGGGGTGTTCAGTAAGTGGAAAACATTTTGAAACAGGGAGTTATTACTGTAATTTGTACAATGAGAACATAGATTTGTATTATTCGTTGCAAAACATTTTGCTACATTGTGTTCCTGTCCTTCATAAACAGAGTGAGCACTGACCTCATGGGGTACGTAGTTGGGGGGCAACTTCTCCAGCATGTCCTCTGCCAGTCTGTAGACAATGGACTCTCTGGTCTCCCCTGCTCCTCCTCCACTTTCCTTGGGCTGGATGTTGGTGATGGTGTCCAGCACCTCAGCAGACGTGTTGGTCTGATATCTGAACAAGAATCGGTATATAATATGAATGTATTCATATTGAGTATTAAGACTAACACACAGCATAGAAATGATAAGAGAGAAGCGTTGTGATGATCAACGGTGTCTTACGTAATGTCTGCGTTGGGATGCAGACCAAAGACCTGAGGTGTGTCCAGTGCAGGCAGGGTGGCGATGTACTCCATGTACTGCTCCACTGTCTTACACACAGGAACTTTGTATCCAGTGTAGAAGCAGAACGTCGGCTCAAAGATCTTGTCATTGAACCACACCTGTTGGGGAACACATGATGCTTAGAACACAAAGTCTGTGCTTCCCACTTGATTACCCACATGTACAACAGATTTATCAAGACAGTTGCGTTAACTGAAAAGGAAAATGACATTACCCGAGAGAAACAGTTGAGCAGCCGCTTGTCGTAGTCATCAGTGACCCTTCCTCCATACTGCACCTCCCCTAACATGTAACGCACCGTGACCCATGAGACACCCTGGAGAAAAATGTTACGTGTAGGTCTGTGAGCACACTATAGTCACTGTAGCTTCAGATAGACCTAGACTATTTTTATAGTACCTTCTTGGGGCTGCATTCATCCAAGTGGTTCTGGACAAACTGCACACTGGCTGTGAAGTCGGCCGAGTTGAACTCATACGGGATGTTCCAACCCAGGGGCCCGAATTTACGACGTTCCTACAACAGAGTAACAGACCAGGCAAAATCAGTAAATTACATTAAATACAGTATATATCTAGAAATATGAATGTATCAAGACAGTGGGCTGAGTCTGTACCTGCACCACAGTGTGTAGGAAGGCTACGTTGTAAAGCATGGGTTTCCACATGGGCAGGTTACAGATTTCCAGCTGATCCTGAGAGATTCCGGCAAACGTACGCTTCAAGCCAGCCCGCACCCCCTGGGGGGGATCATTGGTGAACTTGATAGAGGACTGGAAGAAAGAAAATAATCATGTCAGTAAATATTTATTCTCAGACATAAGGGATGTGATTAGGACAATATAGCAATTCTGGATTTTGGCTTAGGGGATAGGTCCGTTTCACATGGAGAATGTAATATTGTTGGGGAGATTACTGGTCTTGTCTGTGCAGGTGTATACAGGGCCTTTACCTGTAACAAGGTGATGGAGAAGCGGTCGTGGGGCTCGGTGGTGATCCACACTCTGAAGCTGTCGTGCATGGTCTCCACTGTGGTGACGGTCTCCAGCAGCTCATCCATGAACTCCAGGCCCAGATGGCAGTTCTGGAGCAGGACCCAGCCACCCTTGTGTGTACACACACAAACACTTTTAGCCATGTGAAAACATTTGTATATGCTGTATACTTGTTACGGGATTTTTGTGTTTAATGACTAAAATATGTATACATTTTACTTAGAATTATAACTCATAAATGTTGAATGTTATGTGTTCCTTGTTAGAAAGAATGGGTTTATCTTCAGACAGGCTAGAATGATGTCTCTACCCAGGGAGGGGAAAGACCTTGAGTTGGTTGTAGATAGTTGAACAGGTGGCAGACAGTAATGAGAACTCGAACTGTATTGCCATTGTATCCGAGAGGAGGTTGGACATTAAAACCTATGACATCATCTTTATTATATAACCTGATGTAAAATGTATTACGATCAGTACTCTCGAGAATAAACGCTATTGATTGATTGATTTTAAGACTGGTATCTGCCCATTTTATGCTGATAATTATCTTACAAATTCTTATTTATGGGCAGAGTGTTTTAATTGAATTGGTTAATAAACAGGAATCAAAATTCCTTTAACAATACTACATTTATTTACAAAGAGTTGAATGTCAGAAGCCCTCACTTGTGTCATTGACATCTGTAAGAGCCTTCTTGCATGGATCTCCTGACCTTGGCCCATTGATATCGCTCTGAACTCTGCAACAAATAAACACAATATCACAATGACAGTATTGTCAGTGACTTGTTAGTGATTCATTCAGGGTGATAGGCATAGGGCTAACCTAGCCGGAGTTTCTTGGCCAGAGCGTCGATCTGGTTGGTGGGATCAGAGCCCATAGAGAGGAAGCAGATGAGGGGGGTGCGGGTGTCGCTCTCCTCCCAGGTACTCTCCAGGTTCAGGATGACAGGCTCAGCGAACCTCATGCCCATCGAGTCTCCAACGTACTTCCTGGCCTGGGACAGGGTGCGGTCAGGGCACCATGATCTGTGAGGAGAGTACAACCAAACCTGGGTTCGAACCTGAATGCGCTAGCCACAACCTCAAGAGAGATCTGTTTATAACAGGCTTGTAAGAGGCCTACAAAGGACTTAGTAAAAAAAAAATACGTGTAAAATATTGATGTTGAGAAGCAGGAGCTCACCTGATGAGCAGTAGTTTATGGAAGACATCCAAGGAGTCGTTGTATCCATCAGGAATCACACCATCCTCAGGGTTGTCCATGTCAAACCACACCTTCCAGCCCTTCTCATTACGAGACACCTATAAGATGAATAGAGAAGTAAAGTCAATGCAGTGTACTCCTCAGACAAAGCTGTGACCATTGCTAATGATATAATTAATAAATCGTACTGTAGTGTTCAGCCCCACCTGGTTCATGATCTCAGTGAACTGTGACAGTTTGCTGAGTTCCACCAAGTTGAGCCAGGTCAGATCCAGGATCCAACGGAACGGCTTGGAAGGACACGCCTTCAGGTCTAAAGCAGCACCCCCTATAACACACAGAGAACATTACATATGTACTACTACTAAACCATTACTTTTTTCCTACACTGCTACCTATACAGAGATCTGTTAACTAGGATCAGTAGTGAGGATCTGATACCTTTGATGAGGATCTGGAACTCGTTCTGCTTGACGTTGTTCTTCTGCAAGTCGATCTTGAGCGCCAACAGCAGGGTGAAGATGAACTTGTGGTTTTCGTAAAGCCCTCGGACCGTGTAGCGGAACACCTCGAAGGACAGGTACTCGATGATGTTAGCAATACGCTTCTGAGTGAGAGGAGACTTGTCTGACCTGCATGAGGAAAAAACAAACAAAAGGTTCAAAAAGGTTTTTTTTTTTTTTTTTTTTTTTTTTAATTTATCCCCTTTTCTCCCCAATTTTCGTGGTATCCAATCGCTAGTAATTACTATCTTGTCTCATCGCTACAACTCCCGTACGGGCTCGGGAGAGACGAAGGTCGAAAGCCATGCGTCCTCCGAGGCACAACCCAACCAAGCCGCACTGCTTCTTTAACACAGCGTGCCTCCAACCCGAAAGCCAGCCGCACCAACGTGTCGGAGGAAACACCGTGCACCTGGCCCCCTTGGTTAGCGCGCACTGCGCCCAGCCCGCCACAGGAGTCGCTGGAGCGCGATGAGACAAGGGAATCCCTACCGGCCAAACCCTCCCTAACCCGGACGACGCTAGCCCAATTGTGCGTCGCCCCACGGACCTCCCGGTCGCGGCTGGCTGCGACAGAGCCTGGGGGCGAACCCAGAGACTCTGGTGGCGCAGTTAGCACTGCGATGCAGTGCCCTAGACCACTGCGCCACCCGGGAGGCCCTTAGAGGTTGTTCTTTTATACATTTATAAACGCTGTTGTGTATTTAGATTTAGGCCTATGCCATTTGTCAGGCTCATCTTTTTCCGTTTGTATGGACCAGGGGTCTCTAACAGGTCGATCACAAGCTACCAGTAGCTCCCAGCCCACCTATGAGTATCTCGGCAAACAATTCTGAAAGTACAAGTAATTTTCGAGTGTTCCACCACAAACGGTCATAATATCAAATATCAGACAGTAGCTGGGAGCTTGCTATCTAATCAACGCAGCATTGTCATTATACCACCCCTGGTTAACCACTATTGGCTAAAAAGCCAAACCTAACACAATATCTGCCAATTACTTTCAGCAATACTGCCCCTGTCTGTCTGTGTGATGTGTGCGTATGTCAATCACTCCGTGTGTTGCCAGTTGATGTGATAACCGTCTTCTGGGTTGACTGAAATACTTCCCCCAAAACATTCTCAATTAAATGCTAACTGCAAAGTAGGCTTACCTGGCAGAAGTACACTGAGTATACAAAACATTAAGAACACCTGCTCTTTCCACGACATAGACTGATCATGTGAAAGTTATGATCCCTTATTGATGTCACTTGCTAAATCCACTTCAATCAGTATAGATGAAGGGGAGGAGACAAGTTAAAGAAGGATTTTACATTTTTGAGACAATTGAGACATGGATTGTGTATGTGTGTCATTTAGAGGGTGAATGGGCAAGACAAAAGATTTAAGTGCCTTTTTTTTTTTTTTTCTTTTTTAGGGGTGGATCAGCTTAGTATTGCGGAAAGAATGTTGTTTCCAATGTAATTGTCTGCATCATTTCCATTCCCCCATATTTTTTTGTGTAAATATATATATCCATACACGTATGCATACATATACACATATATACATACACATACCTATATAGACATACATACTTTTTTAAAGAATATGCCTTTATTATTATTCCCCGCGACCCTACCACCAATCCCCCAATTGGAGTAAACTTATAAACACTTCTGCTTTTACCTTCAATTTCTACATCTTATACCTATCTTACAGACACAGTCTACTTTACAATACTTCTCTCTTATTTGTTCTTAGTCCTTCCTCTATTTCTGTTGTCCATCCAATTTTATTTCCACTTGTAACTGTGCTATTTCACAAAAGCTCCGCACCTATACACATTTCACAGATCCCGTATGCCCTATATTGTTTATCTTGTTATTAGTCCCACCCTTCAGCTCCACCCAACCCCTCCCATCTATCTTCCAACATCATCCATTTCGGATTTCTATTTGCCATACATTTCTCAACTGTGCTGTGATGCTTCACAAAAGACCTGAACCTTCCTATTCTCATAGCTTCTACAGATTGTAAATTAAAAATAAACATCTTTGCCAAAATAATTATTATATTATTGATTGATTGACTATGGCTTTTCAAATCCCCCAGTATTGCTATCTGTAGCGTTAGTTTTAGGCAAATGTTGCAATTCTTCAGCCATTCCTGGACCTGTGACCAAAAACGAGCTACATATGGACAATACCAAAATAAATGATCTAATGACTCTGCCTCCTCACAACAGAATCTGCAGAGCTGGGAAGATTGTATACCCCATATATATAACATTCTATTAGTTGCAAACATTTTGTACAGTAATTTATATTGAAAAATTCGAAGTTTTGAATCCGGCGTTGTTTTGCGTATCAATTCATAAACCATGTGCCATGGAATGGGTACATCGAAAATCTCTTCCCAACTATTTTGCAATTTGTATGGCACAGCTGTTAGTTTTTTGGTCCTTAAATGAAATTGGTATATGTTTTTATTTATCACACTTTTCTTTAACCATTTTTGTTCTTTAATACAGGGCCGACATACAAGTTCCTTACTTTTTTCCCCTTCTACTTGCCTCTTCCATTTTTGTGGTAATGCTGCAATTAATTGGTTGTAATTTTGGGTAGAGCAGACTTTTCCATATGTCTGTGTTAGCTGCATGTGTGACATAACTCCACCAGTCCTATTTATGATATCATTCACAAAAATTATACCTTTTTTAAACATTTCTTCGATAAATACAGTTTTTTTTATCAATTATTATATTTGAATTTAACCACAATATTTGTTGTACTATTTGTTCCGTCCTTTCAGGTGGATTAAACTGAAATTGCAACCAACTTTCTAAGGCTTGTTTAAAGAATAAGGATATTTTGGAGATCATTTCCTTTTCAAACAACCGAAAGTGAGCAGGTGTAATCTGAATAAAGGGAAAAAGGCCCTTCTTGAACATAGGATGAGACATTCGTACCAGTTTACTAGAGAACCAGTTTGGATTTAAGTATAACTTTTGTATGACCGATGCCTTTAGTGAGAGGTCTAATGCTTTAATATTTAATAATTTCTGCCCTCCGAATTCATATTCGTTATATAAATAGGCCCTTTTAATTTTATCTGGCTTGCCGTTCCAAATAAAATTGAATATTTTTTGTTCATATAATTTAAAAAACAGGTCACTAGGTGTAGGCAAAACCATAAGCAAATAGGTAAACTGTGATATGACTAAAGAGTTAATTAGGGTGATTTTTCCACGAATAGACAGGTATTTTCCTTTCCATGGTAGCAAGATCTTATCTATTTTTGCTAACTTTCTATAAAAATTTATTGGAGTGAGATCATTTCTTTCTTTTGGGATTTTTATACCGAGTATGTCCACATCTCCGTCAGACCATTTAATTGGTAAACTACATGGCAATATAAAATGTGTATTTTTTAGTGATCCAATACGTAATATGGTACATTTATCATAATTTGGTTTTAATCCAGAGAGGATAGCAAAGGTATCTAGATCCTCTATGAGGCCCTGGAGAGACTCTAGTTGTGGTTTTAAAAGAAAACATGAATCATCAGCGTACAATGACACCTTAGTTTTTAAGCCATGGATTTCTAATCCTTTAATATTAATGTTTGATCTAATTTTAACAGCTAACATTTCGATGGCAATAATAAATAGATATGCCGATAGTGGACAACCTTGTTTTACTCCTCTAGATAGTTTAAAACTTTCTGAGATGTAGCCATTATTTACTATTTTACACCTAGGGTTACTATACATAATTTTAACCCATTTTATAAGAGATTCCCCAAAATTGAAATATTCTAGGCATTTATATATAAACTCCAGTCGTACTTTATCAAAAGCCTTTTCAAAATCAGCTATGAAAACCAGGCCTGGTGTCCCCGATATCTCATAGTGTTCTATTGTTTCCAGTACTTGCCTTATATTATCTCCAATGTATCGTCCATGTAAAAAACCTGTCTGATTAGGATGAATAATATCTGACAAAACTTTTTTTATTCTATGCGCCAAGCATTTTGCTAGGATTTTTGCATCACAACACTGAAGTGTAAGAGGTCTCCAATTTTTTAATTGGACTGGATCTTTATATATACCACTTGGGTCCTGTTTCAGTAATAACGATATCAGACCTTCTTGTTGTGTGTCTGATAATCTACCATTTATATAGGAGTGGTTAAAACAAGTTAATAATGGTCCTTTGAGTATATCAAAAAACGTTTTGTATACTTCCACTGGTATGCCATCCAGCCCTGGAGTTTTCCCATCTTTAAAGGCCCCAATTGCAACAAGCAGTTCCTCCTCTGTAATTTGGCCTTCACATGAGTCTTTCTGTTCAGATGTTAATTTTACATTATTAATAGGAAAAAAATCCATACAATTAGTTTCAGTTAGTGGAGATGGAGGAGCCTGAAACGAAAACATATTCTTAAAGTACTTTACTTCCTCTTTCAAAATATCATTTGGTGAATCATGCGTGACTCCATCATTTGTCACAAGTTTTAATACATTTTTTTTGGTAGCATTTCTATATTGAAGATTGAAAAAGAATTTGGTGCATTTTTCCCCATATTCCATCCAGTTCGCTTTATTTTTATAATATATTACACTGGATCTTTCTTGAATAAGTTCCTCCATTTCTTTTTGTTTTTCCTCTAAATTATTCTGTGCCTCTATGGTACCGTTTTTATTGCTATCTAACTGTACTGTTAGTCCTTCAATTTCCTTTGTTAATATGGACTCTTGATCTAAATTGCTTTTGTTTTATAGATGAGTACTGAATTGCATGGCCTCTAAAGGCACACTTAAAAGTGTCCCATACAATAAGGGGATCTGCTGTACCTATGTTATGTCTGAAAAAGTCAGTTATAAAATCTTCTGTCCTAGTTCTAAACAATTTATCATCTAGTAGACTTTGATTAAATTTCCAATATCCTCGCCCACGTGGAAATTCTGTAAGAGAAATATATATGCCAATTATGTGATGATCCGACCGCATTCTATCCCCCATCAACACTTTTTTAACTTTTGGTGCCAGAGAGAATGGAATAAGAAAGTAGTCAAGACGACTAGCTTGATTCAGCCTCCGCCATGTATATCTCACTAAATCAGGGTATTTAAGTCTCCATATATCCACTAATTCCAATATATCCATGACATTCATGATTTCCTTAAGTGCCTGAGGGTGATAATTTGTAGTGTGATTTCCTTTCCGGTCTATAGAGCTATTTAAGACCGTATTAAAATCTCCCATTATAATAATAGAGTCTAGTGTTGCTTGTAGAGTTGATAAGTTCTTATATATATTTTCAAAGAAGCTTGGATCATCATTATTCGGACCGTATAGGTTAACAAGCCATATTTGTTTATTGTCCAATAACATATTTAAAATAATCCATCTACCTTGAGGATCTGTTTGGACAATTTGCACATTTGGATCAAAATTATTGTTAATTAAGATCATCACCCCTTTTGAATTTCTTTGCCCATGGGAGAAATATATTTTGCCCACCCAGTTCTTTTTCCACAAAACTTCATCTAAAACTGTTGAATGGGTTTCCTGTAAACAATAAATATTATAATCCTTCTCTTTTAGCCAGGTAAATACTGATCGTCTTTTCTTATTATCTGCTAAGCCATTACAATTGTAACTGGCTATACTTATTTCACCACTTACCATGAGACACACCTTTCATTCTTTTAATCAGAATATATTTTTGTAAACGTACTATTAAAAAGTAACATAATGATTGAGTGTCTATATAGTTGTACCATGATATTTGCATTTCTACTAAGTAAACCTCCAATTGGTCCCTACTATTCCACCCGCTAAAAGGCCTCATCTCGAGATGGCTTGTCATCCCAATGCCCGGCAGACCACCCTCGACCCCCTGTATCCCATAGCCCTGAACCGACTGGGATCCATTCTTTGAAAAGAGCATACAGTTCCATTTACCGAATTGAAGTAAATCAATTGCCATATGCATTTCCATTGCCGTCACCTCGATTTGTATTATATATAGCTGTGGATCATCCTCTATTGTACCTTACATCTTTTACTTCTTCTTTCGCAACAGTTGTGGGATACACACATACACACTCAGCCCTTACCCCCACACAACCATAAGCTCACTTTCTCAACAGTTGCACCATCCCAGAGCCCAACTCAAGATGGGTCATGATTTCCAAATGCTATTGCAGTTGCAGCTGCATGAGAAGGCCTGCAAGACCGCGCAAAAAAATAAGCAAAATTTGAAATTTATTTACCATTGTCATATCCTAGATAATGGCAGTCAAATGTACACCCTATTCCTGAAAAAACACCCACAATACGGCCACCAGTCATGACCATGTCCCCACGCATCTCCATGCAGTCCGACCTTGATTCTGTGCCGCCAGGGCCACAATAATATACCCCCTCTCTGAATGTCCGAGTGTGACCCCCTCTAAGGGGACCCCCTTTAAGTGCCTTTGAACTGAGTATGGTAGTAGGTGCCAGGTGGACCGGTTTGTGTCAAACCTGCATGAACAAGTGTAATTTTTGAAAGTGAAAAACAAAACAAAATCAAAAACCAGGAAAAAATTAAACTGATAACATAATTTGGGGAAAGAAAAGCAGAGTTGCTTATGAACCCTTATTTTACCAGGTATATTGGGAGAAAACATAGTGCACTGCTTTCTCTTGTACACTAAGGACCTGGTGAAGAGTTACAGGGTAGAGGAGAAGAGAAGAATGTGCCTGTTTGAAAGCTAGAAGAAAAACAGTAGCTCGCGACATATTTAATTTCTTAAAAGTAGCTCTCTTGCTAGAAAAGGTTGGAGACCCCTGGTATGGACTGATATAATGTGAGTGTACACAAACTTGATCAAAAAAATTATGAAAGGGTAAACAAGCGGGTGAATTTGCTATGTGTTCTGTGTACTGAGGGATTTGATCAGGAAAATTTGGATTTTGGGATAGGTCCATTTCTAATATATTTGTATGAAGGATAAATATCTGAAAAGCAGGAATTCCTGATCAATCAGGAAAAATCCCATCCCTGGTACTGACTTGGCCATTGATAGGTCAAAGATCTTGAGGAACTGTGCCAGGGAGGTCTGGTACATGACGTTGACCATGCTCATCTCAGTGATGAGGAAGTAGAGGATGCTGCCACGCGAGGCAGCCGGCCGGTACTCTTCTGAAGCCGTGTTGATCTTCACCTCCGTCTCGGCTGCCACGTGCAGCTTCTCGCTCACCTCGGCCGCCGTCAGCTTGGTTACCGACAGGATGCCAATCATGGACTCGTCATCCACCAGGGAACCTTGACACACACAGATGCACGCATGCACCGACACATAGACAGAAACACACAGAAAGACACATAAACACAGACAGACACCACACACACAAACATGCAGATTGAGCAGTCTGAGTATCTGAAACATTACCCAAACATCAGATGTAACACTTAATATGATTTGTTTATCCTAGGAGTCAATACCCTTGGTGGAGCTGAGCTTGTACAGAAGGTTATCCTCCAACTCCTTCATCTTCCTCTTATTGGCCGTCACATCCTCCATTAGCTTGACTCTCTCTGCTTCCAGCTCCTGTTACAGTACCATCAGAGCATCCATGTAACGTATTGCCGACAACACCAAAACCAATGCCTCTGAAGTCCTGAGGGAAAATGTTCACATAGGTTTTATAAAGGGCTTATGAATGGTTTATAAAGTGTTAATGAAGGCTTACGTATTTCTCGGTGAGGATGACTCGGCCCAGCAGCTGGTTCTCCAGACCCTTCATGGTGACAGTGAAGTCTATAATGGAGGTCTTGGCGCTGACCTCGGGCGTGTACGCCGGGTTAGGCAGCTTGGTGGTGATGTAGAGCTGGAAGCCATCCATCACGTCGGTTTCCTTGTCTCCCACTTTCACCTACAACCAATGAGCACAGGTTTGAATGGGAGCTTAATTTCCCAATTAGCTTGGCATCCAAACGGATTTCGCTACATTTCATGGTGAACACAGTGTTCAGTCTGGTTTAACCAGGCTATTTCACAACACTGCTGTTCAAGTCAAACTGATCTGAGAGCTGTGGTATGTACCTTATAGGTGGAGCCGGACTTGATGAAGTTTTTCTCCAGCACGTTGTCCAGGGCGGGGTCCAGATCCTCTCTGACATCCTCGATGAGCAGCGGTCGTCCCATCGACAGACTGTCCTCCAGGTGGGTACGGAAGTACTTGTGGTTGAGGGACGTGACCTGCAAGAGATATCATGGTCGTGTTCAGTAGGGGAAAACAAAATGGTGTGTTCCTATTGGATACATTCATGTAGTACCTCCCAGTTTCATTCTGTTTTAAAACACTTTCTACCTACTAAACATGGCTAGTCATGAGTTCTTGTCAGTCAGTGAGTGGCTTACCTGCAGATCATTGGCTTTTTCTTTCTTTTTAATCCACGCCTTGCCCTGGGTCTGAGGGTCGATGAGGAGAGGGAACCTCGTGGCCTTGGTCACGATGATGCCGTTCTGCACTGACAAGTCGTCTCCAGGCAGTCCCTGTAGGTTCCACTCGCTTATCTGACACACAAAAAAGGAAAGGATGTTTCAGTGTGGTGCTTTGGGACATAACAAAACACATTTCGTACAACTTCTAGTTCAGTGAAATGGATACTAAGAAGCACTTTGGAAATAAGTGTTTTCATTAATATTTTAACGTGTTATCCTCTGGGATTCAAATGCAAATTTTGTCGATGCCTGTTTTGTTTGCAACTCAAAAGTAAAATTCAATTCACTACTGCGTTCATGATCTTTTCTTACAGTAGGGGGGTCCACCAGCATAGAGATAATATTGAGGTTATCAGTGAAAGGGATTTTCCTCTTGCGGAGCTCTGCTTCCCAGATGTCCTTCAGGAGCATGTTGCGGAAGTTCTGGTTGAAGGGTCCACAGTACGACAGGAAGCCAGTGAGCTGGAGGACATCCCCTACGAGTCTATCCAAGAGACGACAACAGATGGTCAAGGGTCACATTGAAAAGCCTCTGATGGAAAGAACTGAGCATTGATATTGTCTGTAGTTTATTGTATTACATTGCATGAAATCTTTGTACAAAGTAACAATGACTTCAGTCAAAACACTGAAAGTAAAGAAACTTGATGCTATCCTCTTATCTGTAACCTGCCTGTTGATCTGTGATTTAAACTGTTTGCTCTGCTCTGTCCAGCGCACTTTCTCTCCACTAAGCCCATCAATGAGTGCTGACGCTGCCACCATTTTATTCCTGCACATCTCTGCATCGTCCAGCAAATCCTGTAAAGCATCACAAAATCAACTATTTGAACTACATTCTATTCTGCTATTCTATCTATATATTTATATTTATTTTAAGAATACATTATTTTTTAAGGATTGGACCTCACCTGTTTCTCTTTCATAGCAGCATCGAACTTGGCCTGTACTTTGTCCAACTCGGCCTGTTTCTCATCCAGCTGAGACTGAGCACTTGCTAGCTCGGAATTGGCTTTTGACAGTCTGCCCTCTTGGATAATCAAGTTAGCCTGTCCACACACGTGGAGAAAAACTACTGTTCACAATGCTTATCAAAAGGAAAAGGGGGATACCTAGTCAGTTGTACAACTGAATGAATTCAACTGAAATGTGTCTTCCACATTTAACCCAACCCCTCTGAATCAGAAAGGTGCGGGTGTCACGGCCGTGAAAAGAAGAGGACCAAGGTGCAGCGTGGTGAGCGTACATACTTTTAATAGCAGATGTCGCCAACAAAACAATAAACAATACCAAAACAAACCGTGACGCTTAAGGCTAAGTGCCATCAAACAACGTTAACTTCCCACAAAGACAGGTGGAAAAAAGAGATACCTGAGTATGGTTCTCAATCAGAGACAATGATAAACAGCTGCCTCTGATTGAGAACCACACCCGGCCAAACACAAAGAAATAGAAAACATAAAAATAAAGAATGCCCACCCTAGTCACAACCTGGCCTAACTAAAATAGAGAATAAAAGCCTCTCTATGGCCAGGGCGTGACAGCGGGGGACTGCCTTAATGGACAGCCGTCATCGGTGCCCGGTGAACAGTGGGTTAAACTGCCTAGGTCAGTGGCAGAACGACAGATTTTTACCTTGTCAGCTCGGGGATTCAATCCAGCAGGTCCATTTCGGTTACTGGCCCAACACTCCAATATATCGGATCACACACACACACAAATAGTGTTCCCATGCTACTTCATGGAGGGTAGAATCATTTAGCTTATGTTCCCCGTACCTTGAGTGGCAGCACTTCCTTGTTGATGCCGAAGAAGGTGGCCATGGCTGAGGTCCAGGAGAGCAGGCCTGCCACGTTGCCGCACACTTTCTTGGCACACTCAAACGTGTAGTCCTCCATCTGGAAGTAGGGCTGCAGTAGCTCCACCATCTCCTCGTTAATGCTGTCCTTGGGGAACTGCTGCAGTGACGCCATGAAACCACTGGCGCTCATCAGCTACAAAGGCAAATTTAAATACCGAAGGCCGGCAATTGAAGTAACACAAAGGACACAGCTCATAAGCTAAAGCACATAGAGGGGGAGGGGGAGGGGGGGGGGGGGCTTTGGCCAAAACCAAGACATTAGCTACAACAAACCAAACCAAGACATTAGCTACAACAAACCAAATAAAGACATTAGCTACAACAAACCAAACCAAGAAATGAGCTACAACAAACCAAACCAAGAAATGAGCTACAACAAACCAAACCAAGAAATGAGCTACAACAAACCAAAACAAAAAATGAGCTACAACAAACCAAACCAATACATTAGCTACAACAAACCAAACAATGGCATTAGCTACAACAAACCAAACAATGGCATTAGCTACAACAAACCAAACCAATACATTAGCTACAACAAACCAAACCAATACATTAGCTACAACAAACCAAACCAATACATTAGCTACAACAAACCAAACAAGGGCATTAGCTACAACAAACCAAACCAAGACATTAGCTACAACAAACCAAACCAAGAAATGAGCTACAACAAACCAAACCAAGAAATGAGCTACAACAAACCAAACCAAGAAATGAGCTACAACAAATCAAACAATGGCATTAGCTACAACAAACCAAACCAATACATTAGCTACAACAAACCAAACCAAGAAATGAGCTACAACAAACCAAACCAAGAAATGAGCTACAACAAACCAAACCAATACATTAGCTACAACAAACCAAACCAGGGCATTAGCTACAACAAACCAAACCGAGACATTAGCTACAACAAATCAAAGCAAGACATTAGCTACAACAAACCAAACCAATACAATAGCTACTACAAACCAAACCAAGACATTAGCTACAACAAACCAAACCAAGACAGCTACAACAAACCAAACCAAGACATTAGCTACAACAAACCAAACAATTAGCTACAACAAATCAAATCAATATACAGAGACGGGACTGGGAATGTAAATGTAACATCTGAGTGATTATCTGATGGTTTGATGTGGTGGATAGTGTAAAATCTTGGTAAAAATAATATTCTTCTCCGAGGACAATATATCAAGGCCTCTTCTATTCTATTTTGTTGTACTATTATAACCAGAGTCATACATAGAGAGATGTAGAGATCTATGAGTCTGGTAGAGTCTAGAATGGAGGCTTTCTGACCTTGAGTGCCTCTCCCCAGGAGGGCTTGTGGCAGGGCCTCTCTGGGTCCATGGTGATGGTGTCCAGCTTCTTCTGGAAGAGCAGCACACAGCAGTCCATGATCCTCATGATGAGGTGGGGAGGTTTGGCCAGCTTCCTCACCGTGGCTACGTCAGCCGCTTTAATGGTCTAAGGAGAATATATAACAGAGTTGAGATCATTAGGGAATGTAACAGAAAACATTTTGCAAAAGGAAAAAAGTTGCGGTAGTACCATCCCTATTTTAGTCCTTTTTCTTCTGTTTTGTTACCTACTGAACATGACCCGAAATGACAAGAAACAATTTCAAATGGCCCAAAATATATATATTTTTTGTTTTTCAAATGGATCTTTTCATGTACAGTAAGACTCACATTCAGAGCGGCCTCTGCCTCCTCTAAAGCCGGTTTAGCTGCTTTCAGCTTGACCTCTGCAAAGGCTTTCTCCTTCTCAATGCCCTCCACAATCTTCAGGGCTCTGTCCTTTACAATCTGGACCTCAGCCTTTACGATGGTGGCTGCTTCAGCGCTTACTGTCACCTCTGCCAGCACCTGTACAGACAAGACAACAAATCAGCAGGCAAACTTTACATGCATGTATTCTGTGAATGGATGTGAAAGGGTGATTCCTACATAGAAATATAATGAAATAAACATTTTATGGTTTCTATTTTATTTCCCATTTACCTTGTCTGCTTTGATGGAGGCCTGAGCCAGCTCTTTCTCCTTAACAACCAGGTCTTTGGACAGCTGAGCCACAGACTCGCTAGCCTCCAACAGTTTGGTCAGACCTGCAATACAAAGCATTTACACAACACTGCAATCTGACAAGAAATCCCAACATTTATTTTCTTTACAATATAATAAGCAGTTAGTTTGAAGTTCATCATTATGCCTTAGCTAGTAGCCACTCAATTGGATTTCCATACCAACATTCATGCGCTCAGCCAGTGTGTTGATAAAGTTGTAATTTTCACTGTATACTGTCTTGTATCCATTGATGAAAGACAGGTAGGATTTAGGGGTCACATGAGTTCTTCTTCGGAACCTGGGGTGGAAAAATTAAAACACACACGTCAATTATTCTGGCAGGCTTTGGGTATAAGAAATGGATGCCATTTATCTGGCATGTACATTCTTGTCATTTATAAATATAAATGTGGATTTAAGACTAGATTTGCATTTGAGTTCCCAACTTCAGTCAACTACAATACCTGTCAAAGTAGCTCTCGCAGGTGACGGACACTTTATCATGGTATATGCCCATGGTCTGTACCACCGCGGCTTTGACCTCGGGGGAGCACACCATGTGGAAGTCAGAGAGGAAGTACTGGGACACGGCCACTAAAGCCTCGCTGGGCCAGGGAGTGAACCAGTCCATAGTACAGCCTGAGATCAGACCTGGGAACTTCAGGGAGCGCGAACGGAACTTCTCACCAACCTGTCAGGGGAAATAAAGGGATGGATGGATGAATACGAACAAATGTAATTTCACTCTGCCCTCAACGGCTGATGCCAGCAAACCTCTATATGGAACTACTCTGGGATACTACATAACAAACTCCTGAATTCTTGAGAGACAATCATGGAGGTGGTGTTTTTATGTTTCCGGTTTTACTAAATCATACCGGAGAGAAGCAAAGAACCACGTGCAGGTTCCTCCTGGCTCGGGAGATAAAGTAGTCGTACAGGTTGTCGAAGGTGGGAGGGACGCGAGGCAACTCTTTCTTCATTACACCAATGAGGTTCTGAGTGATCTCGTCTAGCTCGTCACGAGCAAACAGGTTGGACACCTGCACACAACAAGCATAATAATTAAGAATGACAAATTGGAAATTTTCTTTTACTAGAGTAGCGTTAGAATAATGATAGATAACATTAGAGTAACTTGATTACAGGGGAAAATAATAAAGGAAAATATATTTAAAAAATATATGTATATATACAGTACCAGTCAAACGTTTGGACACCTACTCATTCCAAGGGTTTTCACTTTTTTTTTTCTTACTATTTTCTACATTGTAGAATAATGGTAAAGACATCAACACAATGAAATAACACATATGGAACCATATAGTAACCAAAAAAGTGTTAAACAAATCAAAATGTATTTTAGATTCTTCAAAGTAGCCACCCTTTGTCTTAATAACAGCTTTGAACACTCTTGGCATTCTCTCAACCAGCTTTATGTGGAATGCTTTTCCAACAGTCTTGAAGGAGTTCCCACATATGCTGAGCACTTGTTGGCTGCTTTTCCTTCACTCTGCGGTCCAACTCATTCCAAACCATCTCAATTTGGTTGAGGTCGGGTGATTGTCGAGGCCAGGTCATCTGATGAAGCACTCCATCACTCTCCTTCTTGGTCAAATAGCCCTTACGCAGCCTGAAGGTGTGTTGGGTCATTGTCCTGTTGAAAAACAAATTATAGTCCCACCAAGCGCAAACCAGATGGGATGGAATATCACTGCAGAATGCTGTGGTAGCCATGCTTGTTTTCCTTGAATTCTAAATAATTCACTGACAGTGTCACCAGCAAAGCACCCCCACACCATCACACCACCTCCTCCATGCTTCATGGTAGGAACCACACATGCGGAGATCATCCGTTCACCTACTCTGCGTCTCACAAAGTCACAGCAGTTGGAACCGAAAGTCTCAAATTTGGACTCATCAGACCAAAGGACAGATTTCCAGAAACTTTAAGAAACTTTAAGAAACTTTAAATGTTTTGACATTTTCCGGATTGACTGACCTTCATGTCTTTTCTCTCACATTAACAAGACACACCTGTTAATTGAAATTCATTGCTTGTGCTTCTACACCTGCATTGCTTGCTGTTTGGGGTTTTTGGCTGGGTTTCTGTACAGCACTTTGTGACATCAGCTGATATAAGAAGGGCTTTATAAATACATTTGATTGATTCCAGGTGACTACCTCATGAAGCTGGTTGAGAGAATACCAAGAGTGTGCAAAGCTGTCATCAAGGCAAAGGGTGGCTACTTTGAAGAATCTCAAATATAAAATATAGTTTGATTTGTTTAACACTTTTTTGGTTACTACATGATTCTTTCAAAGTTCTTGAAATTTTCCAGATTGACTGACCTTCATGTCATAAAGTAATGATTGACTGTTGTTTCTCGTTGCTTATTTGAGCTGTTCTTGCCATTATATGGACTTGGTCTTTTACCAAATAAGGCTATCTTCTGTATACCACCCCTACCTTGTCACAACACAACTGATTTGCTCAAACACAGTAAGAAGGAAAGAAATTCCACAAATTTACTTTTAACAAGGCACACTGGTTAATTTAAATGCATTTCAGGTGACTACTGTACCTTATGAAGTTGGTTGAGAGAATGCCAAGAGTGTGCAAAGCTGTCATCAAGGCAAAGGGTGGCTACTTTGAAGAATCTCAAATATAAAATATATTTTGATTTGTTTAACACTTTTTTGGTTACTACATGATTCCATATGTGTTATTTCATAGTGTTGATGTCTTCACTATTATTCTAAAATGTAGAAAATATAAAAATAAAGAACAACCCTGGAATGAGTAGGTGTGTCCAAACTTTTGACTGGTATTGTATATATACTGTATATATTTACCCAAAAATATATGGGGGATTGGAAATGATGCAGACAATTACATTGATGGAAGCTACAATCTATCTGCATTATTAAAGCTGATCTACCCCCTAAGAAATTGCAAAAAAAAAAAAAAAAAATTGATCACCTCCCCAGATGAGAGCACGTTATTGAGGTACTCCAGGAAGGCCTCATCCTTGATCTCGTTGTCTGTGAAGATAAAGGTGATGCCTTTGCCGTCTGCCCCGGCTGTTCTGTAAAGGACCTTCAGGTCGTCCATCAGGTTGCTGATGTTGTACGTCCTAGTAGGAAACAGGGGCATTAGGGACCAATTCTCAGCTGGACTCCCATTATCTCCTTAGTATATGGAGTATCAATTAATTACTATTATACTTCAGACAGGAATATAAATACATGTTCAATACCATACAGCCGGTTTTGAGACTGACTTGCCTAATTTAAATGCCTGTGCAACCAGAGGGAAAATAACTCTGGAGCACCTATACTCCACACATAGAGATGCATACAAAGCTCTCCCTCGCCCTCCATTTTGAAAATCTGACCATACTTCTATCCTCCTGTTACCTGCTTACAAGCAAAAATTAAAGCAGGAAGCACCAGTGACTAGATCAATAAAAAAGTGCTCAAATGAAGCAGATGCTAAACCTCAGGACTGTTTTGCTAGCACAGACTGGAAGATGTTCTGGGATTCATCCAATGGCATCGAAGAGTACACCACATCTGTCATTGGCTTCATCAATAAGTGCATCGATGTCGTCGTCCCCACAGTGACCATACGTACATACCCCAACCAGAAACCATGGATTACAGGCAGCATCCGCACTGAGCTAAAGGCTAGAGCTGCCGCTTTCAAAGAGCGGGACTCTAACCCGGAAGCTTATAAGAAATCCCGCTATGCTCTCCGACGAACCATCAAACAGGCAAAGCGTCAATACAGGACTAAGATTGAGTCGTACTACATCGGCTCTGACGCTCGTCAGATGTGGCAGGGCCAGCAGACCATTACAGACTACAAAGGGAAGCACAGCCGAGAGCTGCCCAGTGACACGAGCCTACTGGACGAGCTAAACTACTTCTATGCTCGGCTCGAGGCAAATAACACTGAAACATACATGAGAGCACCAGCTGTACTGGAAGACTGTGTGATCACGCTCTCCGCAGCCGATGTGAGTAAGACCATTAGACAGGTCAACATTCACAAGGCCGCATGGTGTCTTCACTGACATTTTCAACATTCACAAGGCCGCATGGTGTCTTCACTGACATTTTCAACCTCTCCCTGTCTGAGTCTGTAATACCAACATGTTTCAAGCAGACCACCATAGTGCCTGTGCAAAAGAACACGAAGGTAACCTGCCTAAATTACTACCGACCCGTAGCACTCACGTCTGTAGCCATGAAGTGCTTTGAAAGGCTGGCCATGGCTCACATCAACACCATCATCCCAGAAACCCTAGACCCACTCCAATTTGCATACCGCCCCAACAGATCCACAGATGATAAAGTCTCTATTGCACTCCACACTGCCCTTTCCCACCTGGACAAAATGAACACCTATGTGAGTATGCTATTCATTGACTACTGCTCAGCGTTCAACACCATTGTGCCCTCAAAGCTTATCAATAAGTTAAGGACCCTGGGACTAAACACCTCCCTCTGCAACTGGATCCTGGACTTCCTGACAGGCTGCCCCCAGCTGGTAAGGGTAGGTAACAACACATCCGCCACGCTGATCCCCAACACAGGGGCCCCTCAGGGGTATGTGCTCAGCCCCCTCCTGTACTCCCTGTTCACTAATGACTGCAGTGCCAGGCACGACTCCAACACCATCATTACATTTGGCGATGACACAACAGTGGTAGCCCTGATCACCAACAACAACGAGACAGCCTATAGGGAGGTCGTCAGGGACCTGGCCATGTGGTGCCAGGACAACAACCTCTCCCTCAACGTGATCAAGACAAAGGAGATGATTGTGGACTACAGGAAAAAGAGGACCGAGCACGCCCCCCTTCTCATCGTCAGGGTTGCAGTGGAGCAGGTTGAGAGCTTCAAGTTCCTTGGTGTCCACATCACCAACAAACTAACATGGTCCAAGCACACCATGACAGTCGTGAATCGGGCACGACAAAACCTATTCCCCCTCAGGAGACTGAAAAGATTTGGCATGGGTCCTCAGATCCTCAAAAGGTTCTACAGCTGCACCATCGAGAGCATCCTGACTGGTTGCATCACTGCCTGGTATGGCAACTACTCGGCCTCCGACCGTAAGGCACTACAGAGGGTAGTGTGAATGGCCTAGTACATCACTGGGGCCAAGCTTCCTGCCATCCATGTTGTCATCTATGCATAGTCACTTTAATTAACTCTACCTACATGTACCTACTACCTCAACTAACTGGTGCCACTGCACATTGACTCTGTAACCAGCACCACCCTGTATATATATATATTTTTTTTTACTGCTCCTCTTTAATTACTTGTTGCTTTTATCTCTTGTTCTTATCCATATTTTTTTAAACTGCACTGTCGGTTAGGGGCTCGTAAGTAAGCATTTCACTGTAAGGTCTACCTACACCTGTTGTATTCGGGCACATGTTTGAGTTTGAGTTTATTTTTACAGGGACAGTGCACATTAATCAACGTTTCAGTAAAAGTGCCGGTTTTAGCCAGCCGGCTAATTTTCAACCGCAGTCCCTGAGCAGGTTATTAAAAACAATTACAATATAGACAATAGCAAAATAGAACAAGACATAGCATACAGACATAGCAACATAGGACAAGCAAGACGTAGCATACAGACAGAGCAACATAGAACAAAAAGCAGCAAGACAAAATTCATAAAAGCAACAAAGTGTTTCCACACCTCACAAGTTACAGACAACAGACATGGAAAGCGGCAACACACAGCTAGGGACCATGTTCACAAATCTGATTGACCTTTAGCCATGTCTTCAAGCATTTTGTGAAAGTGTGATATGTGGTGCAGTTATGTGTGTCTGATGGCAGTGTATTCCAGACATGGGAAGCTCTCACAGAAAAAGCGGATTTACCGTACTAAAGGTGCTTTTCCTTAGGGGAACTACACAGTCACCTCTCATGGCAGACCTTGTGGATCTGCTGCCATATGTTTGGGTTTTCTGTTTAACAAAAATACTGAGTGGAGGGGGACCAAATGTGACTAATAACATTTGATTTGATTTGCATAACACTAATTGCTGCCCTTACTATGCTACTTTCATATTTTCCAAATCCTTTGCTCACATAGAATTAGGAATTAGAATAAAATGTATTTCACAAAAAATCCTGCATAAGTAAAAACAGGAAAGGCATCACCTATGCCTCTAATGTCATTCATTCCAATTAGACTGGTTTGGATTTCCTTTACCACAATGAAGGCAATTATAATTTTATTCTGGAACTTTGAGGTTTTATGACATTGTCCCTTTAGTAATATAATAGGATCTCTATGATCCATCATGACCTACTTTACCTAACTGTTATTGACAATCAACCACATAACCCCTCGTACTTACCTGGTCAGGGTGATCTGGAATATACTGTATCCGGCTATAAAGGAAGCCAGTCGGGTGAGACTCTGTTTTCCTGATCCTCCCACTCCCACTAGCAAAGCGTTGCCGCAGTCTGTCCGGATGATACGTGAGATCTGTGGGGGGACCACAGGATAGATAAAGATTCTCACCTTATCTAAAGATGTTGTTACAAAACCTTATTTTAATTAAACAAATGTTCGAAAAACAGATGACAGAGTAATATTGAGTGATTATGAATAACATGGCAGTCAGGATGTTAGTTTAACCTTGATTAGATGAGTCATGGCATCTGTAAAGAACACAAGGTCCAGACTGGCCCCTCTAACATTCTCATTGTACTGGCTCTGATAGATAATCAGCTTCTCACACAGGAACTCAAAACTGGGCACCTAATGATGAAACATTACTTTGGTTAGATACACATTTTGCAAATGGATGAAATCTAAACCTTCAGGGATTGCTTCCCGAAACACAGATTATGCCTAGTACTGGATTGAAAAGCATGCAGGAAATACTGTATATTTTCAGTCCAGGATTTGGCTTAATCTGTGTCCAGGAAACCAGCCCTTATGTCTAGTTTGAACAACATAAGACTACAATGTGCCTTGGCTCTTTACCAGTTCGTAAACTTTGGGGGCGTCCAAACAGACGTCATCTGCCTCATCTCCCGTGGGCTCGACAGCCTCTCTCAGGAAGTCCACAAAGTAGGGGTCAGGGTGGAGGTCAGGGACCAGGCTGGGGTCCACGTGATCCTGGATCACCCTGGATATGGCCTTCTCAAACCACACCTTGTCCTCAAAGCAGACAAACCTGCAGCACAGGGACACAATGACCACCATTGGTTTCATTCTCATGGACTGTCAGTCATCCATCTATGAATTTGAGAATGGTTACATCCAAAGGGTGTAGTGCTTTCGTCCGCCAATTCTCACAAAAGTGCTTGTTTACTAAAGTTAGATCTCAAATTAGTATTCTACATAACAGAACCAAATATAATAGCAGAGTATAATGTTACAGTTAGACCAAAACACCACCTAATTTCTTATGAGATTTTTGGATGATTAGCTGAATGATAAAGAAATGTTTATCATTCGGCCAAACTCAACAGGTCACCAATAAACACATATATAAAAACAATATCTAAAGAAATCCACTCACACTCACTCCTAGAGTATATTATAAAGTATAAGCAGATCCTGTGCAAGTCAATGGAGAGTGAGGCCTGTTCGCCACTGACTTGCACAGGGCTCTACAGCGCAACCATTTCACTCGCATATGAACCTAAACATTTTGCTGTGCAACCTGGAATTTTTATTTAGAATCACCTTGAAAAATGAAAGACTATCTTTATTACCTCAAATATTTTTTTTATTTTGTTCCTTGTAAAAATGGTCTGTCACGTTCCTGACCTGTTTTCTGTTGTTTTTGTATGTGTTTAGTTGGTCAGGGCGTGAGTTGGGGTGGGCATTCTATGTTATGTGTTTCTATGTTGGGTTAAATGTGTTGCCTGATATGGTTCTCAATTAGAGGCAGGTGTTTGATGTTTCCTCTGATTGAGAACCATATTAAGGTAGGCTGTTCTCACTGTTTGTTTGTGGGTGATTGTTCCTGTGTCTGTGTCTGTTGCACCACACGGGACTGTTTCGTTCGTTCGGCAAGTCTTTCCTGTTCGTGCGTTCTTCGTGTTCTATATGTAAGTTCTCAAGTTCAGGTCTGTCTACGTCGTTTGTTGTTTTCGTGTTTCGTCTTTCTTTAATAAATTCATTATGTCTACATTCAACGCTGCATTTTGGTCCGACCCTTACTCCTCCTCCTCATCCGAGGAGGCATTAGACATCCGTTACAAGGTCAGCGTGCAGCTCTGTTGCATTGGATTTGCTTATACTGTATAATATGCTTTAGGAGTTACTGTTGTTATATATATATATATATTGGTCCAGACAATGACTAAGATTTTTGAACATGTTTAAGATCTGAGAAAGAGAGAAAATTTTGTAAAATGACTCACTCTCGAGTCTCATTGAATTTGTTTAAACTGCATATACGCTAGGGGTGTGTGTGTGAGAAAGAGAGAGTGTGTGTGGATTTCTTTAGATACTGTTTTTATATACAGAGCCGTGAAAAAGTATTTTCCCCCTTTCTGATTTTCTTTATTTGTGCATATTTTTGAAACTGAATGTTATCAAATGTTCAACTAAAATCTAATATTAGATAAAGTGACCAAATAACACAAATGTGATACTTATTTCATTTATTTATTATATAACAGGTGGGTCTAATGCGGAACATTTAGAACAGACGACTGGGTTGGGTCCATAGATTTAAAACAAAAAGACTTAACGATTGGGTCAGGTCTCTGGCAACTGAACCGATAGAACGAACGACCAGCCGGCTTGGGTAGCAACCCCAGATTTGTGTTGGGACTATATCTCGTGGAAGGATGAAATAGTATGAATAAATTAATCAAAAATAGCGTTTTTAATGCGTTTTATTTGAATATTGTTGGTAACCCGGTTTCAACACCCATGCCAAAATATCCTCCAAACATCGGCTTCTCTGGAATTATCACTTAAATAAACAAAGGTATGCAATACCCAATCACCCTGTGTGAAAAAGTATTTGCCCCCTTATACTCAATAACTGATTGTGCCACCTTTAGCTGCAATGGCTGCAACCAAACCCTTCCTGAGGTTGTTGATCAGTCACTAACATCACTGTGGAGGAATTTTGGACCACTCTTATCAATGCGGAGCCGCTTTAACTTAGCACATTAGTGGGTTTTCGAGCATGAACTGCAACATTTCAATCGGGTTTAGGTCTGGACTGTGACTAGGCCATTCAAAAATGTTAAATGTGTTGCTTTTCAGACATTCTGATCTTGACTTGCTTGACTTTATGGATGAGATGGGTCCCGTTGTGTCGGGCAAAAACCAAACACTGCATTCCGCAGTAAGATCCTCATACCAACGGTCAAGCATGGTGGTGGTAATGTGATGGTTTGGGGATGCTTTGCTGCCTCAGGACCTGGACGACTTGCCATCATTGAAGGAACCATGAATTCTTCAGGAGAATGTCAGGCCATCCGTCTGTGAGCTGAAGAACAGCTGGGTCATGCAGCAAGACAATGATCCAAAACACACAAGCAAGTCTACATCAGAATGGCAGAAAAAACACAAGTGTAAAGTCAAAACCTACAGTTGAAGTCGGAAGTTTACATACACCTTAGCTAAATACATTTAAATATATTTTTTCACAATTCCTGACATTTAATCCTAGTAAAAATTGTTTTAGGTCAGTTAGGATCACCACTTTATTTTAAGAATGTGAAATGTCAGAATAATATCAGAGAGAATGATTTATTTCAGCTTTTATTTCTTTAATCACATTCCCAGTGGGTCAGGAGTTAACATACACTCAATTAGTATTTGGTAGCATTGCCTTTGAAATTGTTTAACTTGGGTCAAACGTTTCGGGTAGCCTTCTACAAGCTTCCCACAATAAGTTGGGTGAATTTTGGCCCATTCCTCCTGACAGAGCTGGTGTAACTGTCCGGTTTGTAGGCCTCCTTGCTCGCACACGCTTTTTCAGCTCTGCCCACACATTTTCTATAGGATTGAGGTCAGGGCTTTGATGGTCACTCCAATACCTTGACTTGTCCTTAAACAATTTTGCCACAACTTTGGAAGTATGCTTGGGGTCATTGTACATTTGGAAGACCCATTTGCAACCAAGCTTTAACTTCCTGACTGATGTCTTGAGATGTTGCTTCAATATATCCACATAATTATCCTGCCTCATGATGCCTTCCATTTTGTGAAGTGCACCAGTCCCTCAGGCAGCAAAGCACCCTCACAACATGATGCTGCCACCCCCGTGCTTCACGGTTGGGATGGTGTTCTTCGGCTTGCAAGCCTCCCCCTTTTCCCTCAAACATAACGATGGTCATTACGGCCAAACAATTCTATTTTCTATTTTTGTTTCATCAGACCAGAGGACATTTCTCCAAAAAGTACAATCTTTGTCCCCATGTGCAGTTGGAAACCGTAGTCTGGCATTTTTTTATGGCGGTTTTGGAGCAGTGGCTTCTTCCTTGCTGAGCGGCCTTTCAGGTTATGTCGATATAGGACTCATTTTACTGTGGATATAGATACTTTTGTACCTGTTTCCTCCAGCATCTTCACAAGGTGCTTTCTGTTGTTCTGGGATTGATTTGCACTTTTCGCACCAAAGTAAGTTAATCTCTAGGAGACAGAATGCGTCTCCTTCCTGAGCGGTATGATGGCTGCGTGGTCCCATGGTGTTTATACTTGCGTACTATTGTTTGTACAGATGAACGTGGTACCTTCAGGTGTTTGGAAATTGCTCCCAAGGATGAACCAGACTTGTGGAGGTCTACAATTGTTTTTCTGAGGTTTTGGCTGATTTCTTTTGATTTTCCCATGATGTCAAGCAAAGAGGCCCTGAGTTTTAAGGTAGGCCTTGAAATACATCCACAGGTACACCTCCAATTGACTCAAATTATGTCCATTAGCCTAACAGAAGCTTCTAAAGCCAAGACATAATTTTCTGGAATTTTCCAAGCTGTTTAAAGGCACAGTCAACTTAGTGTATGTAAACTTCTGACCCACTGGGATTGTGATACAATGAATTATAAGTGAAATAATCTGTCTGTAAACAATTGTTGGAAACGCACAAAGTAGATGTCCTAACCGACTATACTATAGTTTGTTAACAAGAAATGTGTGGAGTGGTTGAAAAACTTGTTTCAATGACTCCAGCCTAAGTGTATGTAAACTTCCGACTTCAACTGTAAACCCGATTGAGATGTTGTAGCAGGACCTGAAACGAGCAGTTAATGCTCGAAAACCCCAAAATGTCATTGAGATAAAGCAGTCCTGCATGGAAGAGTGGGCCAAAATTCCTCAGAGTAACTGATCAACAACTACAGGAAGTATTTGGTTGTCATGGCAGCTAAAGATGGCACAACCAGTGGCACCACATGTACGGCGTCATGTGGGCGCCTGACTTGCCTAGTTAAATAAAGGTTAAATTGAAAAAAACTTTTCAAAAAGGGCCGTTGGATTTTGCATAACTTTGTTCATTAAAACAATTTAATCCAGCCACTTGACAGTTGTGACATATTGTCACGCCCTGACCTTAGAGAGCCTTTTAATGTCTCTATTTGGTTTGGTCAGGGTGTGATTTGTTGGCCATTTTATGTTCTTTATTTCTATGTTTTGGCCAGGTATGGTTCTCAATCAGGGACAGCTGTCTATCGTTGTCTCTGATTGGGAATCATACTTAGGCAGCCTTTTTTCCTTTGGTGTTTGTGGGTAGTTATCTTTGTTAGTGGCACTAATGCCATGTTAAGCTTCATGGTCGTTTCTTTGTTTTCTTGGCGACATTTACTATAATAAAATCAAATGTACGCTCACCACACTGCACATTGGTCTCCTTCCGACGGCCGTGACACATATCAAGAAGCTGATTAAACAGCATGATCATAACACAGGTGCCCTTTGTGCTTGGGAAAATAAAATGGCCCTCTAAAATGTGCAGTTTTGTCACACAACGCCACAGATGTATCAAGTTTTGAGGAAGTGTGCAATTGGCATGCTGACTGCAGTCCACCAATGTCCACCAAAGCAGTTTCTAGAGAATTTAATGTTAATTTCTCTACCATAAGCCGCCTCCAACATCGTTTTAGAGAATTTGGCATCCAACCGCAATCACATGTATGGCGTTGTGTGGGCGAGCGGTTTGCTGATGTCAACGTTGTGAACATGGTGGCGGTGGGGTTATGGTATGGGCAGGCATAAGCTATGGACAACGAACACAATTGCATTTTATCAATGGCAATTTGAATGCACTGAAATACCGTGACGAGATCCTGAAGCCCATTGTGAGGCCCATTTTTTTGTTGCTGTGACCAACAGATGCACATCTGTATTCCCAGTCATGTGAAATCCATAGATTAAGTTTATAGATACAATTTATTTTAATTGACTGATTTCCTCATATTGTCACGCACGTCGTAATCCTCCTCGTCTGAGGAGGAGTAAGGATCGGACCAAAGCGCAGCGTGGTTTGAATATATTCTTCTCTTTAATAAAGAATAAACGAAGAACACTTGACAAACTTACAAAAACAATAAAAAACGAACGTGACGCTATAATACGAAAGTGCAGACACAAGCATCCAACGTATAGACATAGACAATAACCCACAACCCACAATACAAAACAGGCTACCTAAATATGGTTCCCAATCACAGACAACGCAAAACACCTGCCTCTGATTGAGAACCATATCAGGCCAAACACAGAAATAGACAAACCAGACATACAACATAGAATGCCCACACAGATCACACCCTGACCAACCAAAACATAAAACATACAAAGCAAACTATGGTCAGGGTGTGACACATATGAACTTTAACTCAATAAAATCTTAGAAATTGTTGCATGTTGTGTTTATACTTTTGTTAGTATAATATGTGTAAAAAAATATGCACAAATACAGAAAATCAGAAAGAGGGCAAATACTTTTTCACAGTACTGTATATAATGATCCAGGCAATATATATACAAAACATGATTAAGATCTGATCATTTGAACATGTATTCACATGACTTGATTCATGAAATAACAGTAACCCCATGTGTCCAATAACTAAATATAGTACAATATCAAAAACTCACACTGTCGACTGACGCTTTCGCAGATTTGACACATTTCTTCAGATTTGTCCATCAGTAAGCTCAGAGAACAAGTATAACAGAGTATTTTTTTCCTTTATGGACATCAATGGGTTAAAAATAGAACCATTTCTTAAGACATTATGTGTAGGTATAGGCAGACGTTGCATTTGGAGGGTGAATATAATGCATATGCTTTAATGATATTCAATAGGCTACATCAATTTGTACAAACTCTGATTGTGAAATAAATGCCGTAAACTTTTTTTTTGGTGCTCCGGCAGCTAAAAAAATTGCACTACATCAATGTTTACGTAATTTCTCCAGACCCATCCCTCAGCTTTAGAGGAAACCAAGTGTCAGGGCTGCCACTCGGTTGAAAAAATAATTAAGGATTGTGACTTTATCACTATGAATGCAAAGTGTTCTGTTCATAACATGGATCCCATTCATTCCAGTACTGTACCTGTCTGCGATCACCCTGGTGCATTCACACTTGAACAGCGCCAGCAAGGTGGGGATATCATCACACTCATCTGCCTTGATGATGAGCATGCCCTGCCAGATCCTTGACAAGTCTCTCAAGTTGAAGATGTAGTGGAACTTTGAGGGCGTTGGCAGCATTTTCACCTGAAAGGTCATAGTACAGGGATACATTAACATTTCAGAGATGTTGGAACTTCAGAGATGTTGTTCATGCACTGACTGATCAAATACTAGTCTGGTCCCAGATCTGTTTGTGCTGTATAGCCAATTGACCCTTCGCTAAGCCCCGCCACAGAATTTTGGCCAACCAATTGCAGTGCTCCATTGGATAGCAACTGTCGCTTACCATGCTCGAGACCAACCAGCCTTGGGCAATCTCTAGATTCAAATGCATGGAAGCCAATAAGGGCAGTGGCAAAAACAGAGAGTTTATCAAAAAAATGATTGTTGAAATGGCTAAATAATTGAACAGTGCACAAGGGCTAGAGTATGTATGTTAGCTAGCTAAGTTAACTATATTATTAATATAACTCTCATCTGCTGTCAACATCAAGATACATTTGAGAGCACTAATTAGCTCCAAAAGTGGTTAGTAGCTTGACTAAAAACTAAAAACATTTGTCATAAGAAACTAGCTCCCTTGTATACAGAAAATACCCGAGCTCTGAAGCAAGCTTCCAGAAAATTGGAACGGAAATGGCGCCACACCAAACTGGAAGTCTTCTGACTAGCTTGGAAAGACAGTACCGTACAGTATCGAAGAGCCCTCACTGCTGCTCGATCATCCTATTTTTCCAACTTAATTGAGGAAAATAAGAACAATCCAAAATTTATTTTTGATACTGTTGCAAAGCTAACTAAAAAGCAGCATTCCCCAAGAGAGGATGGCTTTTACTTCAGCAGTAATAAATTCATGAACTTCTTTGAGGAAAAGATCATGATCATTAGAAAGCAAATTACAGACTCCTCTTGAAATCTGAGTATTCCTTCAAAGCTCAGTTGTCCTGAGTCTGCACAACTCTGCCAGGACCTAGGATCAAGGGAGACACTCAAGTGTTTTAGTACTAAATCTCTTGACACAACGATGAAAATAATCATGGCCTCTAAACCTTCAAGCTGCATACTGGACCCTATTCCAACTAAACTACTGAAAGAGCTGCTTCCTGTGCTTAGCCCTCCTATGTTGAACATAATAAACGGCTCTCTATCCACCGGATGTGTACCAAACTCACTAAAAGTGGTAGTAATAAAGCCTCTCTTGTAAAAGCCAAACCTTGACCCAGAAAATATAAAAAACTATCGGCCTATATCCCATTCCTCTCAAAACAAATTGAAAAAGCTGTTGCGCAGCAACTCACTGCCTTCCTGAAGAAAAAACAATGTATAAGAAACGCTTCAGTCTGGTTTTAGACCCCATCATAGCACCGAGACTGCACTTGTGAAGGTGGTAAATGACATTTTAATGGCGTCAGACCGAGGCTCTGCATCTGTCCTCGTGCTCCAAGACCTTAGTGCTGCTTTTGATACCATCGATCACCACATTCTTTTGGAGATTGGAAAACCAAATTGGTCTACACAGACAAGTTCTAGCCTGGTTCAGATCTTATCTGTCGGAGAGATATCAGTTTGTCTCTGTGGATGGTTTGTCCTCTGACAAATCAACTGTAAAGTTCGGTCTACCCTCAAGGTTCCGTTTTAGGACCACTATTGTTTTCACTATATATTTTACCTCTTGGGGATGTCATTCGGAAACATAATGTTAACTTTCACTGCTATGCGGATGACACACAGCTGTACATTTCGATTAAACATGGTAAAGCCCCAAAATTGTCCT
This sequence comes from Salvelinus fontinalis, assembly GCF_029448725.1. Taxonomy (NCBI): domain Eukaryota; kingdom Metazoa; phylum Chordata; class Actinopteri; order Salmoniformes; family Salmonidae; genus Salvelinus; species Salvelinus fontinalis. The sequence goes on from NC_074691.1 coordinate 29,577,678, forward strand.
CACTGGAAGCCTGTGTTTCAGACATAAGGAAGTGGATGGCTAAAAACTTTATACTTTTAAACTTGTACAAAACAGAGATGTTTGTTCTAGGTCCCAAGAAACAAAGAGATCTTCTGTTGAATCTGACAATTAATCTTGATGGTTGTACAGTCGTCTCAAATAAAACTGTGAAGGACCTCGGCGTTACTCTGGACCCTGATCTCTCTTTTGACGAACATATCAAGACTGTTTCAAGGACAGCTTTTTTCCATCTACGTAACATTGCAAAAATCAGACATTTTCTGTCCAAAAATTATGCAGAAAAATTAATCCATGCTTTTGTCACTTCTAGGTTAGACTACTACAATGCTCTACTTTCCGGCTACCCGGATAAAGCACTAAATAAACTTCAGTTAGTGCTAAATACGGCTGCTAGAATCCTGACTAGAACCAAAAAAATGTTGGCCTCCCTACACTGGCTTCCTGTTAAGGCAAGGGCTGATTTCAAGGTTTTACTGCTAACCTACAAAGAATTACATGGGCTTGCTCCTACCTATCTTTCCGATTTGGTCCTGCCGTACATACTTACACGTACGCTACGGTCACAAGACGCAGGCCTCCTAATTGTCCCTAGAATTTCTAAGCAAACAGCTGGAGGCAGGGCTTTCTCCTATATAGTTCCATTTTTATGGAATGGTCTGCCTACCCATGTGAGAGACGCAGACTCTGTCTCAACCTTTAAGTCTTTATTGAAGACTCATCTCTTCAGTAGGTCCTATGATTGAGTGTAGTCTGGCCCAGGAGTGTGAAAGTGAACGGAAAGGCACTGGAGCAACGAACTACCCTTGCTGTCTCTGCCTGGCCGGTTCCCCTCTCTCCAATGGGATTCTCTGCCTCGAACCCTATTACAGGGGCTGAGTCACTGGCCTACTGGTGCTCTTCCATGCTGTTCCTAGGAGGGGCGCGTCACTTGAGTGGGTTGAGTCACTGACGTGGTCTTCCTGTCTGGGTTGGCGCCCCCCCTTGGGGTTGTGCCGTGACGGAGATCTTTGTGAGCTATACTCAGCCTTGTCTCAGGATGGTAAGTTGGTGGTTGAAGATATCCCTCTAGTGGTGTGGGGGATGTGCTTTGGCAAAGTGGGTGGGGTTATATCCTGCCTGTTTGGCCCTGTCCGGGGGTATCATCGGATGGGGCCAGTGTCTCCTGACCCCTCCTGTCTCAGCCTCCAGTATTTATGCTGCAGTAGTTTGTGTCGGGGGGCTAGGTTTAGTCTGTTATATCTGGAGTATTTCTCCTGTCTTATCCGGTGTCCTGTGTGAATTTAAGTATTCTCTCTCTAATTCTCTCTTTCTTTCTTTCTTTCTCTCGGAGGACCTGAGCCCTAGGACCATGCGTCAGGACTACCTGGCATGATGACTCCTTGCTGTCCCCAGTCCACCTGGCCGTGCTGACCTGTTGCACCCTCAACAACCACTGTGATTACTATTATTTGACCATGCTGGTCATTTATGAACATTTGAACATCTTGGCCATGTTCTGTTATAATCTCCACCCGGCACAGCCAGAAGAGGACTGGCCACCCCTCATAGCCTGGTTCCTCTCTAGGTTTCTTCCTAGGTTTTGGCCTTTCTAGGGAGTTTTTCCTAGCCACCGTGCTTCTACACCTGCATTGCTTGCTGTTTGGGGTTTTAGGCTGGGTTTCTGTACAGCACTTTGAGATATCAGCTGATGTAAGAAGGGCGATATAAATACATTTAATTTGATTTGACTGCATGCTGATAGTGCATAGTCAGAGCCATCTTGTGGCTAGCCACACTACAAACGTAATTTTTCCAGGTTCCCGTGAAGCAATTGTAATGACATTCCGCCACCACATACCTGAGCAAGTGGTAGTCTGTGTTTAAATTCTTTGTCTATTAAAAACACATTCTGAGATCATTTTCTCCAGTGGTTTGAGTGGGGAATTGGGCTTCACAGGAAAATCTTGTCCGAGGTTGCAACGGTAACCAAGGAGGCGGGGCTTAGCGAAGGGTCAATTACTATGGTCGTTAGTATGCCCGAACATCACAAATAGATCTGGGACCAGGTTAAATATATTCAGTAAAGCATTAATTCTGATCTTGGGACAGTGCTTACCTTGGTCCACTGCCACAGGATCCTACCAGCGGAGACCAGATATTTCACTGTCTCAGAAATCTCAGACTTGAACTCCCTGCATTCGTGGAAGTATCCACAGCCCATGATACCTGTGGGAATAGAGACACATAAAGTACTCTTTTGTGTGTGTGTGTTGATGGGTTCGGATTTCTAAACTTTAAATATTGTTAGTCATCAGTTATACTTGAGACATGAGGGGTGCCATAGTCTAGGGTCTACACAAGAAGTTAATGGTTATCTGTAGGAGGAATGGATATCGTGGATGTAATTAAGCTTGGAATGTACTGAGTGAAGGAAAGATAATCACATGTGGCAGGGACTGATAAGGATTGAGAGATGTGGATTAGTGAGGAAGGGGGTTGAGGTCAGGTGACCTTACGGGAGAAGGAACAGTGTGTGGCCCGTATCACTTAACTTCCTGCCTAGTAATAACGATGTAATGTTTAGAGAGGAGGAGACTCCACCCAAATTGGGTGGAAATATGTATTTGCCTTATGCAGCTGTATGACCCAATGGGGCAATAAACTTGGTTTGAGCTTTATTACGTGCCTGAAATTTTATACGATTCATTTAGAACCTAACAGTGTGATATCGCATAATTTGATTGCTGCATCACAGCCAGTCAGTTAGTAATTCAGAGGTGAGTAGCCTACCAAAGATCTTGTCAATGGAGGTGTTGGATGGTAGGGTACAGTTGAACACGGTAAACTGTCTCTTCAGTCTCTGGGGGATGTCGTTCCTGCCTCCCCCAGGGTGAATCATAGCAGCCAGCATCTGCATGTCCACAATGGTGGTGAAGTCTCCTGGTTTGTCCAGACTGTACATGCCAGTCATCTCCATCATCTGACGGACTATCTCGTTGGTGATCTGTGTGCAGAATAAACAAACACAAACAAGGGAATCAGTTATTCTGCAAACCATTGTAAACGCCTGTTGTCACTTTGAATTGTGATTACAATTTTTTTCTATTGTGTGACACCGCATTTTTTTTTGTGTGCAACCAAATCATGGGCCAGTCCCTTTAACTGAAAGGTTAGTGGCATCAGTACCACCAGGGGAAAAAGTTAGTCGAGAGCCCTGCTTCAGTGATGGCTATATGGCAGTGATGGAAAAAGTACCCAATTGTCATACTTGAATAAAAGTATAGATACCTTAATAGAAAGTTACTCAAGTAAAAGTGAAAGTCAGCCAGTAAAATACTATTTGAGTAAAAGTCTAAAGGTATTGGGTTTGAAATATACTTAAGTATCAAAAGTAAATGTAATTGAAAAAATATACTTAAGTATTAAAAGTAATCATTTTAAATGCCTTATATTAAGCAAAGCAGACAGGACCATTTTCTTGTTTTTAAAATGTATGGATTGCCAGGGGTCCACTCCAACACTCAGACATAATTTACAAAAGATGCATTTGTGTTTAGTGAGTCCGCCAGACCAGAGGCAGTAGGGATGAACAAGTGTTATCTTGATAAGTGCGTGAATTTAACCATTTTCCTGTCCTGCTAAGCATTCAAAATGTAACGAGTACTTTTGGTTGTCATGGCAAATTTATGGAATAAAAAGTAAAATATTTTCTTTAGGAATGTAGTGGAGTAAAAGTAAAAGTTGTCAAAAATATAAATAGTAAAGTACATTTACCCCAAAAAACGACTTAAGTAGTACTTCAAAGTATTTTTAATTAAGTACTTTACACCACTGCTATATGGATGGGTTGAATTGAAATGCTATGACTACAGTACCTGGTCGCCCCACTCATTGACAATGGGCATGTTGATGTCATCCACAAAGATGGTCATTCTGCGTCCTCCAGGAGGTCCGTAGGTGCTACCCATTCGCTTCTCAATGTAGCTCTCCACTGTGCGCTGTGATACATACAACACTTTATTACTACTCAGCAGAAACACTATAAAGTGATTCCTCATGAAACCAGGACAAAAAATACCATGATTTGGGGGATTTTCATGAAATTTTATCCATAGAATAGTCCTTTGGAGGAAGGATTGTTATATATTTGGCATTGTATCCAAAAGCTTAATTGAGAAATAATTGATCAAAGTTGGCATATTTCTAACATTATGGCCTTACTCAGGCCTCCTTTAATTTAAGACTACATTGTTTCATCTGTATGTGCTACATAGCAAAAATTGGTGTCATATGAAGCTTTACCGCTTGCTCTGTAATGAGTAGTATTTTTTGTTTTCCTTTATTGTTGAACATAATATGCACTACACAGACATATAAAAGTTCCTTTTAGAGTTATGATCCAATTTGTGAGCATTACCAAGAGTGAATGTGAAAATGTGAAACCATATCAAAATGGTCACCTTCTGCTGGTGATTTGCAGGATGTGCAATGATATAAGTAAAAGAAGGACTATGCCAATTTGTCTGTTTGTTTTAAAGCTATGGCCCGTTTTATAAAGAGATCCCACTCTGGAACTTTGATATTCCCATAGTAGAGTATATTATGTTCAACAATATATTTTTAAAAATGCCAAATCAAACATTTAGTTTTTTCTATATTCTTGTTTATATTTTTTAATATTCATAAATTAATGTAAATATATATATATATTAAATCCAAATACTACTCATATTACAGAACGAGCGGTAGAGCTTCATATGACACCAAACATTATGGAGTCTTAAAGGAGGCCTGGGTAAGGCCAAAATGTCATAAATATGCCAATTTTCATTATTTTTCAATTATGCTTTTATTATGCTTTTAGATACAAATGTCAAATATATGTAAACAATCCTTCCTCCAAATTTGTTGAGAAATAGCACTGAATCATCTTCTCTATGTAATGTAGGCTATGTAATACTGTATTATATGGTGTAATGTATACTGGGTAATGTATATAATGTATACATATCTCACCTGAAACATTGTAGGCTCAGTAGCAGAAGAAAAGTTCAGTGATTTGGACAGGTCTGTTTCAGGGTCGTACTTGTTGGTGTAGCCTTTAATCATCACTGTCTTGGCAGTTCCTTGTTCACCAATAAGCAACACAGCCTGTCAAAAGTGAAGGAAAAAAAATTACGTATGATTACACCAACATGTTATCAAGACGACTTAACCCAATTGACCCAATGTGTCTGTGTGTGTGCGTACAGTACCTTGCGCTGTTTTGCAATAGTCTCCAAAAGGTAACTGGTTCTGGTGTTGTCCACATTGGGAACCAGGATGGCGGCGTAATCTGGCACGTAGTCAGTGGGATAGATGTACTCCACCACATAGTTATTCCAATGGTCCCAGTCACCTGAAACAAAAACGCCTGCATCATATACAGAGCCCTGCCCACATACAGTACGGTACTACTGTGCAGCAACCAAGAAACATAGGGATCCAGGGAAAACAGTCCCAGTGGGCATGGGCCAAAACAGTGCAATGATGTCATTATGACTCTTTTTTGACGTCATGGTCAGGTTGTATAAAGGGTTGTAAAAGGAATTATGTCAACATATTTTTACGATTTCTGACCTTTTGGGCTATGTATAAACGTACCGTTCTGGTTGACCATATATTCGAAGATGGTCTCTCCGGGCTGGGTTTTGGGAATGTCCACCTTGCTCTCATGGGCCCTGATGAAGGCCTCCAGCTTTTCCCTGTCCTCCAGCTCCAGCAGGGCTCCCACGCTCCACATCAGGCAGAAAACAAAGAGGCGCTCGAGCTGCATGCTGCTGACCAGGCCCCCCGCCTCCTTGGTGGGGATCAGGCCCTCCAGCAGGTTCACTGACTGAACACATACAGTCACAGACATAGGGTTAGTTTTCATATGTAGTAATATGTATATAAAAAAGGGAAAATGCAAAATTCTTTATCTCAAGAGACTCTTGAATAGCACTTAGAATGCATGCCCAAAACCAAGGCTTCATTCTAAGTGATATGCTAGTGTAGATATTGGAACAAAGTGATGGTTAAATTAAGGTTACAAAATACTGAAGGCATTTAATTCATACCTGCATGATATAATTGCACTCCAAAAGCTCCATTTTGGGCTTGAGGCTTTGCTTCAAGTACACGTAGGCATCCTCAAAGACTTTGTCGTACAGACTCATGATATTGTCTGCCTCCACTGCACTGCGTTTGTAAGCCCATCCCTACAACATACAGAACATTATACTTAGTCATAACTAGGTCATCATGAGGATTAAGCACATTAGGGGAATCTGAAGCTTTTTTTTACTGCGGTAATGTGAAGTTACCCCACCCTGACACTCTGTCTATAACACAAAGCATATTGCCATTTGGCACATATCTGATATTGAACACAATGGCCAATTAGAAAGGTTTGTTCACAATTTCACTGGATTATTGAAAAAAGTCTTACACTATCCACACAGAGTATATTAATATGGAACACTTTGACCGTAACATGGATGGTTTGTGTTATTGCATAAGCCCTGTACCTGCAGTATAGGCCTCCAGCTGAGAGCCGAGGAGCTCATAAAGACCATGCCCACGCGGGATACGGTGGCCGGGGAGGCGTTGTCCATGTTGTGCACCTCAAACACCAGCTTACAGGCCGGGGACATGACGATCCTATCACCATTGGCCAGGGTCAGGGTCTTGTTGTCATCCAGAACAGAGTTGAGGTTCTCAATCCAGATGGCGTCCACAGGCCCGTCCAGGACTATCCAGATGTTCTCTCCTACAACAAAAAGGGGGGAGTTTCCCCAAAACATAATATTTAACATGGTACATAGTTTGTTCACCCACAGAAGATTGACAAGCCAACATAAATGTTTCTAATTGTTACTCTCTTGGAAGCTCTGTGGCTGGGTCATTGAGAGAAAACCCTTATTTAGAGGTTGGACAATTTGAACACTGCTTCATCTAACAATGTTCTCACAGATGGTAAAACCATATCAATATTGTATCCCAAGGTGCATTCAGAGTCAGACAGTTTTACCCTTCTTGGTTTTTAGAGTCTTCCTCCACAGCGTGGAGAAGATGCCGTCAGTCCAGTCGTTAGTGGCGGCGTCCAAACGCCCGAACATCTGGGGGGCCGTGATGGCCTTGGGGTTCATCCTCATCTCCCTGTGGGGCGTTCCGCACTCGCTCAAGGCCCGCATCAGGATGTTGATGACTGCGGTCTTCCCGGCCCCACTGGGGCCGAGTGTCATCAGGCCGTGACGCACACGCGACGATTCGTAAAGCTGACACACACAACAGCACATTTTATTTCAGCCTCTTTGGAGGGTAACTTTATTACTGTAATTTTTTTATATTTTAAATCAATCATTTAAACATAGATTGACTTTGTGTTCATATACTGTATATCTTTGGTTACACAACAGTGCATTCAGCACTTGTGACTAAACACAGAAGTAAAAGTGTCACCTGAACAAGTTTGAGGTTCCACGAAGGGTGGTTGACGAGGCCTGCCAGCTCCACCTGGTTGGCCACGGCAACCTGCAGCTCAGCGTAGGTGCTCCCATCCAGCTGGATCCCCGGGAACAGATCACTGATCAGACTGAGGAAGAGAGGCTCGTCCTCATCCACCTGGCAGGGAGAAGCACCAAAGAGACAAAATATGTTTGCATCCGCATGCTAAAAACATGTTAGCATTAGCATGCTAAAAACATACTAATGAGGATCAATAGTGTTGCTGATGTCTCTTTTCATACCAGTTTGGAGAGGTTCATGTCACGCAGAACTCTCATCACAATGCTGGACTCGGTGTCTTGAGGTCGGGCTCTCTTATTGGCCCCCAGGGTTCTCAACACAGACAGGATGTTCCTCAGACCAAAGTCATAGTGGACCTGATAGGATGGATTGACTGTCAGTCTTAGTGTAGCAGTTAATTTATTTTTGTTCTTTCAAAGGCCAGTACAGACAGGAATGACTGCCTCTGCATTCACCTGCTTTGTCAGTTGCTCCTCGCACAGTTTGTAGAGCACAAAGAACTTCTGTGCCAAGACAACGTTTTCAATGAAACCGCAGCTGGCCAATTTCACCCTCATGATGATCTGGAAAACAATGAGGAACACATTGTTGACCGACAGCTAAGACACAGTAGGTTGCAATCCCATATGGTTAAAGGAACTCTTTGCCCAGTATGGTAGTTGACTGGAGGGAAGGGAACTCAACCCACCTGTCTGTCCGGCACCATCATGGACACCGTCCTGAACTGAACTTTCAGGTTCTCTGGCAACTCCTGACGCCCAGCATAACCAGGGTTCTATGAAATAACAAGAAAACATGTTGGTATTCAAAAGCTTTATACATGCTGCTTGTCAAAGTGCTTGTACTCAGTGACTAATGGCAAAGCTTTGTTGTCTTGCCTCCTACACACCATGGTGATAAACAGCCCAAATTCTGGGTTCAGACTGACTAAGTCTCCGTCGGTGAAGATGAATTGTGTTTTGCGGTCTTTACGGGATGAGAGAACAATGTAGATCTGCTGTGCAGCTACAGACAGCACAGGCAAGTCAATTCTGTTGAACTCGTCAAAGCAGCCCCAGGAGCCAGACTGGGCAAGACCTGGAAGTAAGCAGAAGACCGACATTAACAACTGACATTAGGCCAGGTGTTCCCAAACTTTTTCACTCGGGGCCCCCCTTCCAGCATTGGGGAACATCACGTGCCCCCACTGCGCACGCACGCGCCACGTCTACTTCTATGGGCACAAGCACTGTTCATGACAAACTGTTCACACCCCATTGTTGGTGGAGAGAATTTTGCAGGTTTAAAGCTTATTTCCTGCAATTCTACACATTTTGTCATGGGGTGCAAAGAAAACTTTGCAGTTTTAAAGCAAATTTTCTTGCAATTCTATACATTTTGCCATGTCTAATGTGTATTCATGTGATATTTGAGTGACAAAAAAATTACAACAATGTCTATGGGCTAAAAACTGTAAATAAAAAAAGAGCTGACATGGGCTAGTTGATTTGGACATTTCTGGAAAAGTTATAAATAGCTCTCGAAAGTATGCAATGACTAACGTGACAAGAGGAACTGATTATGCACTACACGATTTCGACTATTACAACTTTCAAGAGTAAGTTTAAAGCCGGACTGAGTTCCTTTAAAAAAAATAATAATAATTTGGGTGGGGGACCTGCCCCCTGCCGACCCCTCACACCCCCCCCACGGGGCGTACCGCACAGTTTGAGAACCACTGCATTGGACAATTGACTACTAACATTAGCATCCCAAAATGATAGCTAGCCCATAGAGAAAAGAGGGCACACCTCCAATTGTTGCCATTGAGTTCACAATGAAATCAACTCAATTGCATTGATTGTTCACCTTTGTAGATTCTACCAAGTCCTCTGAAGTCCATCTGGTCAGAGCAGTTGAAGACCACCACGTATTTCCCCAGGCAGCGGCCCATGTCTTTAGTGGTTTCAGTCTTCCCTGTACCGGCTGGCCCGGCTGGGGCGCCGCCCATGCTCATGCCCAGGGCCTGAGACAGTGTGATGTAGCACCTATAAATGGATGGTTTGACATCATGGTTATTCAACATTTCACTAAGGAAAGATCTTCACCACACACACACACACACACACACACACACACACACACACACACACACACACACACACACACACACAATCTTCTCTTGCCTGTCAGTTAAAGGGGTGATGACCAGACGGTCAGTGCAACCCAGGAATTCATTTTGGTAAACAAAATCCACGTCAGTAATGGACACTAAGACATGATCTAAGTCCTCCTTGAAGTAGAACCTGCTCTGCTTCAGCCACTCAAAGTCAGTGGTTGACCTGATGTGCATTTTGACCTGATAAGGAATAGCAAAGAATTAAAATATTATGTTTTTGAACACAAAATTCAAAATATAAATGTTCTAAAATGTAACTTATAGACATAAGAATGTTGTTTTATTTTTCAGTGACTCACTAGGTCATCAAATATGTCCCTTTGGTGCACATGGATTGTGACCAGTGTCTCGAACTTGATACGATCAAATTTGGTCAGGTCATGGGTGGTCTGTGAAATCAGTGTGTTGAGCAGATCCAGGAACTTCTGGTTGGTAGTTGGCATGATCTTCTTGTCGTCTTTGGCGTTGCGCAGCGCCTCCTCCGAGTCCCGTGTCCATAGCATCTGGATGCCAAGCAGGCCCACCTGAGAAAACAAAGATATCAATGATATACTTATTCTAATTCCATATATTTTTGACAACTGATCGATCCTATGATTCAACAATTGATCCTGAGTTGACAATTGATCCTACAATTGATCCTAGATGGATATTCTTCATCATTCTGGTTCATATAATTGGATTTCTAGGTTGCTCTCCCTACTTGTGCTTGGAACTGGTTGAGGAAGGTGAGGAGCTGAAAGCCTGAGTCGTTGATCTGGAGATCAGCAGCCTTGATGACAGAGTGTAGAGAGGACTGTTGCTGCATCTGCAGCTCTCCCAGCCACAGCTCCACAGGCCCCCTTGCCATCACTGGGTGGTCCAGCTGCAAACGCATGGACAGACACGTGAGCTGTCATTCACACACACAGACACACGCACACAAATGTATATGCACGCACGCACGCACACACACAGAGGGTGGCGAAAGGTTCCAGTCGAATCCTGGAGCTGAAAAGGGGAAACAATATGTTAATGTGCCCTTAAGCAAGGCACTTAACCGTAATTGCTCCAGGGTTTCTGTTGATAATGGCTGGCCCTTGCTCCACGCTCTGAGGGAGAGCTGGGATATGCAAAAAACAGATTTCCAATTCACACCCGTGAAATAGGACAAATATAATTACCTACCAAATAATATTACACACACACACACACACACACACACACACACATACACACACACAATCATAGTGAGTATTGCATTTAATCATACTGATAATGTTGCATACCGGCACTTTCTCTCCCTCTTGTGAAATGACAGCCAAAATCTTGTCATAATCTTTGGCGTGGAATTCCACTTCGTTGACATTGTCAAACACACCAAGGAGATGAGGCTGGAAAAGAGAAAATAAGTTTCCCTTATCTGAGTCATTGTGCATCTCTTTTTATTTAGACAAATCTCTGCTGTTCTAAGAGCTGTTGTTACCTGAATTGTGTGTGGATCGCTAGCTTGTCCCAGGATTTCCAAAAGGGAGGGATCAGACACAAAGAAGAACCTGGGGAACTGGAGCCTCTTTTTCTCCAGGTACCTGTTGAGGCCAAGTAACATTGTCAGTTGAAAGAGTAAGCTGCTAATGCTAAACAGTCTTTATCCGTACCCAGTGAGAGACTTCTGGCAAAGCTCCAGCTGCTCCTGGAGGTGAGGCAGCAGCTGACCCATGGTTTCGTCTCCCACGCAGCACTGCACCACGTTGGGGATCTCATGGGCACGCTGCATGATCTTGATCCACGACTTATCAATGTTCTGGAAGCGCTTGGCTTCCTAAAGCGAGAGAAAATGTCAGAATCAGAATGAGAAACAGAAAATGTGAGTATATTGGCATGCAACACATGATTGCTGGGAAAATTAATTAATGTTGAAGACATAGTCGTGGCCAAAAGATTTGAGAATGACACAAATATTAATTTTCACAAAGTCTGCTGCCTCAGTTTGTATGATGGGAATTTGCATATACTCCAGAAAGTTATGAAGAGTGATCAGATTAATTGCAAAGTCCCTTTTTGCCATGCAAATGAACTGCATCTCCAAAAAACATTTCCACTGCATTTCAGCCCTGCCACAAAAGGACCAGCTGACATCATGTCAGTGATTCTCTTGTTAACACAGGTGGTGTGTCACGATCGTCTTGACTTTGAAGAGAGGACCAAAACGCAGCGTGTGAGAAATACATTCTCTTTTTATTTGAGAAGAGCAACGAATGAAACAAAAACAACAAACTGACGACCTTGAAGCTATATAAACAAAATGGTGCTGACACTGACCACTACACACTGACATAGACAATTACCCACAAACACATGATGCCCATGGCTGCCTTAAATATGGCTCCCAATCAGAGACAAATGAAAGACATCTGTCTCTGATTGAGAACCACTCAGGCAACCATAGACTTACCTAGAAACATTCACTAAACACAAACCCATACACTAAACCCAACACCCCCTTTACCACATAACCACCCAAGACGAGACAAAACACAAACATTCCCCATGTCACACCCTGACCTAACTAAAATAATAATGAAAACAAAGAATACTAAGGCCAGGGCGTGACAGTACCCCCCCAAAGGTGCGGACTCCGGCCGCAAAACCTGACATAGAAAGGGGAGGGTCCGGGGTGGGCCCCATCATGGCGGCGGCTCGGGTGCGGGACGTGGCCCCCACTCCACCACTGACAATACCAGCTTTTGTGTCTCTGGTAGATCCTGGCTGACTGGCGGCTCTGGAAGATCCTGGCTGGCTGGCGGTTCTGGAAGCTCATGGCTGGCTGGCGACTCTGGCTGCTCATGGCTGGCTGGCGACTCTGGCTGCTCATGGCTGGCTGGCGACTCTGGCTGCTCATGGCTGGCTGGCGACTCTGGCTGCTCATGGCTGGCTGGCGACTCTGGCTGCTCATGGCTGGCTGGCGGCTCTGGCTGCTCATGGCTGATTGGCGGCTCTGGCAGATCCTGGCTGATTGGCGGCTCTGGCAGATCCTGTCTGGCGGAAGGCTCTGGCAGATCCTGTCTGGCGGAAGGCTCTGGCTGATCCTGTCTGGCGGAAGGCTCTGGCTGATCCTGTCTGGCGGAAGGCTCTGGCTGATCCTGTCTGGCGGAAGGCTCTGGCGGCTCCTGTCTGGCGGAAGGCTCTGGCGGCTCCTGTCTGGCGGAAGGCTCTAGCGGCTCCTGTCTGGCGGACGGCTCTGAAGGCTAATGGCAGACGGGCGGCTTTGAAGGCTCAGTACAGACGGGAAGTTCATGCGGCGCTTGGCAGACGGATAGTTCAGACGCCGTTGGGCAGACGGGCAGTTCAGGCGCCGTTGGGCAGATGGCAGACTCTGGCCGGCTGAGACGCACTGTAGGCCTGGTGCGTGGTACCGGAACTGGAGGTACCGGGCTAAAGACACGCACCTTCAGGCTAGTGCGGGGAGGAGGAACAGGGCATACTGGACCCTGGAGACGCACATTAGGCCTAGTGCGTGGTGCCGGAACTGGTGGTACCGGGCTGGGGACACGCATCTCAGGGCTAGTGCGGGGAGGAGGAACAGGGCATACTGGACCCTGGAGACGCACATTAGGCCTAGTGCGTGGTGCCGGAACTGGTGGTACCGGGCTGGGGACGCGCATCTCAGGGCTAGTGCGGGGAGGAGGAACAGGGCATACTGGACCCTGGAGACGCACATTAGGCCTAGTGCGTGGTGCCGGAACTGGTGGTACCGGGCTGGGGACGCGCATCTCAGGGCTAGTGCGGGGAGGAGGAACAGGGCATACTGGACCCTGGAGACGCACATTAGGCCTAGTGCATGGTGCCAGAACTGGTGGTACCGGGCTGGGGACACGCATCTCAGGGCTAGTGCGGGGAGGAGAAACAGGACGTACTGGACTCTGGAAACGCACAAAAGGCTTGGTGCGTGGTGCCGGAACTGGAGGACTGGTACGAGGGGTGTAGGAGTAATTGACATATGTAGGTAGATATCACACTATTAAACAATAGACAGGTGTACACTAGAAAACAGGAGAAGGCCTGAGGAGGGAGCCTCAGGTGAAGAAAGTGGAGGAAAAGTCCCGCAAGCTGAAGAAAATGGGGATTACCCCACAATTGACTTTTAAACTTTTGAATGGCCTCCTTTACAGACAATTGATGTTAGAACAACAAAAGAATAATGACATTGACATAACAGAAGTAACAGTGAATGCTAGTATAGAAACAACAGACTAATGCATAATCAATATGTATTGTGGGAGCAGGAAGAGAAGAATGAAATCAGCCGAACAATCCAGAAAGACTGACAAGGTTAGAATCTATGTTCCACCTCAATTTATAACAGAAGCAGGAGAACTGAAGTCTATCTCAATCATAAGGATCAAACCCTTATCGGAGATGGCACTCTGTGGATGGACATATCACCAAACAAAGGGACAAGTCGTTTGGGATCCGAAAGGATGTGACCTGACATTAATCAAAGAAAAAGACGAGAGGGTGTTCATCATGAATCAGATTGAACCAGTTGAAGGAACAGGAAGAACCTGTGACAACAACAAGGGTGGCGGCTGCTGTGACGACCACAGTAGCTACCACTAGATGACATCGACTGCCCTTACCAAGCAGACCACCGTGCCAACAAAGCAACCTGAGACATCAGTCAGGAGAGTTTTTACTGATATTTGAAACTTTCTGATAAACTCTAATGATCTACCTCAAGATAAGAACATTGAAAAAGCAACAGAATTAGATATATCAGAATCAGAACCACTCAAGGACACCACATGAGAAGAAGTAGTGAAGAAGGAGTGATACGAATGGGCTAAGTATATGGCAAACAGACACAGAATGGACAATTGTATTTTGTGAAGAAAATCACCTTTGTCTGATCTTTTAATAGTCTCTGAACCAGCATCATTTAAAACCTGTGTAAGTTGGAAAAATGACTATTGTACCAATAGAAAGTATTCTATTCCCTTGTGTGACATAAAATGTAGGATTGGTCTGGGTAAGGACTAGGGGTAAAACTATGTTGAATGAGACCATGCTGGGAGACAATGATTGTGCTGCCTATAACATTAGAACTGAATTAAATGTACCTCAATTAGACAGAGGTACCGTGGTTAAAGGAAAATATGAATGTTTTTACAGACACCACACCGAAGGAATTGATGTAGGAAACACCACTGTAGAATATGATACTATTTGGGTGTTAGAGAATGCGGGAGTTCGTAAAAGTAATGATAAAGGGTTGATTATGAATAGAAAAGGGTTGTGTAGTTACATAACTCAGGTTGCGCCATCTTTTATTATGTTGAAAATTCAAGACAGAGGTATTGCTGATAGTTTTTTCCACACATCCAGAAACTAACTGTTGAATGTATTGCCTGATGGATGGATTGGTCCTTGTGCGTTAGTTAGAGCAATTAAATAGGTTACTATTATTGAATCACTCCATGATGACTATGTTAAACCTAGAGTTAAAAAGGGTTTATGATAAGGATCCTGAGGTATACCTTAATGCAATTGGACTGCTTAGAGGTCTACTTAGGGATTTCAAGGCCAGAGAGGAGGTTAAATCAGGATTTGAATCTATATTTCTGTGGATAACACCAAATAAGAACTTAAAGTGGATTAATTTTATTAGCTATAACCAACAGGGATTCATTAACTACACTTAATTGGCTCTTAGTGGAGAAGGGTGGAGTTTGTGTCATGTTTGGGGATGACTGTTGCACTTTTATTCACAATATTGCTATGGCCAAACTCAAAGGATTACGAGCAGAAGTAAAGGCTAATGCTGATGTAAATGTAATGAAAATGTTTAGACTCTCATGTATGAGTTTGGTTGGACCTAGCATTAGGAAAGTGGGGAGCCATGTTTGCTAGGATGGCCATCATGTTGGGAGGAGGGTTATGGGCTCTGGGTATTGCATTTTGTTGTGTTATACCCCTGCTAAAGTCAATTTTGGTTCAGACAACAGTTAAACAGATGTCTGTCAGGAGAGATGACCCTCCTGTGGTGATTGATCCTGTACCGGGTAGCCCAGGCAAGTATACTAATAAGTATGGAAAGCCTTGTAATGCGGTCGGTGGACCTTTGGACTGCCCCTTTGGTAACCCTAACTGTCTCTATGAAGTGATTGGGGGTGGGGGGGGGGGGTTCATGCGTGTCATGGTTTCCATGTATATGTTCAATTACCCAGTTCAGATTAATGTTTACTCATACATGTCCACAAAAAGTGTAATTTGCGTCACAATTGCAAGTGGTGTACAAAAATTCATGAGGATGGTCATTATCATCACCTAGAACCTTTTTTCTGTCAAAGTGTCAAAGAGGAGATTGTCTTGTATGTAAGGATGAGGACTGTGGTCTTATGTAAAGGGGTTTTAGCATATCTATTTTGCCTAATGCTTTGTGTTCTTTGTAACCTCAGGCAGGGATTCATACTACATGCTCATTGCTTCATCAAAATATAATGGTTGATTATTAGTGTTTTTTATTTTAACTAGATCTTTCATTCCTATTTTATGTTATTAATTGGAGATGTTTGGTCTAGTTGGGTTTTGTAAGTGTATTATGTTTCAATTGGATCTTTTCTTCCTGTCTGCGTTTATGTATTGGAGATGTTTGGTACAAGTGATTTGTAAGCTTTATTTTGATAATGTTTTAGTCAATTGTTGGTATTGATATCTACTCTCTATATGTCATTTTAGTATAGTTTTTGAGGTTAATTACCCTCAAGAGGAGGGATTATGTAGGAGTAATTGACATATGTAGGTAGATATCACACTATTAAACAATAGACAGGTGTACACTAGAAAACAGGAGAAGGCAGACGTGAGTGCATTTGCCATTCTGGTAAATACAGGAAACTAAAGATTAGCAGATGGCCAAAGTCATACGTGCTTTAACGTGCATGTATGGAAAAAGCAGGACACCATTATGAAGATAAAATTGACAGGAACAGCCATAAGTGCTTAGGGTAAAGGCCATAAGTGCTTAGGGCAAGATAGACATATATTAATTTTAGGGGACAAGGGGGTCCTGCCCCCATTATAATCTAATCAAGAGCGGATACAGGCGTTATTGGGCGTAGACAAGCAGGAAGCCTGAAATGAAGGATAATGGTGGCAGATGACCATAGGAGAAGTAATTTAATTAATGTATGTAATGATCTCATGTGTGTGGATGTGTATAAAGAGTGAACCAGTGCTCTGGGAAGATGTGTGTTCAGCGGGACATTCCAGATGGTTATACTATTGTAAATAAAAGCATGTTTTGATTTCACAAGTTCTGATAAAGCGTTATATTTCTGAGATGATTTTCCACGACAGGGGCTGCCACAGGAGAGTTAGTACGTGGGGCTGCTACAGGAGGTGCAGGACTAGGGAGGCGTACAGGAGGCCTGGTTCGTGGGACTGTCATTCCCAGACGGTTAGCACGCACCTCAGGACGAGCATGGAGAGCTGACTCAGGTAACATCACTTCCCGCACACGCTCTGTCGGGTGGATTTTGTGCCTCACGCACCAACACAGCAGCTCCCTCATTTCACTCTCCTCCAACCTCCCCAATAAATCCTTAACAGTCTCTGTATCATTCCCATTGCTCACCTCCAATATCAGCCCGACTGGCTCAGGTTCCTTCTTAGGGTCCTCACGGGTAGCACGGGAAGTTGACGCAGATCTCCTATCTGGACTCGCCACACTCCCCATGAGCCCCTCCCCAAGAAATGTTTTGCGTTTCCTCGAGCGCTTCCTACCGCGCCTTCGTGCTCCTTTCTCCAACTCCATAATCCTGTAACCCTCCTCGCACTGCTACAGCGAATCCCAGGCAGGCTCCGGCACTCTCTCTGGATCGCACGCCCACCTGTCTATCTCTTCCCAGGTTGTTCTCCACTTATCCTTTTCCCGGGTCCATTCCTCCACTAAGCGCTGTTCCATCCTTTCACGCTGCTTGGTCCTGGTTTGGTGGGTAATTCTGTCACGATCGTCTTGACTTTGAAGAGAGGACCAAAACGCAGCGTGTGAGAAATACATTCTCTTTTTATTTGAGAAGAGCAACGAATGAAACAAAAACAACAAACTGACGACCGTGAAGCTGTATAAACAAAATGGTGCTGACACTGACCACTACACACTGACATAGACAATTACCCACAAACACATGATGCCCATGGCTGCCTTAAATATGGCTCCCAATCAGAGACAAATGAAAGACATCTGTCTCTGATTGAGAACCACTCAGGCAACCATAGACTTACCTAGAAACATTCACTAAACACAAACCCATACACTAAACCCAACACCCCCTTTACCATATAACCACCCAAGACGAGACAAAACACAAACATTCCCCATGTCACACCCTGACCTAACTAAAATAATAATGAAAACAAAGAATACTAAGGCCAGGGCGTGACATGGTGATTCTCTTGTTAACACAGGTGTGATTGTTGACGAGGAAAAGGCTGGAGATCACTCTGTCATGCTGATTGAGTTCGAATAACAAACTGGAAGCTTCAAAAGGAGGGTGGTGCTTGGAATCATTGTTCTTTCTCTGTCAACCATGGTTGCCTGCAAGGAAACACGTGCCGTCATCATTGCTTTGCACAAAAAGGGCTTCACAGGCAAGGATATTGCTGCCAGTAAGATTGCACCTTAATCAAACATTTATCGGATCATCAAGAACTTCAAGGAGAGCGGTTCAATTCAATTCTGAAGAAGGCTTCAGGGGTCCCAAGAAAGTCCAGCAAGCGCAAGAACCGTCTCCTAAAGTTGATTCAGCTGCGGGATGGGGGCACCACCAGTACAGAGATTGCTCAGGAATGGCAGTATGCAGGTGTGAGTGCACCTGCACGCACAGTGAGGCGAATACTTTTGGAGGATGGCCTGGTGTCAAGTAGGGCAGCAAAGAAGCCACTTCTCTCCAGGAAAAACATCAGGGACAGACTAATATTCTGCAAAAGGTACAGGGATTGGACTGCTGAGGACTGGGGTAAAGTCATTTTCTCTGATGAATCCCCTTTCCGATTGTTTGGGGCATCCGGAAAAAAAGCTTGTCCGGAGAAAACAAGGTGAGCGCTACCATCAGTCCTGTGTCATGCCAACAGTAAAGCATCCTGAGACCATTCATGTGTGGGGTTGCTTCTCAGCCAAGGGAGTGGGCTCACTCACAATTTTGCCTAAGAACACAGCCATGAATAAAGAATGGTACCAACACATCCTCCGAGAGCAACTTCTCCCAACCATCCAGGAACAGTTTGGTTACAATCAATGCCTTTTCCAGCATGATGGAGCACCTTTCCATAAAGAAAAAGTGATAACTAAGTGGCTCGGGGAACAAAAGATAGATATTTTGGGTCCATGGCCAGGAAGCTCCCCAGACCTTAATACCATTGAGAACTTGTGGTCAATCCTCAAGAGGCGGGTGGACAACAACCACAAATTCCGACAAACTCCAAGCATTGATTATGCAAGAATGGGCTGCCATCAGTCAGGATGTGGCCCAGAAGTTAATTGACAGCATGCCAAGGTGGATTGCAGAGGTCTTGAAAAAGAAGGGTCAACACTGCAAATATTGACTCTTTGCATCAACTTCATGCAATTGTCAATAAAAGCCATTGACACTGTAATTATACTTCAGTATTCCATAGTAACATCTGACAAAAATATCTAAGACATTGAAGCAGCAAACTTTGTGAAAAGTTAACTCTAATGAACTTATCCTCTTCAGCAGAAGTAACTCTGGGTCTTCCTTTCCTGTGGCGGTCCTCATGAGATCCAGTTTCATCATAGCTGTCACGATCATGTGGCGGATTGATGGACCAAAACGCAGCTTTAGGAAAATATGCCATCTTCTTTTATTTTTTTAAAGATGACGAAAATAAACACGACACACTTTAACAAACTATACAAAACAACAAACGACCGTGAAGCTAAATAACGTTGTGCACATACACACACAGGCTACAAACGTTCTACATAGACAATTACCCACAACCAATGAGAGCCTATGGCTACCCTAAATAAGGCTCCCAATCAGAGACAACCGAAATCAGCTGTCTCTAATTGGGAACTCATTCAGGTAACCATAGACTCTCCTAGACAACTAAACATACATAGACAACACTAGACACATGTACTCCACACAAACCCATATACTATACCCAACAACCCCTTTACCATGAAAAACACCCAAAACCAACAAAACACAAACATTCCCCATGTCACACCCTGACCTAACTAAAATAATAAAGAAAACAAAGAATACTAAGGCCAGGGCATGACATAACCCCCCCCTTAAGGTGCGAACTCCGGGCGCACCATTACACAGTCTAGGGGAGGGTCTGGGTGGGCTTCCATCCACGGTGGCGGCTCCGGCTCTGGTTGTGGTCCCCACGTCACCACAGTCCCTAACCACCTCCTAGGCTTCCTCCAAATGACCCCCCTCCACATTAACCCCATTGCATTAAGGGGCAGTTCCGGACTAAGGGGCAGCTCCGGACTAAGGGGCAGTACCAGGGTCAGGGGCAGTACCAGGGTCAGGGGCAGTACCAGGGTCAGGGGCAGTACCAGGGTCAGGGGCAGTACCAGGGTCAGGGGCAGCACCAGGGTAAGGGGCAGCACCAGGGTAAGGGGCAGCTCCGGACTGAGGAATGGCAGCTCCGGACTGAGGAATGGCAGCTCCGGACTGAGGAATGGCAGCTCCGGACTGAGGAATGGCAGCTCCGGACTGAGGAATGGCAGCTCCGGACTGAGGGACTGCAGCTCCGGACTGAGGGACGGCCCATGGCTGGCTGACAGATCTGGCTGCTCATGGCTGGCTAACGGATCTGGCTGCTCATGGCTGGCTGACGGATCTGGCTGCTCATGGCTGGCTGACGGATCTGGCTGCTCATGGCTGGCTGACGGATCTGGCTGCTCATGGCTGGCTGACGGATCTGGCTGCTCATGGCTAGCTGACGGATCTGGCTGCTCATGGCTAGCTGACGGATCTGGCTGCTCATGGCTAGCTGACGGATCTGGCTGCTCATGGCTAGCTGACGGATCTGGCTGCTCATGGCCGGCTGACGGATCTGGCTGCTCATGGCCGGCTGACGGATCTGGCTGCTCATGGCTAGCTGACGGATCTGGCTGCTCATGGCTAGCTGACGGATCTGGCTGCTCATGGCTAGCTGACGGATCTGGCTGCTCATGGCTGGCTGACGGATCTGGCTGCTCATGGCTGGCTGACTGATCTGGCTGCTCCTGTCTGGTTGGCGGCTCTGGCAGATCCTGTCTGGTTGACGGCTCTGGCAGATCCTGTCTGGTTGACGGCTCTGGCAGATCCTGTCTGGTTGACGGCTCTGGCAGATCCTGTCTGGTTGACGGCTCTGGCAGATCCTGTCTGACGGACGGCTCTAGCGGCTCCTGTCTGGCTGGCGGCTCTAGCGGCTCCTGTCTGGCGGACGGCTCAGTGGGCTCATGGCAGACGGGCGGCTTTGCAGGCTCATGGCAGACGGGCGGCTTTGCAGGCTCATTGCAGACGGATGGCTCAGATGGCGCTGGGGAGACGGATGGCTCAGATGGCGCTGGGGAGACGGATGGCTCAGATGGCGCTTGGCAGACGGGCAGTTCAGTCATCGCTGTGCAGACGGCAGACTCCTGCCGGCTGAGGCGCACTGTAGGCCTGGTGCGTGGTGCCGGGACTGGTAGCACCGGGCTGGGGACACGCATCTCAGGGCTAGTGCGGGGAGAAGGAACAGGGCATACTGGACCCTGGAGACGCACATTAGGCCTAGTGCGTGGTGCCGGCACTGGTGGTATCGGGCTGGGAACACGCATCTCAGGGCTAGTGCGGGGAGAAGGAACAGGGCATACTGGACCCTGGAGACGCACATTAGGCCTAGTGCGTGGTGCCGGAACTGGTGGTACCGGGCTAGGGACACGCATCTCAAGGCTAGTGCGGGGAGCAACAACAGGGCACACTGGACTCTCAAGGCGTACTATAGGCCTTGTGCGTGGTACCGGTACTGGTGGTACCGGGCTGAGGACCCGCACATCAGGGCGAGTACGGGGAGAAGGAACAGTGCGTACAGGACTCTGGAGACACACAGAGGGCTTGGTGCGTGGTGTAGGCACTGGTGGTAATGTGCTGGAGACACGCACCACAGGGCTAGTACGTGGAAGAACAACAGGGCTCTGGAGACACCCAGGAAGCTTGATGCGTGGTGTAGGCACTGGTGGTAATGGGCTGGAAACACGCACCTCAAAGCTAGTGCGGGGAGCAGGAACAGTGCGTAAAGGGCTCTGGAGACGCACCTTAGACCTAGTGCTTGGTGCCGGAACTAGTGGTACAGGGCTGGGGACATGCATCTCAGGATGAGTGCAAAAAGTAGGAACAGGACACACCGGGTTGTGAAGGTGTACTGGAGACCTGGTGTGTATAGCCGGCATCAAATCTTCCGGAACTTTAACACAAGTTTCAGGCTGAGTACGAGGAACTGACACAGGTGGCATCGGACAGCTAATACGCTCCTCAGGGAGAATGCATTGCATACTCTGCCAAACCAACAGCTCTCTCTCTTCACTCTCCTCCAATTTCGTCAACAACTCTTCGAATGTCTCATAATCTCCCCTTCGTTCACTCTCCTCCAATCTGTCCAATAACTCCTCGACACACTCAGACTCACCCCTCAACTTCGCCGACTGCTCCAAGTGCCCCCCTCCCAAAAAAATGTTATGCTGTCTCTTGGGCTTCCTCCCGTGTCGCCGTGCTGCCTCCATCTCTGCCTTGGGGCAGTGATATTCCCCTGGCTGTGACCAGGGTCCTCTCCCGTCTAGAATTTCCTCCCACGTCCAGGAGTCTTGACATTGCTGCTGTTGCTTTGTTTTCCGCTGCTTGGTCCGATGGTGGGTAATTCTGTCACGATCATGTGGCGGATTGATGGACCAAAACGCAGTTTTAGGAAAATATGCCATCTTCTTTTATTTTTTTAAAGATGACGAAAATAAACACGACACACTTTAACAAACTATACAAAACAACAAACGACCGTGAAGCTAAATAACGTTGTGCACATACACACACAGGCTACAAACGTTCTACATAGACAATTACCCACAACCAATGAGAGCCTATGGCTACCCTAAATAAGGCTCCCAATCAGAGACAACCGAAATCAGCTGTCTCTAATTGGGAACTCATTCAGGTAACCATAGACTCTCCTAGACAACTAAACATACATAGACAACACTAGACACATGTACTCCACACAAACCCATATACTATACCCAACAACCCCTTTACCATGAAAAACACCCAAAACCAACAAAACACAAACATTCCCCATGTCACACCCTGACCTAACTAAAATAATAAAGAAAACAAAGAATACTAAGGCCAGGGCGTGACAATAGCGCTTGATGGTTTTTGCGACTGCACTTGAAGGAACTTTAAAAGTTCTTGAAATTTTCCGGATTGACTGACATTCATGTCTTTTCTCTTTGCTTATTTGAGCTGTTCTTGCTATAATATGGACTTGTTCTTTTACTAAATAGGACTGTCTTCTGTATACCATCCCTACCTTGTCACAACACAACTGATTGGCTCAAACACATTAACAAGGCACGCCTGTTAATTGAAATGCATTCCAGGTGACTACCTCATGAAGCTGGTTGAGAGAATGCCAAGATTCTGCAAAGCTGTCATCAAGGCAAAGGGTGGCTACTTTGAAGAATCTAAAATCTAAAATATATTTTGATTTGCTTAACACTTTTTTGGTTACTACATGATTCCATATGTGTTATTTCATAGTTTTAATGTCTTCACTATTATTCTACAATGTAGAAAATAGTAAAAAATAAAGAAAAACCCTTTAAATAGTAGGTGTGTCCAAGCTTTTGACTGTATGTTTGAATATTGTGCAATATTCCTTATGTTTTGTTAGACAAGAGCTGAGTTCATACAGTGTGGAGATCTTTTATATGATCAAGATGCATAAATAAAATGTTTTGCTAATCTGCAGAAGGGTAGTTGTGCAGTACCTGTGGCAGTTGTTTGGCAATGTCACCTCCCACGAACACAGCCTCCAAATACACCCACAGGTTCTGGACGATAAGCCACTGCTCAATAATGTCAGATGAAGTAGACAGCTTGAAGACCCAGTTCTGAATGTCTTTCTTGAATGGAGCATTGTATCTATGCAAAGATACGGTATAAGGGCAAGGTAAGAGTCTGGCAGAATTACCATTCTACCAACAACAAAACCTGACTTTGATCAACTGAAGGTCATTATCTATAGCCAAGTCAGTTGTTCATACCTGTTGCTCAGCAATGATCCCAGCAGCATCAAACTGTCCTCCATGGTAGCGACTATCTCAGAGGTCTCTGTACCTTTCAACATCAGCTCTCCTCGGCCCTTGAAGGTCATGAAACTCAGAGACTGACTGGACCATACATCCACCACCTGGGCCAGCTTGGCCTCGATGTCCTTCTCCTTGACCGCCGAGATGCAGATATCCTGAGGTGGCACAACAAGACATGACAGTTAACATGTCAAACAGTGGGGAAGACCACTACAGAAACACTACATCAAAGATGAAATCATGCTTTAAGCCTGTAAATAACAAATATAAGCAAACATGCATCATCATGGATTTTCCTGTAATAAATATTTAACTGAATTGTGTATTATAACACTAACCTCGATGTCCTCCTTGTATTTCAACAGGTTTGCCTCCATGATGTTCTGTAGGGCGAAAGTGTCTGACTCCACCTCAAACTTTTTGCCCGTCAGGCCAGTGATGCGGTCCCAGTGCCTCTGCTTCATGGCCTTGTTGGCCATCATCTCCAGCAGGGGGCAGGACTCGCTGAAGTCGTCGATCCTCTTCTTCAGGTCCAAAAACGCCTGCCAGTCCTTCAGGCCTTTGGGCAGCTTCTTACACCTAGTGGTCAAACAATCTGTTACATCTCAACAATAGTAGACCAAAAAAAAAAAAACAGAGGGAAACAGGAAGGTACTGTCCAATAAAACACACTCATTTTCATTTTGCACCCTAATGAATACAGAAAGGAAACAACAAGGTAATTCTGAATCAGCACAAATATAACACGACAGCAAAAGTACAGTACCTATTCTGGAAGTCCAAAAGCTCTGCATTGATCGCCTCAATGTCCACCTCTGTCCACAGAATGTCGTAGTATCCACTAATTTTGGCCATCACTGTGTCATAGAGTCCATACAACTTCTGGAGTAAACTCAGCTCTTTTCTATGGTGAAAAAAGAAATAGGATCATCTTTATCGTGTCATCTATCTACACTGTTGATGAAACAAGGAGTGTTGAACATCATAGACATTCCGTATTTCAGTGATATCATTGTTCTACAAGTTGCAACCAATGATGTATTGTATATAAACCTAGATTACCTATAAGTATGTCTGTATATGTGGTGTACTGTATACACTCAGTGTCCAGTTTACGAAAATGGTTAGCTCCAGACAGTGAGTCACGTGGCCGTGGTGTGCTAGATACAGCAGGCAGAGATCCATTGAGGCATTCAGTTACTGTTCGATTGAACATTGAGAGTGGTATGATCGTCTGTGCCAGGCACGCCAATTCTAGTATCTCAGAAACATCCGGCCTCCTTGGTTTTTCACACACGACAGTGTCTAGGGTTTACAGAGAATGGTGCGACAAACTAAAAACATCCAATCAGCGGCAGTCCTGTGGGCGAAAACAGCTCGTTGATGAGAGTTCGAAGAAGAATGGCAAGAATTGTGTAAGCTAACAGGTGGGCGCAGTACAACAGTGGTGTGCAGAACGGGATCTCGGAATGCAAAACTCGGTCCTTGTCACGGATGGGCTATTGCAGCAGACGACCACACCGGGTTCAACTCATATCAGCTAAAAACAAGAAGTGGCTCCAGTGGGCACGAGATCACCAACACTGGACAATTGAGGAGTGGAAAAACATTGCCGGGTCTAAAGAATCCTGGTTCCTGTTGCGTCATGCTGATGGCAGAGTCAAAATTTGGCGTAAGCAGCATGAGTCCATGGAGTCCATGGCCCCATCCTGTCTACGGTACTGGCTGGTAGCGGTGGTGTAACGGTGTGGGGAATGTTTTCCTCCTGTCACAAGTTAGTTCCCTTGATACAAATTGAGGAACATTTCTATGCTCTGATGAATTAAAGCTGTTCTGGAGGCAAAGGGGGGTCTGACCCAGTACTAAATGGGTGTACCTAATAAACTAACCACTGAGTGTAAGTCTATGGTGAATAACATCCATTACAGTGTACCGTGTTTTTTGCAGAGCCTCATAATCTGTGACTGGTAAACCAAAGAGCTGCTCTCCTGACGAGTAGGTGATGAATTTCCTCCACAGGTCGTCAAATCTGGCCTGAAAATATGGAGGAAAAACACCCATGACGCATGCAACACATCTGTGAAGATTACATGCTGTAAAACCCTTTTGTGTGTGTCTATACGCGTCATGTGAAAGACGTGTGTGTGTGATGTAGTGATATGTGTGTTAGTGCTACCTGGCAGATCTGCAGCCTGGTGCTGGCCTCGTTGGGAATTATCCCAGGCACCATTGGGCCTTCCTGCAACAAACAATGACCCCAAGAATGACCTACAGTGCATTCGGAAATTATTCAGACCCCTTTACTTTTTCAGCATTTTGTTACGTTATAGCCTTATTCTAAAATGTATTAAATGAACATTTTCCTCATCAATCTACACGCAATATCCCATAATGGCAAAGCATAAACTGTTTTTTCAATTTACTTTTTTTTTTAAATTAACAATGAAAAACAGAAATACCATATTTAGATAAGTATTCAGACCCTTTGCTATGAGACTCGAAACTGAACTCAGATGCATCTTGTTTCCATTGATCATCCTTGAGATGTTTCTACAACTTGATTGGATGGTTGTCCTTCTGGGTGGTTATCCCATCTCCACAGAGGAACTCTGGAGCTCTGTCAGAGTGACCATCGGGTTCTTGGTCACCTCCCTGACCAAGGCCCTTCGCCCCTGATTTCTCAGTTTGGCCGGGCGGTCAGCACTTGGTGGTTCCAAACTTCTTCCATTTAAGAATGGAGGCCACTGTGTTCTTGGAGACCTTCAATGCTGCAGATATGTTTTGGTACCCTTCCCCAGATCTGTGCTTCAACACAATTCTGTCCTTCAACGTCATGGCTTGACATGCACTGTCAACTGTGGGACCTTATTTAGACAGGTGTGTGCCTCCAAATCATGTCCAAACAATTAAATTTACCATAGGTGGACATCAAGTTGTAGAAACATCTCAAGGATGATCAATGGAAACAGAATGCACCTGAGCTCAATTTCAAGTCTCATAGTAAAGGGTCTGAATACTTATGTAAATAAGGTATTTACGTTTTTTATTTTTAATACATCTGCTAAAATAAAAAATACAAATAAATATTTCATTCCATTTTAGAATAAGGCTGTAACATAAAAATATGTGGGAAAAGGGAAGGGGTCTGAATACTTCCCGAATGCACTGTATGGTAACTGAAGTAAATAAATACAATTCAATGTGCGTATTTCTTCTTTACCAGTTCATACTGGTCTGTAAACATCACAACATCCTTTTGGAAAACGGTGACTGATTCCAACAGGTTCCGTTTGAACTTGGGCTGCACACGAACCAGCTCGTCTTGCACTGATCTCTGGGGAAGCAAAATTGTTATTTTGACGCCATAATACCGTAGGTAATTCGTCAAACATCTACAACTGAGTTGCAAACATGAGTTATTCCATAGGATAAATGTATAGTAGTTAACCATTACAACGGACCGCTTTGGACTGCAGTTTTATGAAGGAGTATCTGAGAGTATCCACCCCCTCCGCTTCCTCTTTGGTCACCTCCACTTCAAATCTATTCAGAATCCCATAGGCTTCCTAGCAGACATCACAGATAGTATGAGAAAAGTACTTAACAAATGTGCCTGTGAAATCTTCTACCATTGCAATCCACAAATCACAAGCCATAGTTTGACTTATACCTCAATGGGTCCCAGGGTCATGTCTATCTTGATCTCAGAGTCTCGTATTTTGGACAGGGCTTCCATGGCGAAACGCACATCCTCCAGGTCTGCGATAGGCCTGGAGAGTTTTTTCAGGTGTTCTCCAGTGAAAGTCATGATCTCCATCATTTTCTTTTTGTACTGCTCATTCAGGTACTTGCACAAGAGCTTCTTCCAGGCCTTTGCCTCGACTGTCAGAGACATCTTCAGCGGAGCTACGAGAAAGGAAAATGATCACAAAATAAATAGCTTGCTAATTATTTGTGGTTTACAAAGTATCAAAGACTTGTGAAGCATTTACAGTATGTAGGCCTTATAAAGGGCTTATGAAGGTTTCATTAAGCCTTCATAAGTTAAAGGCCTAGTTCGTAAACGCCATACCTGTTGACATTTCAATGCACCCCAAAATAATGGTAGGCTTGATTTCATCAATCTCCTGTTCGAATGCCACATAGTGCAGAATTTCAGACTTGATCTGAGTCAGGTAGGGGTTGTTGTCCATGAACTCCTATTCAGAGAATAGTTCAGATTCCATAGGTTAGTGAGAAGGAAAAAAAACACCAAAAAACAGTTGCACCGAATATGGGCGGCAGGTAGCCTAGCGATTATAGTGTTGGGCCAGTATCCGAAAGGTTGCTTGTTCGAATTCCCAAATCTGTCTATGTGCCCTTGAGCAAGTCACTTAACCCTAATTACTCCAGGGTCTACGTTGATAATGGCTGACCCTGGCCGTGACCCCAATCTCTGAAGGTTCTCAGAGGAAGTTGGGATATACAAAAAATATATATATACGTTTCCAGTTCACACATGCGTATAATACAAACTTGCACATGTGTGAAATAGGACAAATATCAGCACCCACCAAATTATTATATTATTATATTACATGCCAACTTACTTAGTAGTAAACAAGCAAATAGTAACTAGAAAAAAAAGTTTGTAACTTGCATTGACACACCTTGACCTTAATCTGTCTGTCCTCGGCCCAGACCACTTTGAAGGGATGGAACTGCTTGAGAACATCACTGGCCGGTTTCCTCAGAGAGTTGACTGCTGATGTGAGGAGGACCACCAGCTTACAAATGTCCTTGTGTTCAGCTACGCTCTGATAGAAGTTCTTCAGCTTCCCTGCTGAGAAAACAACTCAAGTTAAATACTCATTCATGTCATCAATACTCATTATGTAATCAATGTCAACACAATTCAAAGAACTCTGCAAAATAGAGTATTCGATTTCCTGGGAAGTTGTATGATTCCTAATTCTATCAGTGAATTTTCCCAAGTGGAGAAATGTACAATATGTGTTTAGTGGTAAGATAAGATGGTGGCTGATTCTTACTGCCAGACTTGCGCTTGTCTTCATGGTGGTGCTCCTGTCCCCAACGGGCCACTCCCCGGCTCACCTCCAGCACCAGGTGGACCAGTCGGTTGATAGCCTGCTGGATGTCATCTAAACTGGGCACCATCACCTGGTGCAAAATGTAAAAATGTAATTATATAACATTGATTTGGGACCTTGTTATTTCAAATTGAATCTAAAATGAACTTACCACGTTGGGTATGGTCAGGTGGACTTCGGATTTGATAAAAGTCACCAGCTCCTCTGTGCTTGGTTGTGATTGGCTGAAACGTCCCTTTCTTGCTGACAAGCTGAACAGAGAAGTAAGACTCTTTACACTCCAAATTAGAATATCAGGCCAACATTTTGCACTATACGGCTGCAATGCATCTCTTTCAGCTAAACCAAGGGATAATACTCTATATGACAACTCATGCATACTTACGTCGCAACGAAGATTCTTCTTTTCAAAGTGTCCAGAGATAGCCTTGTTGCTTTGACCAAGGCGTCAAGTAGCTTTGTGCTGAACCAGGCGTACATCTCTTTGCACTCCTAGGATCAGGATTGTTGTTTAAAGCATTGAAGTGTCCTGTTCTCACAAATGTACAGTATATTTTGGTGGAGTCAGTGCAGGAAGATACTTACCTTCTCAAAGTCATCTTCTTTCTCAGATTCTTTGTCATCACTATGTACAGTATATTTTGGTGGAGTCAGTGCAGGAAGATACTTACCTTCTCAAAGTCATCTTCTTTCTCAGATTCTTTGTCATCACTATGATCATCATCAATGGAGGTGTTAACTTCTTCTGAGAATGCCACATTCTTCCGCTCTGGAATACAAAATGAGTTACATTTAAATTTGATGAGGATGTTTATATATGAGTATGTTGATGGGATGAGATGTTAAAGAGTTTCTGGTTCTTTACAGGGTTTTTCATGAAATACCTTTAACAATTGGTACTTCCACAGGTTTCTTGACTTCTTTTGACTCGTAAATAGTATTGAATATCTCAATCAGCTCCTTCACTGCATCTTCAACATGTCTGCTTTTGTGGTCCAAAATGTCTGCCCACTCCTTTGACTGGTTCTACAAAACAGAGTCATAGCAATTTCATGGTAAGAATAGGAAATCTGACAAGCAGGTAGTGCTTAGGGGGCGGTCATAACAACTGATTAAAGCTGTAATTAACGATTAGGAATTATAAAACCTTGTCTTAATTATTCAATATTTATGTTATAATAACAGCAAAGTAACAACTGTTTTTAAAAACCTGCAATAAAGTTGAAAGTCCAATAAACTAAAGTAAACTGTACACTGAGGTCTCCCCATTGCATTTACATAATTTGAGTGCCTTGCTCCAAGACCACATCGGCAGATTGTTCACCAAGTCGGCTAGGGGATTCGAACCAGTAACCTTTCGGTTACGGGCCCAATGCTCATAAATGCTAGGCTACCTGCCGCCCATTAGATGGGCATACCTCGTTGGTGCTGATGAGGACTTGCAGTGACGAGGGCCTGTCCTCTGGGAGATCGATCAGCACAGTCTCTGAGATGTCTTGAACGACGGCATCAATGTGCATCTCACAGATGTCTCGCACCTGAAGATAAAACACAAAGCAGAGCGCACGACTCAACAACAAGTATTACATTTGAACTAAATGCTCCACAATGATTACAGCAGTATTTTCAGTGTACCTTCTTTAGGAGATGGTTAAGTTCAGACATGGCGGTGTCAACATTATGAAAGAAGTTGTCCAAGATGAGAGATGACCAGTTGAGTAACACCAAGCCATGGCGAAGCACAGACTCGACCTAAAGTGACCACAAACAACAGAAATGACTTTATGAGGTAATACTAGCTAGTTTCCAAACAGTGCCATTTCTCCTTCAAGGGATCATACTGTATTTTAGACCATTTTAACTTTCTTACATTTTTTATCTTGGATGCCATCAGGTTGTAGAAAACTGCAGGTATTTTCTCACAGGTGGCCTCGTAGTTGCACAGTAAAGTCTGCAATAATAAATCTGGGCAATTGGTTAATCAATTAATTTAATGTCTGTGACTCTGCATTGTCTAGGATATTACCTCCAGTCGAAGTTTGTTGGCTTTCATCGACCACTCTGTCTTGACCAGACGCAGAGCCTGATCAGGAACCTCCAGACCCATCTTCAGCATGCACTTTGTCTCTCGCACTATCTCCGTGATTTTGGGATCGAAGTTGACAAGTAGTTTTCCTGTGTCCATGTGGCGGACTAATAAGGTTGCTTGTAAAGCTGTTATCAAAGAAGGGGAAAGACATGCATATTTTGTGAAATATGAGAAAAATAAATGAATTCAGATCAGATCAGATAAATGGATAGGCTACTGACCGTATTGGAGCTGTGAGACCTCCCTCATCCAGGCTCTGTGATAGAGAAGCTCAAACTCCACAAACACAGCTGCAGTCCGGTTGTACATTCTCACAACGTCCTTTCCCTCTGGACTCGACAGGATCTCAGAGTTTTTCTATAGAAAGTGTTCACAGTTAGTGTTGTTTCTCAGTAGATTAAATTCTTAGTAGATTTCTGAAACTGTAAGAGAAATCTTACAGGTCATGTTGTGAAGTTTGAACCTACCTCGATGTAGTGTATGGGTTCCTGTATGTTCCTGTAGAGCTGTCTGATCCAGAGGACTTTGCCTGCTATAGGGGGCATGTTCCTTGCCAATGGAGGGTCCTCTCTGTGAATCTGGTAGAGCTGCATGGATAAAGAAAAACTGTGCTCAAGTCTGATCCATAATGCGTCTGTGCCTATAGACTATCTGACCATTTTTAGGACTAAGGATTACATTTATAAACATACCTTCTTGACAGACTCCAGCTCTGAGACGTAGTGCTGAAGAATAAGCCCAACTGTGCTTGAGACTTCTGTCTTTAGACAGGGCATGTTCAGCTTCTGAAATCTACAGACAATAACAAATATATGTCAAAGTAACATTTCCATAGTTGGTTCTGAAAATGTTAAATATACCAGCATGCTAATTCCATTTGTGAGGTAGACTACTCTTACATGGCTCTACCCAAAGAATATAAGAGTGGTGCTGGTATATACTTTATTTGCTATCATGTAAGGCTCTAGATTGCAGGGAATGGCGGTTACAGGTGTTAAAAAAAACTCAAAAATATCTGAGTCGAAAATAGGGCACTGCCCCCTTAAATCCTGGGGAGAACCCGGTCTTATTTTTATTAAAATTGTTTGAGTGATATTTTATACCTTTTCAGAAAAAACAAGGCATGCTGAGACGAGAGGATTTTGGAGAAACAGGAATTCATGAACATCTGGAGCTGGTTCTAAAGAAGATAAAGGACGACAACATCATAGAATTAGGAATTAGAACTCTGACATGTTGAGCTGTGAGCTTTTCTTTGCCTACAAACAAAACAAAGCAGTTTAGACTCATCTACTCAAACCAAGTTGAATAAAACATGCCTCGAGGTTGCTTATCTGAACCATGAACTCTGCAAAGTCCACCTCAAACTCTGCTTTTCTGGGGGCCAGGATGTCATACTGCTTCTTCTTCATGGTCAAGTAGATGTTCTGGAACTTGGAAGCCAGAGTGTCTATACCCTCAATGGTGGACTGTCCCAGGACAGAGAAGGTCTTTACTGCTGTGATCATCCGAGTGATCTGAAAACAAGAAAGAAATGAATCTCAAATGTATAGCAGCAGGCTTTCTGTTTTTTTATGGAAAAGGTTGGCTGCATTAATGAGGTACACACCTTCTCCAGTCTCTTGCAGAAACCCTCAAACTTGCCAAAGATGTACATCTCTGACACCTCAAAAGGTTTCTCCCCAGGCCTCTCCAGGGTTTGTTTCTTTGTCTTGTGGAAGCAGGACTGATACTCCCGGAACAAGTAGATACAGTCCTATCAACCCCCAAAAATGGTCAAAACTCAAACCTAGTGTAAATCAGGGGTAGAATTGACCATATTTTTGATGCCATCATCAATCACCTGTATCTTTTTGATGATGTCTTGTGTATCCTGTTCCCAAATTCCGGAGGTGCCGTTGTCAGTAATGTATGCTCTACATGCTGTAACCATCTGATTTGTGACCTGAGTGACAAATATTACAACAACCAAGCTTTAAATACATGTGCTCCAATTCAATTCCATGTCAGTTCCCATAGTTGATAAAGCCAAGTGTGTAATTTGTTTAAGAATTAATAATTCCATTAACTTTTTTATTATCTCTGATGGAATACAGAGAAAGTACTTACTTTGATAAAGAGTGAAGTCATTCGTTCAGATGTATTGTAATATTGTGAGACACTGTGGATCATTCGAATGGCATTGATAAGGTTCTGAATGCTCTTGGCCATGGTGACCTGAAATCAAACATGTTCACTTGTGAAATCAATTAGAATAAAACCTTTCAAATCAGAATAATGAAGACTAATTAATCATCTTATTTACCGGGTCACAGTTGTAAAGAGGTTGGCAGACTTTTTCGAGGGTGTACAGGAATTTCACATTATCCTTTGCCTCGTTGGCACAGTCGGTTATTCTGGCATCCAGCTCTCTCCACAACTAAAGTAAATAATAAGTACCAACAACAGGAACATGTCAACATTTTGTTGGAGCATGTAATGGTAAACATTTAATTTTCATTGCCACTTCAGGAAGACAGCCAAGTGATGATAGTACCTTTAGAGTCTTGGAGCGGTTGATATTGAGTACATTGACCACGGCCTTGCACTCGGGGCCCTTGATGTGCTCAATGATAGAGTTGAACTTGGCCGACATTCTCTTCCAGTGCTCTAACTCAGTCAAAGGTCCTGAGGCATCAGCTTCTTTCCTCATTTGATCACTCTCTGTAAGGACCTGGGGGTCATAGAAATAAAGTTGAAGAACAGAAGACTTGAAGTACTATGGATCGGTAAGTACATTTTTTCACATTTGTGCTGTGTTACAGTATGTGTAGGTTCATAGTACATAGACAGTCATACTATGTCGTACCTGCTCAATCTGTTTGTACCACATCATCAACGCTTCCTCGAGTTGATGCACCATATCAACATCTGCTGCTGCTGCTTTTACGTCTTCAAAGGATACCAGCCTGGAGAATTCAATGTTTGAGGCCGTCTTCAGTTGAACAGTGCCTTCAATGCATGCTTGCATTCCTGCAGTACATCATACAAATCAAAGTGTTGCCTAAGTTTAACAAACTGACTCAACTTGTCAGCTCAAAATCATGCAGAAAACAATAATTGAATGATGCTGTAGGCCGACTACACTACCGTTCAAAAGTTTGGGGTCACTTAGAAATGTCCTTGTTTTTGAAAGGAAAGCTAACTTTTTGTCTATTAAAATAACATAAAATTGATCAGAAACACAGTGTAGACATTGTTAATGTTGTAAATAACTATTGAAGCTGGAAATGGCAGATTTTTAATGGAATAGCTACATAGGCGTACCGAGGCCCATTATCAGCAACCATCACTCCTGTGTTCCAATGGCATGTTGTGCTAGCTAATCCAAGTTAATGATTTTAAAAGGCTAACTGACCATTAGAAAACCCTTTTGCAATAATGTTAGCACAGCTGAAAACTGTTGTTCTGATTAAAGAAGCAATAAAACTGGCCTTCTTTAGACTAGTTGAGTATCTGGAGCATCAGCATTTGTGGGTTCGATTACAGGCTCAAAATGGCCAGAAACAAAGAACAGTCTATTCTTGTTCTCAGAAATTAAGGCTATTCCATGTGAGAAATTGCCGAGAAACTGAAGATCTCGTATAACGCTGTGTACTACTCCCTTCACAGAATAGAGCAAACTGGCCCTAACCAGAATAGACAGGAGTGGGAGACCCAGGTGCACAACTGAGTAAGAGGACAAGTACATTAGAGTGTCTAGTTTGAGAAACAGACGCCTCACAAGTCCTCAACTGGCAGCTTCATTAAATAGTACCCGCAAAACACCAGTCTCAACGTCAACAGTGAAGAGGCGACTCTGGGATGCTGGCCTTCTAGGCAGAGTTCCTCTGTCCGATGACTGTTCTTCTGCCCATCTTAATCTTTTCTTTTTATTGGCCAGTCTGAGATATGGCTTTTTCTTTGCAACTCTGGCTAGAAGGCCAGCATCCCGGAGTCGCCTCTTCACTGTTGACGTTGCGACTGGTGTTTTGTGGGTACTATTTAATGAAGCTGCCAGTTGAGGACTTCTATTCTGGTTAGTGCCCGTTTGTGCTGTTCTGTGAAGGGAGTTGTACACAGTGTTGTACGAGATCTTCAGTTTCTTGGCAATTTCTTGGTTGCTGATAATTGGCCTCTGTATGACTATGTAGATATTACATAAAAAAATCTGACGTTTCCAGCTACAATAGTCATTTACAACATTAACAATGTCTGCACTGTATTTCTGATCAATTTGTTGTTATTTTAATGGACAAAAAAATGTGCTTTTCTTTCAAAGACAAGGACATTTCTAAGTGACCCCAAACTTTTGAACAGTAGAGGGTGTGCACAATTTTGTTTTATTATTGTAACTCTCTCACCATCTAGGAAATGAATATAACGGGTGAGTGTGTCTTTGAAGTTTTGTTTATCCTTCTCTCCATGTTTCGACTGATTCAAGGCACCCCAGTTTTCTGTTGCACAGACAGCTGGCATCATAATCTTTGACAACAGATTCCTTGTGCCTTTTAATAGACCCTCAGCGGCATCCAGCATAGAAAAATAAATCTCCTACAAAAAGAAAGGGAATGGAAATTGACCAAACATTAACAGTCAGAAAACTCATGATTAGAGCATTCTTATGTATTCAATATGGACCTATTATGAGGCTATCATAGATTATATGTACATAATACAAAATCTTAGTCCTTCAGTTCAGAAGTCTCTACCTTCTGTAGATCTTCCATAGAATATCTCACCTCATGTATGTTTTTTATATTGACAGGAACGTCAATTTTAGTTCGTACAAAGAATGGGCACAATCCTGTCAGACATGTCTCAGACAAATTGGCTAAAAATAGTCTCATTATTATGGCTCCTTTTGCAGTTCCTGGAAAGGTGCGTCCACACTCTAAAAGAAAAGAAAATTGAATTGAACTTGCGCCATTTAAAAGGTCTGGGTCAGAGTGAAAGGTGACATAAACAGACAATAAAATGTTACATATCTATTTCACAAAAATCTATGAATAACAATAATGTCTTGGTGCCACTGTGGCTCTATAGTACGCATTTTATGTAATGAAGAAATACAGAGGTAATCATCCTTCATTCACCTATTCCTGGGACTTCTGTCTCTTGGTAGACAAATGCGATGGTTTTACTTCCTCCTTTGGCAAAAAAATCATCAAATGGTGCCAACTGTGGGGGGGAAGCAGAGTGTCTACAAGATATCTCAGATCTTTGTTGTTCATCAAGCAGGTAAAGGTTAATAAATTTGACCAGACAACAACAATTCATAGGGAACCTCAACAGCTTGTTGGGATTCATATCAATTACAGTTCTACTCACAGAAGGAGCATCTAAAACAAACTCTTCTACTGCTTGTAGTTCGAGGGAGAGCCTGTCAGCCAAGATCTCAAAGATGTATTTGTGCCCAGGGGTAAGTAGCTTCTTTCGAGCTTCTCTTGATTCCTTGTACCTGGCCTGAAAGAACAAAGCGTCAACGTTACTCTAAATGGGGTGGTGTACTGTGCACATCAGGCAAACAGAGTGTAAGGTGGGACTGTAGCAGCCCACAGTAAAACAATGTATTATACTATGAAGTGATAGCAGCTACAATTGTGACTTTGTGAGCGCATAGGCCTGGGCAGCTGAACCTTCATTGAACAAGTTCTCATCACTTCTTGTTCTCAACTCTAATTCCTCCATGACTATTCATCCAACAGACCTGCTTCTCCTTCATGGTCTCCTGCACAGCCTGGACACAACTACCAGATCGATGGAACTTGCTGCCCCGCCGGCCTCCAGCACCTCGATCTGTGGGCACGTTGTCAGCCATGGGGCTAGGGTCACCTGTGCTATCTGGGTGACTGGTTCCACTCATCTTTTCATCTGCAAGAATGTGATTCAGGAGTCAGGAAAACATAGTAAATCAACAAAATCAGGATTTTGGCTAGAGGATAGGTCTGTTGCTTTATTTGAATGGATGATAAATGTCAGAAAATAAGAAATTTCAGATTAATCAGGAGAAATCCCATCTATGCACTTGAGGACTACCTTTAGATTGTTGGAAAATAATAACGTTAATTTAACTAGCTTTATTGAACGATAGGGGTCACTGGTAATGTTAGTGTCTATGATTTACATATACACTAGATCACAAATAGGGGGCGCTGTGTTGTAGCCACCATGCCTCCATCTTGGCACTCCCCACAAATGTAAAAAATATTTTTGGACGCTACAGAAATTAATTGATTAATGTCTACATTTATTTTTGTCACATTTATTCTATTACAGAAACCTTCATGCATACTTTTAAATTACACTGCATTCGGAAAGTATTCAGACCCCTTGACTTTTTCCACATGTTGTTACGTTACAGCCTTGTTCTAAAATTGATTAAATCTTTTTTTTCACAATACCGCACAATACCCCATAACGACAAAGCAAAAACAGATTTATTTTTAAATGTTTGCAAATTTATCCAAAATAAACTGAAATATCACATTTACATAAGTATTCAGGGTTGGCGCCCCCCCTTGGTTTGTGCTGTGGTGGAGATCTTTGTGGGCTATACTCGGCCTTGTCTCAGGATGGTAAGTTGGTGGTTGAAGATATCCCTCTAGTGGTGTGGGGGCTGTGCTTTGGCAAAGTGGGTGGGGTTATATCCTTCCTGTTTGGCCCTGACCGGGGGTATCATCGGATGGGGCCACAGTGTCTCCTGACCCCTCCTGTCTCAGCCTCCAGTATTTATGCTGCAGTAGTTTATGTGTCGGGGGGCTAGGGTCAGTTGGTTATATCTGGAGTACTTCTCCTGTCTTATCCGGTGTCCTGTGTGAATTTAAGTATGCTCTCTCTAATTCTCTCCTTCTCTCTTTCTTTCTCTCTCGGAGGACCTGAGCCCTAGGACCATGCATCAGGACTACCGGGCATGATGACTCCTTGCTGTCCCCAGTCCACCTGGCCTTGCTGCTGTTCCAGTTTCAACTGTTCTGCCTGCGGCTATGGAACCCTGACCTGTCCACCGGACGTGCTACCTGTCCCAGACCTGCTGTTTTCAACTCTCTAGAGACCGCAGGAGCGGTAGAGATACTCTTAATGATCGGCTATGAAAAGCCAACTGACATTTACTCCTGATTATTATTTGACCATGCTGGTAATTTATGAACATTTGAACATCTTGGCCATGTTCTGTTATAATCTCCACCCGGCACAGCCAGAAGAGGACTGGCCACCCCTCATAGCCTGGTTCCTCTCTAGGTTTCTTCCTAGGTTTTGGCCTTTCTAGGGAGTTTTTCCTAGCCGCCGTGCTTCTACACCTGCATTGCTTGCTGTTTGGGGTTTTAGGCTGGGTTTCTGTACAGCACTTCGAGATATTAGCTGATGTACGAAGGGCTATATAAAATAAACTTGATTTGATATTCAGACCCTTTACTCAGTAGTTTGTTGAAACACCTTTGGCAGCCTCAAGTCTTCTTGGGTATGAAACTATAAGCTTGGTACACCTGTATTTGGGGAGTTTCTCCCATTCTTCTCTGCAGATCCTCTCAAGCTCTGTCAGGTTGAATGGG
This sequence comes from Salvelinus fontinalis, assembly GCF_029448725.1. Lineage (NCBI taxonomy): Eukaryota > Metazoa > Chordata > Actinopteri > Salmoniformes > Salmonidae > Salvelinus > Salvelinus fontinalis. The sequence continues at coordinate 29,616,484 of NC_074691.1, forward strand.
GAGCGTCGCTGCACAGCTATTTTCAGGTCTCTCCAGAGATGTTAGATCGGGTTTAAGTCCAGACTCTGGCTGGGCTACTCAAGGACATTCAGAGACTTGTCCACGAAGCCACTCCTGCGTTGTCTTGGCTGTATGCTTAGGGTTGTTGTCCTGTTGGAAGGTGAACCTTTGCCACAGTCTGAGGGCCTGAGCGCTCTGGATCAGGTTTTCATCAAGGATCTCTCTGTACTTTGCTCCGTTCATCTTTCCCTCAATCCTGACTAGTCTTCCATGCCTGCCGCTGAAAAACATCCCCACAGCATGATGCTGCCACCACCATGCTTCACTGTAGGGATGGTGCCAGGTTTCCTCCAGACGTGAGGCTTGGCATTTAGGCCAAAGAGTTCAATCTTGGTTTTATCAGACCAGAGAATCTTGTTTCTCATGGTCTGAGAGTCTTTAGGGGCCTTTTGGCAAACTCCAAGCGGGCTGTCATGTGCCTTTTACTGAGGAGTGGCTTCCGTCTGGCCACTCTACCATAAAGGTCTGATTGTTGGAGTGCCGCACAGATGTTTGTCCTTCTGGAAGGTTCTCCCATCTCCACAGAGGAACTCTGGGGCTCTGTCAGAGTGACCATCGGATTCTTAGTCACCTCCCTGACCAAGGCCCTTCTCCCCTGAATGTTCAGTTTGGTCGGGCGGTCCAAACTTCTTCCATTTAAGAATGATGGAGGCAACTGTGTTCTTGGGGACCTTCAATGCTGCAGACATTTTTTGGTACGCTTCCCCAGATCTGTGCCTCGACACAATCCTGTCTCTGAGCTCTACAGAAAATCCCTTCGACCTCATGTCTTGGTTTTTGCTCTGACATGCACTGTCAACTGTGGGGCCTTATATAGACAGGTGTGTGCCTTTCCAAATCATGTCCAGTCAATTGAATTTACCACAGGTGGACTCCAATCAAGTTGTAGAAACATCTCAAGGATGATCAATGGAAACAGGATGCACCTGAGCTCAATTTTGAGTATCATAGCAAAGGGTCTGAATACTTACGTAAATAAGGTATTTCTGTTTTTATGTTTAATACATTTGCAAAAATTTCAAAAAAACTTGTTTTTGCTTCATCATTATGAGGTATTGTGTGTAGATTTATGAGGACTTTTTTGTATTTAATCCATTTTAGAATAAGGCTGTAACGTAACAAAATGTGGAAAAAGCCATAGGGTCTGAATACTTTCCGAATGCACTGTATATTATGTGAGCAAAACATACAAATAAAAAAAATAAAAAAAACACTTTCCATTAAATTACTAATGTTAAGCTACTGTCTTATCTAAAAACAAGTAATTTTGTCCTTTAATTGAAATACTGAATAATTCCTTTAATTCATATGGCGTAATGGGGAGTGTCAATATTGCCAACAGGGGGTTTCAAAGCCTCTCAATAGACAATACATACTGTAGCATCAGCAATCCAGGGTTCGTATACAGCTATCTAAAAGTAATTGGTTAGTGTCTAAATGTTATTATAAACTGGGTGGTTCGAGCCCTGAATGCTGATTGGCTGACAGTCGTGGTATGTCAGACTGTATACCTGGGGTATGACAAAACATTTATTTGTACTGCTCTAAATATGTTGGTAACCAGTTTATAATAGCAATGAGGCACCTCTTTGTGGTATATTGTCAATATACCACGGCTAAGTGCTGTGTCCAGGCACTCCGCATTGCGTCGTGTTGGGAACAATCATTAGCCGTAGTATATTGGCCATATACCACACCCACTTCGGCCTTATTGCTTATGTAGTGTTTCAAAAGCTAGCTTGCGAAGATTATGTAACATTAACGTTAGAGAACATTGTTATTTAGCTAACGTTAGCTAGACGTAAACTATCTAGCGTAGCTAAGTTACAGTAACTTAACAAAAAAAATAAAACGTTTTTTTTTCCAAAATAAATCCACCAGTAAGAACAGTTAATTTTTTGCACTTAACGATAGCTAGCTAGCTAGTTAGAGCAAGCTACTTTAACGTTATCTATGTAACGTTAGCTAGATAAAGGTATCTAACGTTAGCTAGGTAATGCGTAAGACAATTACCAACAATACAGTAGCTAACCAACGTTTGTTAACGTTAGCATAACGATCAGGTTGCACCATTAACACCGGTATGTAACATTATCTGTTTGGCCAATTTACGGGCTGTTGTTTTAATATTCTAACTAAAATACATTAAAATATCATTATAATTACCGTTTAGCCCGTTTCAGCAGGTTGACTCCATTATTTCAAACAAATTTTCAAAATCCAACTGCCACTCTCTCGAGCTACAGCTAGCCTAAAGCTAAAGACTCGCGAACAAACGAACACGCATGATACAACCGGCTCGAGCAGTAATCCGTCGGGCACTTGGACCCATACTTTCCTGCTACTGCTAACTGTGATTGCATAACATTTCCTGGTATTCCAGGATTTCCATTTACAACCAGTCCTGAGCTGTAACATCTACAGTAGACACTAGTAAGTGCCATTCTCTTCTTTCAGTGAGATAAGGTTAGATAGCTATAGCTATAGTGTCTTCAATGCTGTTATGTTATTATTTGCTCAATTGAGATTGCTTTCGATATTAGCTAGCTTGCTAACCAGCACTGCTGGGGCTGCTGACTTGTGCCAATTGTTAGTAAGCTAGTAGTCTAATGGATGGGGAATAGAAGTTAGAGAATAGACTGATTTGCTTCAAAATATCAGCAGGTTTCAAGCAGTAGCACTATAATACACACACCACTAGCTAGTAACCTTTGGCAGTTGGGTACTCTGTGGAATCATGGACATATACTCAGTTTCAATAACTGCATAAATGAGCCTTATGCCTGGCACACTGCTTGTTACTGTAGCTCAGGGGTAGGCAACCCTGTCCCTGGAGTGCGGCAGATACTGCAGGATTTTGTTCCAACTAGGCACCACACCTGACCAACTGAGCTAATTGATCAGTTCAATGATTGCTTAAATTCAAAACACCTGGTCTTCCAGGACGGTTAAATCAAAAACATGAAGTGCTTGCGGCACTCCAGGATCAGGGTTGCCTACCCCTGCTGTAGCTACTTCATTTTGTGTGTGTGTGTGTGTGTGTGTGTGTGTGTGTGTGTGTGTGTGTGTGTGTGTGTGTGTGTGTGTGTGTGTGTGTGTGTAGACAGATAGTCTATAAGTGCTTAAAGGTATGCTTTAGCCCAAGTAATGGTGAAAGCACAAATACTGTCCTTTTTCCTACTACAGGTAGAGGGTGTGTTGATTCATTCAGTTGACTAAAGTGAGTGATCATATAGATCTATACGCCTTGAGGGTACATAGTATATCTTTTTTTTCTCTCTGAGCTGTACACTTTTGTATCTCTCCTTCCATCAGCAATGTCGGGAAATCCAGCAGTGGTGATGTGTTTGGTGGCTTCGGCTTACGCAGTGGCAGAGAAGGCAGGAGCCATCATACGGAGGGTTCTTCACAGCGGAGAGCTGGGAATCGTGGAAAAGGTTGGACTTACTGAACGGAGAGTGGGGCAAAGTGCTAAATTGAGGGAGATTGATAGATAGTGAGATGGAGGCTGAATGTTGTTTATAAATGATCTCTCACTCTCTCTTATGTGGACAGACGGGGGCTAACGATCTACAGACACTGGCAGACAGGCTGGTCCAGCAGAGCATATGTGCCTTGCTATCCAAAAGCTTCCCCAAAATCACCATCATCGGAGAGGAGGTGGGTGTGTGCAACATCAGGTATTGAGCTTAAGGGTTGCACTATTGTCTGGGGCAAGTGAACTCAGCAGTCAGGCAAGTTGAAGTTGAGGTTGCCCAAGGTGATTATTTAAAAAAAAATGTAACAACAAAACTGCAAAGATTTCCAGTAAGCCTAAAACGGATCTTTCTGGTTCATCCCTATTGTTTAAGTGAAAGATGGACAATGTATGGCAGCTGGGTAAATTGTGGTTGCCCCATTTAGATAAGTTACTATATATTTTTTTCTAACATTGGGGCTACACTGGAAATGTAACTTCTAGTCAGTGGGAGCAGAGCGCTAGCCGCTATGTCCTATTGCTCTCAGGCGTCACTATGTCCTATTGCTCTTAGGCGTGAGCTGCGCTTAGAATTCTTGAAAATAGAACCAGAACTTACTTTTACACTGGAGCAGCGCAAGCCTTTCAAGGAGCTGGCACGCTTACGCCCAGTTTTCTCTGAAATTAATTGGAGCGTCTCACATTCTGCAAAAGTTATGCGTCCGATGTAGCAGACCAGTAGAACCGATTTTTATGCTTCCCCCTGTTGTTTAAGTGCCCAACAAGTTATCGCAGTTTTGCGTGTAAACAAATGTTTTTTTACATTTTCAGGAATGTGACTAATCTTTGGGCAACCTAAAAATACAGCTGACTTGTCCGATTGGCAAGTGCTTTTCAGGCCTTAATGTAAATCCATGCAACTTGCATGAATAGGATCTGTTCTAATGTTACTGACCAATTAATTTTGATGTAGATATTAGAGTACACAACACGTTGCACAACATCCCTGTCTTAACAGTGAACATCTCTCACATCAGGATCTGCCAGAGGACCTGATTGAGAGCAGTCAGTCTGAAGAAATCCTACAAAAGTCCTGTCCATTGGAATACAGTGCCCTAAAAGAGGAGGTGAGACACAGGGACTTTAGAGCTGAAACCTACTGTACTGATTTGGATCATTTTCTGGGTATTGACTTCTCATTCCAGCTGTGTTTCTGTGTTTGAATGTCCCGGTGTCTGAATTTTAGCTGGTTGTGTGGGTCGACCCCCTTGATGGCACTAAAGAATACACTGAAGGTAAACTTACTACGGTGTTATTACTTTGCCAGTCTTTCGTTTAGATCACTCATTACAGGCTTCCAACACACACCCTCGATTACTACCAGGTATATCAGTGTCAGACTCTTCTCTTACACTTCCTGTTAGACCTATGCATTGTCCTCTTTGACAAAAACACGGGGAACATTTAATTCAGTCATCTCCTAATCATCAGTGCCGATTCCCTTTTTCACTCTCTCGCCTGTCATCCCTGCTGAGCGGCGGCCAAGTGTCTTTACCTGCCAGATCAGGTCCAGATGTGTCATACGGGGTCGGACGCCCAGCTTCTCAGCACGACTCTCCGTATGTTGACAGAGGGATGGTATTGGGACTGGGAGGGACAAGGGCAGAATAGGTGGATAAAGGAGGAATGCTTGGACTTCTCTATCCTTTTTTTCTTTGCTATTATACTACCCTTACATCACTTGTTTGTTCTTCATGCTGGAAAACTACTACAGTATGTCTACTAGATATACAGTATGATGTCGATACTTGTGTGAAGTCCACTGCTTGTGTTCCCTTCAACTAACAGGTCATCTGATCTCAGGACTTCTTGATCATGTGACTGTACTGATCGCCATTGTGGGGTCATCAACCAGCCCTTCTTCAATTACCAGGTACCAGCAAGTGATCGACGACAAATAATCTTTCTGCCTTATACCCTCTCACCTATCAGGGCACGTTGAGTAGGGAGAAAACATTGTAGAAATAGGGAGGTAACAGATTTTTCAGTTGCAAAACATTGTGCCCTATTGAACACGACCTTGGTCCGTGAGTGTGTAATGTCTTGTGTTTTGTATCCACAGTTGGGGACGGAGACAGCAGACATGGGGAGAACTCTGTGGGGAATGCCAGGACTGGGCGCCTTCGGGTTCGAGCTACAGGAGGTTCCGGATGGCCGACGCGTAGTCACCACGACCCGTTCCCACAGCAACAAACTTGTCACAGACACCGTGGATGCCATGGAACCTCATGATGTGATTTGGCGGAGAGATGGCGGAGCAGGAAATAAGGTTTAATATACAGGGATGAGAAGGTATGGTGGGGGTACATAGGTAAACATCAATAAGATTTCTTATTTCTCTGAACCCTTTGTGTAGATTGTTCAGCTTGTGGAGGGGAAGGCCTCAGCCTATGTCTTTGCCTGTCTAGGAACTAAAAGGTAGGACACGTGTGCCCCTGAAGCCATCCTGCATGCAGTAGGAGGTAAGCAACATCCTTCTTCTTGATCATCCTGAAAGTACCTCTAATGAGTAATGAAAAAAATAATGGTGTCTTTTTTTCTGTCTGTCCCTCTGCAGGTAAGCTGACAGACATGCATGGCAGTGCGTTGTGTTACGATGCTAATGTTAAGCACATGAATTCTGCTGGGGTGCTGGCCACTCTACACAACCCCACCAGTAAAGTAGCCCAGTCAGTCCTGCAGGCCCTCAAGCCCTGATTGATACATAATTTACAACTCTGTTATTGTCCAAAAACCCTGCCAAATGATAATTCTAGCATCTTTAGTCATGAATGGAATATTTTAATTTCCATAATTACTTGTATAAAATGATCTACGTTGTACCCCAAAGTAATTAATGAGCCATAAACAATAACTACTAATGCTGTATACTTACAGTTCAAATCTCACCTTTCTGGTGAGGTGCTACCTGTCCCAGACCTGCTGTTTTCACCTCTCTAGAGATGGCAGGAGCGGTAGAGATACTCTTAATGATCGGCTATGAAAAGCCAACTGACATTTACTCCTGATTATTATCTGACCATGCTGGTCATTTATGAACATTTGAACATCTTGGCCATGTTCTGTTATAATCTCCACCCGGCACAGCCAGAAGAGGACTGGCCACCCCTCATAGCCTGGTTCCTCTCTAGGTTTTGGCCTTTCCAGGGAGTTTTTCCTAGCCGCTGTGCTTCTACACCTGCATTGCTTGCTGTTTGGGGTTTTAGGCTGGGTTTCTGTACAGCACTTCGAGATATTAGCTGATGTAAGAAGGGCTATATAAAATAAACTTGATTTGATGAAGTGTAGTCACTTGAGGACATGCACACAGTACAAATAAAATTAAAAAAATTGTATTACCTATTCAAAACTATGAACAAGGCTTGAAATAACGTGCTTTCTAAATATAGTATAACCACAAAATGGCCAACAAGTGAAATCTTATAGTATGTTTAATGTTAGAACGTGTATATTTCCTAAAGTGTCTGACCTGATCTGTGAACATCTGAGCGCTAGCTTGGCTTCCTGAACGCGTTTGCAACTCACCTTTCATCTCAAATGAATCTTGTCAGAGTTGTTTAAATTCAATGGCTATAAATCAATCTGTGCTATAGTGATAAAACCACTCTCCTGCTACGTTATCTAAGGATTGCAGGCATGTGGCTGTGAATTAAGGTTCAGCCAGGAGTTGGACAGTCGGAAGAGGGAATTAAATGCTAGGAGGAACATCCCAGCTCCAAGTGGTTCAGATTTCACATTATACTTTACACAGGCTCAGAAAATATACTACTGTCTTTGGGAACCAGGGCTATTGCTCAATGCAAGCCATTTAGAGCTATGGCAGTGAAAATGTCAGAACAAGAACCAAGCAGGTCCCCTAAACAGGAGACCTTACATCTGAGATCATAACTTTTTTTACTGTATAGATACACTTCTGGCATAAAGAATCACATTTGTACAAAATATTTCTAAACAGCCCAGACTGATTCATTACCCAAATGAATGGCACAATAATCATGAAACAGACATAGTAGGCCAAGGGTGCCTTCAAAACATATGAAACGCATGTCCAAATGATTTGATAAAACTGCTGATCTACATTTACAATTGGTTGACGGATATGTAATTATTACTTTTCTGATGGACAGTGGAACAACACTAGGCCCTCCCACACTGCTCCCATTGAGTAGCTGCGTTTTTTTTTTTTAAGGCAGCCCAAAGAATAATGACAGACACGAGAGGCAGGGTCAACGGCACTGTTCCATTTATTCCATTCAAAGAGTCAAATAAATTTTACAAATCTCTAAACTGTTTAAAACACTGAGTTTCCAACTTGAAGAGACTGATAGATCAGAACAAGGCAAAAGGCGAGATATAGCCAAACTCAAGCCTAAAATATTATTTGAATATTCCTTAGTAAGCTCATTAGTTGGATGACAATCCTGAACCAGATATTGGAATCATCTTCCCAGAAAAGGTACACATACTGTATTCTGATGCCTTGCTGGTAGTTGACATCGTCAGCCTCTTTCGGCTGTCCTAAATTCTACCACTAGGGGGCAGCAATGTCTAAGTAAGTGATCCCGCTCCAAAGTGCCATCTCGGCCTCACCCCGAGCTTGGTAATAAGCGTGTGATGTAATATGCCATGTTTACAAGAACTGCAGGGGCAATAGGGGATGCTGAAAATAGCTTATAATCGTCTAGTGGGGCCAACTGGTCGTGTTTATGAGAAAAAGAATATTCAACACCAATAAAAATCCAGTGCCTTTGACTCAACTTTCCAAGCCACCACCATCTATGCATTCTCACAGGCACACAGTTAAAGCAATGTCCATAAACAGTCTTCAGCAATTGAAGCAGGTTCAGTGGATACGAGGAGAGGGCTGGTGTGGTGGTGGAAAAGATTGATTCAAAACCAACAGGCATTTTAAACACCCATTTGTTGTGAACCCTTTGAGTTGAGGACACATGACCTTAACTGTACTAGTTGTTAACTGTTAACATGTATACACAGTTAAAATGTACAGAATGTGTATACAATACATGCCCAGTGTGTATATACCGTCATTTTGTATGGTTCTGATAATATGCATTTGTACAAGTACTTTCAAAGTTGTTAATAGTTCATTAGTGTCTCCATAAAGAGAGAAATTTGAGTCCAACGGGGTGAAAATGACTTTCTCCAAACTCATTAAGAGGCAAAACCATTCCACTCAGTTACTGTAGCCAAAACGGCCAATGTTATTAGTAATATTGTGAGAAGGTTACACGTTAGCAGGGTAAATTGTGAGACTGGGTGGGGAGGATCTCACGTTATTGGTCTTGAAGAGTCAAGGCTGGGGTAAAGAACCCAACTCACTCGCGCACACACTCAAATCAAATTCAATACTTTTTCTATACCTGAAGGCAGAAAAGCGTCCCTTCAGAATGCAATTCCCCTTTCCACAAAAGGTGTGTATCGTATTTCTGCACCTTAGCAACCCATTTCATAGCATTGAAAAACCACATGTCACATATTATTAATAAAAATACCAACAAACAAGCAAAGAAAAAAAATACGTTCACAGCAAAGATTTAATATTTTACACATGAAATAGGTGAGTGTGGGTCAGGGGGGCTAGAGCGCTTCCCATAGATGGGAGGGAGGGGACAGGACGTTGCAGGGGGCAATAGAGGAAATGGTGCAAGGAGGAGGCGAGATGGAGGCCAGGCGCTCACCTCTTCTTTGGGGCTTGGGCAGTACGAGGCGGGGTTACAGGGCGTCCCGTGTTCACTCCCCCATACTGGTACTTAGCTTTTTTCTCTGACGGCTTCAAAATCTGAGAGAGAAAGTATTAATACTTAGTGTGTTAACAGCACTGGGAGACTCATCCACAGTAAGTGAGTGTGTGCGCGTTTGTTCTCACCTGAAAGGAACACATGAGGGACTCGTCCACGCTCATCATGCCCCCAGCGTTGTCAAACTCCCCGCAGTAGTTAGGAGCTGAGAACAGCGTCACCAGCTGCCGTTTGGCAAAGAACTCGTAGCCGTCCTCAACAACCTTCAGGTACAGAACACTTAAGTTAACGAACATCCTTTAGAGTTTCATCCTAATGAACATAGCCCTCAGTATCTCATGCATCCAAATGAACAGTGGTGTAAAAATACTTTAAGTACTACTTTAGTCTAGGGTTATTTTTTACAACTTGACTACATTCCTAAAGAAAAATTATTAACTTATCTCCATACATTTTCCCAGACACCCAAAAAGTACTCGTTACATTTTGAATGATTGCTTTTCCTGCTAAAGTCGAATTCACACACTTAAAGAGAACATCCCTACTGCCTCTGATCTGGCAGACTCACTAAACACATGCTTCGTTTGTAAATTATGACTAAGTGTTGGAGCATGACCCTTGCTATCCGTAAATGAAGGAAATTATGCCGTCTGGTTTGCTTAATTTAAGGAATTAGACAATATTTACAACCAAATACTTTAACACTGACTTCAGTATTTTACTGGGTGACTTACTTGAGTCAGTCACTCTATTAAGGTAGCTTTACTTTTACCACCACTGCTAATGAACCAATAGCCCTCAGTATCTCATACATCCTAATGAACCAATAGCTTTCAGTATCTCATACATCCTAATGTATGAAGGGAATATACAAATATATTGTCCCGGCCCTCAGTATTAGGGCCGGGACAATAACAGTATCAATACTTGTTAGTATCATTGAAAGGAACCACACAAAACAAATTTAACTTCTTTAGGAAAACAGCCCAAATGTTGGAAACAAACACCATTATGTTGTCATCCAGTAGGGATGCACAATTTGAATAAAATAACAATTTACGATTTTTGGGTCCGGATATTGCAATTGTGATTTTCAAACACTTGCTAATTTCATAAGACATGGTTAAAACAATTGTCCAGGTAGAGAAGATCACTTCTAAATGTATATCATATGAATACCTTCTGTGCTAACTGAATATAAAACCAAATCCCCCCAAAATTGATCTCGACAAACCATTTCTGTATGGACCCTGTTTTGTGCACTGGGCCATTGTCATGCTGAAACAGGTAAGGGCCTTCCCCAAACTGTTGCCACAAAGTTGGAAGCACAGAATCATCTAGAATGTCATTGTATGCTGTAGCGTTAAGAATTCCCTTAATTGGAAGTAAGGGGCCAAGCCCGAACCATGACAAACAGTCCCAGATCTAACTTTGCACTATGCATTCGGGCAGGTAGCGTTCTCCCGACAAACCCAGGTTTGTCCATCGGACTGCCAGATGAAGCGTAATTCATCACTGCTCCAGAGTCCAATGGCGGTGAGCTTTACACCACTCCAGCCAACGCTTGACATTGCGCATGGTGATTTTAAACTTGTGTGCAGCTGCTCGGCCATGGAAATCCACTTCATGAAGTTCCCGACGATCAGTTATTGAGCTGACGTTACTTCCAGAGGCAGTTTGGAACTCGGTAGTAGGGTTGCAAAGGGTCAGAAACTTGTTCTAGATATTTTCCATGGGAAGTTAAGCCCGGGAATTTGGGGAATTTTGTTTAAAATTGTCAAACGTTAGCTTATAACAGTGAACCTTTTTTGTGGGATACACAAGGAAATTCTGTGGCATATTTTGGTTAAACTATCCCCAATTCAATGGAATTGCAACCCTCTGCATGCATAGTGCATTCGTCCATCACATGTGCAATGCACTCTTCCATCACACATACAGCTGATTCAAGATCTTGCACACTAATGAGATGCTATTGAGCCCACACTACTACACTGTCTGAGCCAAGGAGTACAGTCGTGGCCAAAAGTTGAGAATGACACAAATATTAATTTTCACACAGTCTGCTGCCTCAGTTTGTATGATGGCAATTTGCATATACTCCAGAATGTTATGAAGAGTGATCAGATGAATTGCAATTAATTGCAAAGTCCCTCTTTGCCATGCAAATGAACTGAATCCCCAAAAAACATTTCCACTGCATTTCAGCCCTGCCACAAAAGGACCAGCTGACATGTCAGTGATTATCTTGTTAAAACCTGTTTGGGATAGGGGGCAGCATTTTCACTTTTGCATGAAAATGTGTGCCCAGAGTAAACTGCCTGCTACTCTGTCCCAGATGCTAATATATGCATATTATTAGTAGTATTGGATAAAATAAAAAAAACTCTGAAGTTTCTACAACTGTGAATGATATCTGTGAGTATAACAGAACTGATTTGGCAGGCGAAAACCTGATAAATCCAGTCGGAAAGTAGTTTTTTTTTGTTGGTTTTGTCGTTTTCTATTCAATGCCATTACAGTATCCATTGACTTAGGACTCAAATTGCAGTTCCTATGCTTTCCACTAGATGTCAACAGTCTTTAGAAATTGTTTCAGGCTTGTATTCTGAAAAATGAGGAAGTAAGAGCAGTCTGAATGAGTGGACCCTAAAGTGTCACAGAACTTTTTTATGCGCACGACCGAGAGTGCCTTTCTTGTTTACCTTTTATATTGACAACGTTATTGTCCGGTTGAAATATTATCGATTATTTAGGCTAAAAACAACCTGAGGATTATTGAATATAAACATCGTTTGACATTTCTATGAACTTTACGGATACAATTTCGATTTTGTCTTCCTGTTTTGACTGCGTTTGAGCCTGTGGATTACTGAAGAAAACGCTAACAAAACTGAAGTTTTTGGATATAAAGAGACTATCGAACAAAAGGAACATTTGAGTAAATGAATGTCTGCTGAGTACAACCATATGAAGATCATCAAAAGGTAAGGGATTAATTTTTATCTCTTTCTGACGTGTGTAACTCTTCTACTTGGCTGGTTACTGTTTGTAATGATTTGTCTGCTGGGCTATGTTCTCAAATAATCGTAAGGTATGCTTTCGCCGTAAAGCATTTTTAAAAATCTGACACCGTGGTTGGATTCACAAGAAATTCATCTTTAAACCTATGTAAAATATGTTTTGTTTTCTGAATTTTTATAATGAGTATTTCTGTATTCGAATTTGGCGCCCAGCAGTTTCACTGGCTGTTGAAGAGGTAGGACACTAACGTCTCACGTACCCTAGAGAAGTTGTTATACTATTTATCTGTACATGGAATTGTATTTTTTTAAACTTTCTTTACTAATCTTTACAGGAAAATGCCACAGGCACTATCTGATGTGTGGAGACATTTCACTGCAGCTAATGTAGAAGGAAAAGCTGTGTACATTTGCAAATACTGTGCCAAATCATGTGTGAAGAATGCAATAAAGATGCAGAATCATCTGGCCAAGTGCATAAAGTTCCCTCAGCGCTCACAACAAGCAACCTTTGACAAATGTCCCTCTACTTCTATTCAAGGTAAAAATGATGAATCAGACACCTTATTGATAGCAACAGCTCATGGTCCTTCTGGAATCAGAAGTTTTTTTACTTAATGGAGGAACGTAGTCAGAGAAATGATGATTAATGTCTTGTTCGAGCTGTGTATGCAACTTGTTTGGGAACACACACACCAAAGCACGCAACAGGCTGACCAATACAAGGGTTGAAAAATTGGTGGCCATCCGGACAAATATGGCTTTTTGAGCCTGACAAGCCATCCTCAACAAGGTTGGAAAGTGACAGTGAAGATGAGGCCTCAGAGTCTGATGTTCAAGAGGTGGACATTGAGGAGGTCCAGGGAGAAGACATGGAAGCCTGAGAGGAAGACAACCAAAGCTTTAGTTTAGACTATCATTTTACAGATTTTGGGAGATGCGATGTATCATTGGGGATCATTCAATATTCTCTTAATTTTGTTGTTTAGTGAAATCATCCCATGTGAAGAGTCAACTCATTTAAAGTTAAAAAATAATTAGTTACGAATTTATTTCTAATGGAAGTATTTAATCATTAGCAATTATGTCTACTTATGATAAGGTAAATGGTTTACGTTTCCATATGGTAAATATATCCAATGCAAAAAACATCTACATTTAAATGGTATTAATATTAATTTGCATATTTTCATTAATTCACATATATTCCCACGGAAAGTTTCCATCTCTGAATATTCCCCAAAATGTGCAACCCTACTCGGTAGTGAGCGTTGCAACCGTGAGCTTATGGTGCCTACCATTTCTCGGCTGAGCTGTTGTTGCTCCTAGATGTTTCCACTTCACAATAACAGTGCTTACAGTTGACCGGGGCAGCTCTAGAACTGACTGACCTATGACGGTGCCACGTTGAAACTCAATGAGCTCTTCAGTAAGGTCATTCTACTGCCAATGTTTGTCTGTGGAGATTGCATGGCGGTGTGCTGGATTTTATACATCTGTCAGCAGCAGGTGAGGCTGAAATAGCCGAATCCACATACTTTTGTATGTATGTATCTATATATACACACAAAAGTGTGTGTGTATATATATTTATATATATACAGTATATCACAAAAGTGAGTACACCCCTCACATTTTTGTAAATATTTGAGTATATCTTTTCATGTGACAACACTGAAGAAATGACACTTTGCTACAATGTAAAGTAGTGAGTGTACAGCTTGTTTAACAGTGTAAATTTGATGTCCCCTCAAAATAACTCAACACACAGCCATTAACGTCTAAACCGCTGGCAACAAAAGTGAGTACACCCCTAAGTGAAAATGTCCAAATTGGGCCCAATTAGCCACTTTCCCTCCCCGGTGTCATGTGACTCGTTAGTGTTACAAGGTCTCAGGTGTAAATGGGGAGCAGGTGTGTTAAATTTGGTGTCATCGCTCTCACACTCCCTCATACTGACTGGTCACTGGAAGTTCAACATGGCACCTTATGGCAAAGAACTCTCTGAGGATCTGAAAATGTTTTTTGTTGCTCTACATCAGGGGTGTCAAACTCATTCCACGGAGGGCCTTGTGTCTGCAGGTTTTTGGTTTTTCCTTTCAATAAAGCCCTAGACAACCAGGTGTGGGGAGTTCCTAACTAATTAGTGATGTTAATTCATCAATCAAGTACAAGGGAGGAACGAAAACCCGCAGACACTCGGCCCTCCGTGGAATGAGTTTGACACCTGTGCTCTACATAAAGATGGCCTGGGCTATAAGAAGATTGCCAAGACCCTGAAACTAAGCTGCAGCACGGGGGCCAAGACCATACAGCGGTTTAACTGGACAGGTTCCACTCAGAACAGGCCTCGCCATGGTCGACCAAAGAAGTTGAGTGCACGTGCTCAGCGTCATATCCAGAGGTTGTCTTCGGGAAATAGACGTATGAGTGCTGCCAGCATTGCTGCAGAGGTTGAAGGGGTGGGGGGTCGGCCTGTCAGTGCTCAGACCATACGCCGTATACTGCATCAAATTGGTCTGCATGGCTGTCGTCCCAGAAGGAAGCGTCTTCTAAAGATGATGCACAAGAAAGCCCGCAAACAGTTTGCTGAAGACAAGCAGACTAAGGACATGGATTACTGGAACCATGTCCTGTGGTCTGATGAGACCAAGATAAACTTATTTGGTTCAGATGGTGTCAAGCGTGTGTGGCGGCAACCAGGTGAGGAGTACAAAGACAAGTGTGTCTTGCCTACAGTCAAGCATGGTGGTGGGAGTGTCATGGTCTGGGGCTGCATGAGCGCTGCCGGCACTGGGAAGCTACAGTTCATTGAGGGAACCATGAATGCCAACATGTACTTGACATACTGAAGCAGAGCATGATCCCCTCCCTTCGGAGACTGGGCCGCAGGGCAGTATTTCAACATGATAAAGACCCCAAACACACCTCCAAGACGACCACTGCCTTGCTAATAAAGCTGAGGGTAAAGGTGATGGACTGGCCAAGCATGTCTCCAGACCTAAACCCTATTGAGCATCTGTGGGGCATCCTCAAACGGAAAGTGGAGGAGTGCAAGGTCTCTAACATCCACCAGCTCCGTGATGTCATCATGGAGGAGTGGAAGAGGACTCCAGTGGCAACCTGTGAAGCTCTGGTGAACTCCATGCCCAAGAGGGTTAAGGCAGTGCTGGAAAATGATGGTGGCCACACAAAATATTGACACTTTGGGCCCAATTTGGACATTTTCACTTAGGGGTGTACTCACTTTTGTTGCCAGCGGTTTAGACATTAATGGCTGTGTATTGAGGTATTTGAGGGGACAGCAAATTCACTGTTAATGAGCATTTTATCCTTTGTCAAGATAATCTATCCACTTGACAGGTGTGGCATATCAAGAAGCTGATTAAACAGCATGAACATTGCACAGGTGCACCTTGTGCTGGGGACAATTAAAGGCCACTAAAATGTGCAGTTGTCACAACATAATGCCACAGAATGTCTCAAGTTGAGGGATATTTCAATTGGCAGAGCTGTTGCCAGAGAATAAATTTTAATTTCTCTACCATAAGCCACCTGTGCAATGTACAACGTAATTTGAGAATTTGGCAGTACATCCAACCGACCTCACAACCGCAGACCACATGTAACCATGTCAGCCCAGGACCTCCACATGTCTGTAATAAAACCCTTTTGTTGCGAAAAACTAATACTGACTGGCTGGGCCTGGCTCCCCAGTGGGTCAGCCTGGCTCCAGGCTCAGGCCTTAATCCATAGATGTATGCATGTCATGTTGCTTCTTGCTGTCGCCACAACTCTGAGGCACTTTTTGCACAACACTTGCATTTGGTTGACATTGGTTTGCCTGTCGCTGAAATACTTCCAAATCACTGAAGATGTGCACTTTGGCACCAAATCAACATTCAGTAGCACTAGCAGGACTCATTTTTCTGACACACTAAGGTCAAGCCACAGAGTTTCTAAACATCCTACTGTACTATCTTTGGTGAAGCCCTTTTCTCTTCTCATCACCATCTAACTGCGCGCCCGAAACCGGGATGCTTGTGATTCGCCTGCATGTGCACGCCATGCAGAGCGAGAGAGCCCGCTTGTGATTGGTCAGCATCCTTTGTGCATGTAGAGAGTGAATGCGCATCTCATTGGAGGAGGTAAACAGTGTAGTTTGTTGTATTAATGAAGTTTCAAAGAAAGGAGAAAAATCACAGCCTCTATGGATATTGCATGTCAATATCGCACTCGCGATTTTAATTTGATTAAATCGTGCAGCCCTATCATCCAGAGTCACATTTATTCTCCCAGTTTCAGCACACGTTTTACATACAGCAGGTTTTTAAAGGTCTTCTTCCTGTTGCGATACTGGTATCGTCACAGCCCTACATTGGGTCAGTATAAAGGCTCTACCTGGTGGGCTCTGCAGATGAGGTCCAGGTCATGGCGGTTGAGGAACTTGCTGACCACGTCAGCCCCAAAGGTGAAGGAGACACCCCGGTCGTTTTCCCCCCAACCCTGCACGTCTTTGTCTGGATCTGACCACAGCAGGTCACACAGCAGGCCTAGCACAGAGAAAGCACGGTCAGCACAGTCAGAGCCAGTCACAAATACATCACAAAACATGTAAAACCCCCCCCCCCCCGACACACACGTTAACACACCTGTGTCAGGGACATCAGTGGGCCTCATGATGCGTCGGATTTGCTCCATGGACTGCAGATCAGGAGAGAGACCTGAGGAAAAGGGATGACTGTTAATGAATAATATTACAAAAATAATAATAGGGATTGAATTGATAGAAAAGCCCCCATGCATACTACCTCCATGGCAGCAGAAGATCTTCTCATCGATTATAGCGGCAATGGGCAAACAGTTGAAGCAATCTGTGAATGTCTTCCACAGCTTTATGTTGAATCTGCGTTTGCCTGGGGAACACAACATTGAAAGGACATGGAATTATGCTAAGAATTAGTAGAGATCACAAAAGCAATACTATTATGGATCCTCCATCCTCACTGAGAAAGATAACTGATTCAGCATGTGTGTGTGTGTGACACTGCTTCTGGTCTTACACTCGTCATAGAAACCGTAGATGCGGTTGATGGAGGCACATTCGTGGTTTCCTCTGAGCAGGAAGAAGTTCTCGGGGTATTTAATCTTGTAGGCCAGCAGTAGGCAGATGGTTTCCAGGGACTGCTTGCCTCGGTCCACGTAATCCCCCAGGAACAGGTAGTTAGCCTCCGGCGGGAAGCCCCCGTACTCAAAGAGCCGCAGCAGGTCTGTGTACTGGCCATGGATATCACCTAGAGAGAGAGAGAGCAGAGGGGTTTGTGAGACGACCATTATTTGATGTACCCTTTATTTAACCAGGGAAGTCACATTGAGATTGACGCAGCCTTTCTTTTTTAAAGTGCGCCCTGGACACCTGGAAGGAGTGAAGAAGAGAGTGAGTGACTAGACTTGAGCCAGATTGTGTCCTTGCTGGAAGGGAGATGGCCCCATCCGGCAGAGCCGCAGACCCTCGAGGGAGACAGCATTTATATCCTCCTGCTCTACTTACTGAGCTAGGCCTTTGTCTCTCCAATGTGTTATCCTATCCTCTCCTTTCTCTCTGACATTTTGGCTGAAAGACAACTGTGTGTGGTAAGGATAGTGCCAGGACCATAAAAATGTATAGAATGGTATGGATAGTGCCAGGACACCAGTGAATTTATAGGTATCTGTGGTTTTATTTGCCTGAAGATTTCTATGAGGACAGGTATGGGTACCTGTATATAGCTTCATAATTCTGTATTTTATTCCATGCGTTTTCATTTCCTTATTTTTAACTCTCATTGGGATGAGCTCCTAAGTAAGCATTGCACGGTGAAGTCTACACCTGCTATATTCGGCACATGACAATTAAATGTGATTTGATTTAGGTAGGCTTCTGGACGCCTTTTTCTTGGCCATATAAAATCACTCACCTTAGGCCTATGTCAGCTTTTTATATTTTTCTAACCCTGGTATGACTCATTTCTCATATGCTATTTGTGCTCTAAGATACACAGAGAGTGAGAGAGAGCGCGAGACAGAGAGCGCGAAACAGAGAAAGAGACAGAGAAAGAGCGTGCTCCAGAGTAAGGATAGAGCAAGCAGGAGAACTATTTGTACTGACCACAGATTTTGAGTGGCGCCTCCAGCTCCAGTAGGATGGGCTGGCTGAGGAAGATCTCCCGGGACTTGATGCACAACCCCCGCACCTCCGCCTCCGTCATCTGGACTATCTTCCCTGGACGGCATCCTCGCACTTGACAAAAAGATAGGGCAATCAATCATCACAACCATGAGTCATGACCCTGCTCTCCATTGTAATCATGCCGACTGTGTTTCATTTGCTTTTTATGGTCTTCAAATCAGTGCAGAAAATGAAACCACCGTGTAAGTCCTAAAAGAAGAAACAAAAGTCAGACCAAATCCTTTTGAGATCGTTGCAAAACCTCACATTTCAATGTCATAAAAATAGCAATGTAATTTCATTCAGATCATCAGATGGCATAGATATACACTTTAACCAATAATAATTACACTGTTGAAACAAAAACACCTTCCAAGGCCCTAACCGATTTCTAATAGGATGATGACAACGGCATACCTAATGGACATTTAGAAAAGGCCTTCTGCTCGACTTCACAAATGACAGAGGATTGCAGGTCACAGCCATTTGACTTTCATTAACAGTGATCGATTGGCTAATGGTTTTTAGGGAGTCACCGAGTCAACCTCCCGGCTAGGACGTGGATGACATGGAGTTGGGATTTTTTTTTTTAAGGCTTGCCATTTCGGGTTCAGCAATGTGCTGGTAACATGAAAGGAGAGAGAGCGAGACAGCAAGTGATTGTCACTGCTGCTGTGTACAGTGTTCCAAGTGGGGATAAAGTGTCTTGAAAGCATGTTATGTATAATTTGATGGTAAAATGCTTTTTATTCATTCATAGTGTGTATTATCTAGGCTAATAAATACAGATGAGGTTGACTGTATTTTTTTGTAAGTTTCAAGTTAATGTCACGTGCACAAGTATAGTGAAATGCCTTTTCTTGCACGCTCTAAACCCAACAATGCAGTAATCAATATCAATGTAGTACTACAAAATAACAACGGAAGGACAAAAATGCGAAAAATAAAAATAAGAACACGAGAAAGTAAGAAGCTATATACAGGGTTAGTTCCAATACCTTATTTATACTGAACAAAATTGTTAAAACGCAACATGCAACAATTAACGGTTTCACTGAGTTACAGTTCATATAAGGAAATACGCCCACCCACTTGGGAGCCAGGACGACCCATCTCTAAAACGAAGTTGAGGCAGCTTATGGTAGAGAAATGAACATTAAATTCTCTGGCAACAGCTCTGGTGGACATTCCTGCAGTCATCATGCCAATTGCACACTCTCTCATAACTTGAGACATCTGTGGCATTGTGTTGCATGACAAAACCGCACATTTTAGAGTGGCCTTTAATTGTTTCCAGCACAAGATGCACCCATGTAATGATCATGCTGTGTAATCAGCTTCCTGATATGCCACACCTGTCAGGTGGATGGATTACATTGGCAAAGGTGAAATGCTCACTAACAGGGATGTGCACAAAATATGAGAGTAATAAACTTTTTGTGCGTATGGAACATTTGCATTTGTTTTTTATTATAGCTAATGAAACATGGGACCAACACTACATGTTGCCTTCACATTTTTGTTCAGTGTAAAATGTGCTGGGCTATTGGAGTGATAGAGATATACTACATGGACAAAAGTAAATGGACACCCTTTCAAATTAGTGGATTCAGCTATTTTAGCCAAACTCGTTGACAGGTATAAAATCCAGCACACAGCCTTGCAATTTCCATAGACAAACATTGGCAGTAGAATGGCCAGTACTGAAGAGCTCAGTGACTTTCAACGTGGCACTGTCATTGGATGCCACCTTTCTAACAAGTCAGTTCAGCACTGGTCAACTGTAAGTGCTGTTACTGTGAAGTGGAAACGTCTTGGAGCAACAACGGATCAGCCACAAACTGGTAGGCCACACAAGCTCACAGAACGGGACCGCCGAGTTCTGAAGCACATAGTGCGTAAAAATTGTT
Source organism: Salvelinus fontinalis (assembly GCF_029448725.1). Classification (NCBI taxonomy): domain Eukaryota; kingdom Metazoa; phylum Chordata; class Actinopteri; order Salmoniformes; family Salmonidae; genus Salvelinus; species Salvelinus fontinalis. The sequence continues at coordinate 29,636,961 of NC_074691.1, forward strand.
TGTCCTTGGTTGCAACACTGACTATTGTGTTCCATACTGCCTCTAGAAGCAACATCAGCACAACAACGGTTAGTCGGGAGTTTCATAAAATGGGTTTCCATGGCCGAGCAGCCACACACAAGCCTGAGATCACCACTCACAATGCAAAGCATCGGCTGGAGTGGTGTAAAGCTTGATACCATTGGAATCTGGAAACACATTCTCTGGGGTGATTAAAAACGCTTCACCATCTGGTAGTCCAATGGCGTTTACCTGGGTTTGGCGGATGCCAGGAAAACGCTACCTGCCCCAATGCATAATGCCAAATAGAGGTTGACCAACTAGAGGTTGGCATGGCTGATTAATTATGGCCGATTTCAAGTTCATATAACAATGGGCAATCGGCATTTAAGGACGCCGATTACAATGCAAACCACAAGGAAGCTGCGTGGCAGGCTGACCACCTGTTACGCGAGTGCAGCAAGGAGCCAAGGTAGGTTGCTAGCATTAAACTTATCTTATAAAAAACAATCAATCTTCACATAATCACTAGTTAACCTAGTAACATCATCAACCATGTGTAGTTAACTAGCTTGTCCTGTGTTGCATATAATCAATAGTGGCTGTTGATTTATCATCGAATCACAGCCTACTTCAATTTCGCCAAACGGGTGATGATTTAAAAGCACAATCTTTGCACAAATGTACCTAACCATAAACAATCAATGCCTTAAAATCAATACACAGAAGTATATATTTTTAAACATGCATACTTAGTTAAAAAAAATGTGTCACTTCTCTTGCATTCAGTGCAAGCAGAGTCAGGGTATATGCAACAGTTTGGGCCACCTGGCATTTGCGAACTAATTTTCCAGAATTTTAAATAATTATGACATAACATTGAAGGTTGTGCAATGTAACAGCAATATTTAGACATAGGGCTGCCACCCGTTCGATGAAATACGGAACCGTTCCGTATTTCACTGAAAGAATAAATGTTTTGTTTTCGAAATTATAGTTTCCGGATTTGACCATATTAAGGACCAAAGGCTCGTATTTCTGTGTTTATTATAATTAAGGTCTAGGATTTGATATTTGTTAGCGCAGTCTGAGTGGTGGTAGGTAGCAGCATGCTCGTAAGCATTCATTCAAACAGCACTGCGTTTACCAGCAGCTCTTAGCAATGCTTGAAGCACAGCGCTGTTTATGACATCAAGCCTATCAACTCCTGAGATTAGGCTGGCAATACTAAAGTGCATATTAGAACATCCAATAGTCAAAAGTATATGAAATACAATTGATATAGAGAGAAATAGTCGACGCGTCATAATTCCTATAACTACAACCTAAAAAACTTCTTAAAACCTGTTTGGGATAGGGGGCAGTATTTTCACGTCCGGATAAAAAGTGTGCCCAAAGTAAACTGCCTGCTACTCAGGCCCAGAAGCTAGGATATGCATACAATTGGTAGATTTGGATAGAAAACACTCAAAAGTTTCTAGAACTGTTATGTCTGTGAGTATAACAGAACTTATTTGGCAGGCGAAACCCCGAGGTTAAACCATCCAGGATCAACCTTTTTTGAGGTGACCATGTTTTCAATTGGTTTTCTATGGGAATCTAGATTTCTGTGGGACTTGGTTGCAGTTCCTTGGGCTTCCACTATATGTCAATAGTCTTTAGAAATTGGTTGATGTTTTTCTTTTGAGTAATGAAGAAGTATGGCTATTCAGAACGAGGGTTGAGTCTAGTGTACTGTTGTGTTTGGGGCGCACAACCTAGCGCTCGATCAACTTTCATTATATCCGCTATTGAACACGGTTTATTCAGTCTTAAATTTTTTCGATTATTTACATTTTAAAATATCTAAAGTTGTATTAGGAAAGTTGTTTGAAATGTTTGGACCAAGATTACAGGTAAATTATTAGATAATGTGTAGTCATGTTGGGCGAGTTGGAACCGGTGTTTTTCTGAATAAAACAAGCGAAATAAAATGTACATTTTGGGGATATAACGACGGAATTAATCGAACAAAAGGACCATTGTGATGTTTATGGGAAATATTGGAGTGCCAACAGAAGAAGATCTTCAAAGGTAAGGCATGAATTAAATCGTTATTTGTGAGCTTTGTGTCAAGCCTGGCGGGTTGAAATAGGATTGTCATGTGTTTGTTTGATGGGGTGCTCTCCTCAGATAGTAGCATGGTTTGCTATAGCCGTAAAACCTTTTTGAAATCTGACACAGTGGCTGGATTAACAAGAAGTTAAGTTTTAATTTGGTGTATTGTGATTGTATGGAAGTTAAATATTTCTAATAATTTTTTGAATTTCGCGCTCTGCAATTTCATGTTGTCGAAACTTTCCGCTAGCGGAACCCCCAGCCGTAACAGGTTAACTGGGAATATTGAAGGACTGGGAATATTGAACCACCAGCTTTCATATGTTCTGAGCAAGGAACTTAAAACGTTAGCTTTTTTACATGGCACATATTGCACTTTTACTTTCTTCTCCAACACTGTTTTTGCATTATTTAAACCAAATTGAGCGTGTTTCATTGTTTATTTGAGACTAAATAGATTGTATATATTATATTAAGTTAAAATAAGTGTCCATTGTTCATTTAGTATTGTTGTAATTGTCATTATTACACACACACACAAATATATATAAATCGTCCGATTAATCGGTATCGGCTTTTTTTGGTCCCAATAAATCGGTATCGAAAAATCATAAATCCGTCGACCTCTAGTGCCAACTGTAAAGTTAGAGTTGTCAAACTTTTCTCATCGGATCTACACGAATCACGTAGGTCACCTATTTTGGATTGAAAATGGTGAATTTTGCAACAAGGTGACTAGTTTGCATCCCTGAATTCTAGATTATTCTGTGCTTCCAATTTTGTGGCAACAATTTGGGGAAGTCCCTTTCCTGTTATAGCATGACAATGGCTCCATGCACAAAGCAAGGTCCATACAGAAATGGTTTGTCGAGACCGGCCTGACCTCAACCCAATCAAACACCTTTGGGAGGAATTGAGACGCCAACAGCAAGTCAGGCCTAATTGCCCAACATCAGTGCCCGACCTCACTAATGCTCTTGTGGCTGAATGGAAGCAAGTACCCACAGTAATGTTCCAACATTAGTGGAAAGCCTGTTATAGCAGCAAAGGTGGGGACAAACTCCATATTAAATGTCCATGATTTTGGAATGAGATGTTCGACAAGCAGGTCCCCACATACTTTAGGCCATGTAGTGGTCCCGTGTGGCTCAGTTGGTAGAGCATGGCGCTTGCAACGCCAGAGTTGTGGGTTCAATTCCCACGGGGGGACCAGGGTTCAATTCCCATGGGGGGACCAGGATGAATATGTATGAACTTTCCAATTTGTAAGTCGCTCTGGATAAGAGCATCTGCTAAATGACTTAAATGTAAATGTAATGTAGAGTAGATCGGAATAGGGCTTGCAGGCCAGAAGATGCTAAAGCATGAGGTAGGGCTGACAGTGAGAACTTCTGAAGAGAAGAATCAACAACCTCTACATAATAAAAACAGTTAATTTTGCCAAGATAAAGTAAAGCAGTGCGACACAGAGTTACACATGGAATAAACAAACATACAATCAATAATACAATAGAAAAAGTCTATATCCAGTGTGTGCAAATAAGGATGGATAAGGGAGGTAAGGCAATAAATAGGCCATAGTGGCAAAATAATTGCAATATAGCAATTAAACACTGGAGTGATAGATGTGCAGAAGATGTGTGCAAGTAGAGATACTGGGGTGCAAAGGAGCAAAATAAATAAAATAAATAACAGTATGGGGATGAGGTAGTTGAATGGGCTATTTACAGATGGGCTATGTACAGGTGCAGTGATCTGTGAGCTGCTCTGACAGCTGGTGCTTAAAGTTAGTGAGGGAGATATGAGTCTCCAGCTTCAGTGATTTTTGCAGTTCGTTCCAGTCATTGGCTGCAGAGAACTGGAAGGAAAAGCGGCCGGAGGAGGAGTTGGCTTTGGGGGTGACCAGTGAAATATACCTGCTGGAGCGCGTGATATGGGTGGGTGCTGCTATATGGTGACCAGTGAGCTGAGAAGTCAAAGACTTATAGATGACCTGGTGCCAGTGCGTTTGGCGACGAATATGAAACGAGGGCCAGCCAACGAGAGCATACAGGTCGCAGTGGTGGGTAGTATATGGGGCTTTGGTGACAAAACAGATAGCACTGTGATAGATTGCATCCAATTTGCTGAGTGTTGGAGGCTATTCTGTAAATGACATCGCCGAATTAATGTATCGGAAAGATAGTCAGTTTTACGAGGGTATGTTTGGCAGCATGAGTGAAGGATGCTTGTTGCAAAATAGGAAGCCGATTCTAATTTTTGATTGGAAATGCTTAATTTAATGTGAGTCTGGAAGGAGAGTTTACAGTCTAACCAGACACCTAGGTATTTGTAGTTGTCCACATATTCCAAGTCAGAACCGTCCAGAGTAGTGACGCTGGACAGGCAGGCAGGTGCGGGCAGCGATCGGTTGAAGAGCATGCATTTAGTTTTACTTGCATTTAAGAGCAGTTGGAGGCCACAGAAGGAGAGTTGTATGGCATTAAATCTCATCTGGAGGTTGGTTAACACAGTGTCCAAAGAAGGGCCAGAAGTATACAGAATGGTATCGTCTGTGTAGAGGTGGATCAGAGAATCACCAGCAGCAAGCGCGACATCATTGATGTATACAGAGAAGAGAGTCGGCCCGAGAATTGAACCCTGTGGCACCCCCATAGAGACTGACAGAGATCCGGACAACAGGCCCTCCGATTTGACACACTAAACTCTGTCTGAGAAGTAGTTGGTGAATCAGTCATTTGAGAAACCAAGGCTGTTGAGTCTGCCGATAAGAACGTGGTGATTGACAGTCGAAAACCTTGGCCAGGTTGATGAATACAGCTGCACAGTATTGTCTCTTATTGATGGCAGTTATGATATTGTTTAGGACCTTGGGCGTGGCTGAGGTGCACCCATGACCAGCTCGGATAGCAGATTGCACAGCGGAGAAGAGACGGTGGAATTCTAAATGGTCGGTGATGTGTTTAACTTGGCTTTCGAAGACCTTAGAAAGGCAGGGTAGGATAGGTCTGTGGCAGTTTGGGTCTAGAGTGTCGCCCCCTTTGAAAAGGTGGATGACCACGATAGCTTTCTAATCTTTGGGGATCTCGGACGATACGAAAGAGATGTTGACCAGGCTAGTAATAGGCGTTGCAACAATTTCTGAGGAAAATTTTAGAAAGAGAGGGTCCAGATGGTCTAGCCCGGCTGATTTGTAAGTCGCTCTGGATAAGAGCGTCTGCTAAATGACTTAAATGTAAAATTTGTAGGGGTCCAGATTTGAGCTCTTTCAAAACATCAGCTATCTGGATTTGGGTGAAGGAGAAATGGGGGAGGCTTGGGCGAGTTGCTGTGGGGGGTGCAGGGCATTTGACCGGGGTAGGGGTAGCCAGGTGGAAAGCATGGCCAGCTGTAGAAAAATGCTTATTGAAATGATCAATTATAGTGGATTTATCAGTGGTGACAGTGTTTCCTAGCCTCAGTGCAGTGGGGAGCTGGGAGGAGGTGCTCTTATTCTCCATGGACTTTACAGTGTTGCAGAACGTTTTGGAGTTTGTGCTACAGGATGCAAATTTGTGAGTTGCTTTGTGAGGTTTTAAAGGTCACAGTTAGCCATTGTTATGTAAATACCAGCTAAACAGTACCAGTGGCCTTGCTTTGGCCCCAAGTGAGAGCAAGGTCCACAGGAACCATGGGTTCCGGCCCATGTAGATGGAAACAGAAAAGTTTGAGCCTTTTGGTTAAACACCAGGGTAAATCCTGAATGGAAATGCGCCATAATTTCATTGTCACACCCCATCATTCACTCCTTAACATCACCTTGTTTCGAAATGTATTCATTATGAGAAAAGAAACCAAGACTATGAAGAATGTTTGGGAAATTACCATCTTGAGAATTTTCCATAGGTGATTTCTGCCCAGAAATAAAACGCTCGGGTACATATCCAACATTGAGTGCGGTTACTGTGAGTCAGACTACTGATGCGAAACTGAATAGCCACCAAGAGGGCAGTTAAAATGAATGTTAGGGCTGTTTGAGTTGACGGACACTAGGTTTTGTTTGTGTACTTGCTATACATACTACTACAGACATTCTTAGCTACTTCACCAACAACCGAATAGCCCCTAGACGTGTATTGAAAACCAATGTTAATGTAACGTTATTAGTTAGCTTGCAGTCAACACGGACAGGGGGGGTGTGTTACCGCTGGCAAACCAAGCTGTCCGCTCGCAAAATCCCCTCTCATCAAGGTGTAAAAACTCACATTAACTCGCTAACAGTCGGTAGCTAGCCACTAAAATGTATACAAAAAAACAGCATCATCACTGTTCTGTGCTAGGCAAAAAATATAACTAACTAACTTTAGAGATAATTGTCAACATCTATTTAACTAGTTAGTTAACTTAGTTGGCTAGCTAGTTTGGTAATCTAGTTAACGTTGTCAATGGCTTGCATGACAGCGCAACACAAATCAAACATATCATTTTGAAAATAAATGTGTTTTCTCTTCGACATGTCTAGTCAGCTAGCTAGGTTGGCTAAATAGCTAGTTGCTGTTAAAACGGTAGCTAACTCAGCCTAGATATGGTAGCTAACTAATGCTAGCCACTGACACTGTACTTTGTTGAACCACCTTCCTCTGACGGGCTAACGTTAGCTAGCTATCTCGCAAACTCAACTGGCCAATGCCAAACATAAGGGTACATTCGCTTTTTGCCACCTGAAAATAAAATGACATCATGTTATACGTGTAAGTACTGTCTCCAGCATATAACTGCAGGGTTAATTGCCAAATAACATGATATATCATACCTTCAAGCAATCGGGAGATGATGCTGTCAACGTTGAGCTCGCTTTCCGCCATTTTCTTCAAAAAACTGAAAACCACTACGCAGAGAGAACTATCCCGTACTCACCACCCGGGGGCGTGGTTTACTACTGTACAGTACAAACTATTTATTTTATTTTTATTACACCTTTATTTAACCAGGTAGGCCAGTTGAGAACAAGTTCTCATTTACAACTGCGACCTGGCCAAGATAGAGCAAAGCAATGCGACACAAACAACACAGAGTTACACATGGGATAAACAAACAGACAGTCAATAACACAATAGAAAAGTATATATACAGTGTGTGCAAATGTAGAAAGATTAGGGAGGTAAGGCAAAAAAAGAGGCCATAGTGGCAAAATAACTACAATTTAGCAATTATACACTGGAGTGATAGCTGTGCAGAAGATGTATGTGCAAGTAGAAACACTAGGGTGCAAAGGAGAAAAAATAAATAACAATATGTGGATGAGGTAGTTGGGTGGGCTATTTACAGTTGGGCTATGTACAGGTGCAATGATGCTTAAAGTTAGTGAGGGAGATATGAGTCTCCAGCTTCAGTGATTTTTGCAGTTTGTTCCAGTCATTGGCAGCAGAGAACAGGAAGGTAAGGCGGCCAAAGTATGTGTTGGCTTTGGGGCTAGCCAGTGAAATATACCTGCTGGAGCTCGTGCTACAGGTGGGTGCTGCTATGGTGACCAGTGAGCTGAGATAAGGCGGGGCTTTACCTAGCAGAGAATTATAGATGACCTGGAACCAGTGGGTTTGGCGATGAATATGAAGCGAGGGCCAGCCAACGAGAGCATACAGGTCGCAGTGGTGGTCAGTATATGGGGCTTTGGTGGCAAAATGGATGGCACTGTGATAGACTACATCCAATTTGCTGAGTAGAGTGTTGGAGGCTATTTTGTAAATGACATCGCCGAAGTCAAGATTCGGTAGGATAGTCAGTTTTACGAGGGTATGTTTAGCAGTATGAGTGAAGGATGATATTCTAAGTCAGAACCGTCCAGAATAGTGATGCTAGACGGGCGGGCGGGTGCGGGCAGTGATCGGTTGAAGAGCATGCATTTAGTTTTACTTGCATTTAAGAGCAGTTGGAGGCCAAGGAAGGCGTGTTGTATGGCATTGAAGCTCGTCTGGAGGTTGGTTAACACAGTGTCCAAAGAAGGGCCAGAGGAATACAGAATGGTGTCGTCTGCGTAGAGGTGGATCAGAGAATCACCAGCAGCAAGAGCGACATCATTGATGTATACAGAGAAGAGTGTTGGCCCGAGAATTGAACCCTGTGGCACCCCATAGAGACTGCCAGAGGTCCGGACAACAGGCCCTCCGATTTGACACACTGAACTCTATCTGAGTGGTGAATGTTATGGGATTTTTGTGTTTAATGACTAAAATATGTATACATTTGACATAGATGTTACTGTATGAATGAAACTTATTATAATCATAATGCTGAGTGTAATATGTTCCTTGTTAGAAAGAATGGGTTTATCTTCAGACAGGCTAGAATGATGTCTCTACCCAGGGAGGGGAAAGACCTTGGGTTGGTTGCAGATAGTTGAACAGGTGGCAGACAGTAATGAGGCTGTGAACTGTATTGCCATTGTATTCTAGAGGAGGATGGACATTAAAACCTATGACATCACCTTTATTATATAACCTGATGTAAAATGTATTATGATCAGTACTCTCGAGAATAAACGCTATTGATTGATTGATTTTAAGACTGGTATCTGTCCATTTTATGCTGATAATTATCTTACAAATTCTTATTTATGGGCAGAGTGTTTTAATTGAATTGGTTGATAAACACAGGAATTAAATTCCTTTAACAGTGAACCAGGCGAAGCAGTCATTTGAGAAACCAAGGCTGTTGAGTCTGCCGATAAGAATGTGGTGATTGACAGAGTCGAAAGCCTTGGCCAGGTCGATGAATACGGCTGCACAGTATTGTATTTTATCGATGGCGGCTATGATATCGTTTAGGATCTTGAGCATGCTAAGGTGCACCCATGACCAGCTCGGAAAGCAGATTGCATAGCGTAGAAGGTACGGTGGGATTCGAAATGGTCGGTAATCTGTTTGTTAACTTGGCTTTCGAAGACTTTAGACTGTCAGGGAGGATAGATATAGGTCTGTAACAGTTTGGGTCTAGAGTGTGTGTACCTTTGAAGAGGGGGATGACCGCGGCAGCTTTCCAATCTTTAGGGATCTCAAACGATACGAAAGAGAGGTTGAACAGGCTAGTAATAGGGGTTGCAACAATTTGGCCAGATAATTTTAGAAAGAGAGGGTCCAGATTGTCTAGTCCAGCTGATTTGTAGGGGTCCAGATTTGCAGCTCTTTCAGAACATCAGCTATCTGGATTTGGGTGAAGGAGAAATGGGGGAGGCTTGGGCAAGTTCCTGTGGGGGGTGCAGAGCTGTTGACTGGGGGAGGGGTAGCCATGTGGAAAGCATGGCCAGCCGTAGAAAAATGCTTATTGAAATTCTCAATTATCACAGATTTATCTGTGGTGACAGTGTTTCCTAGCCTCAGTGCAGTGGGCAGCTGGGAGGAGGTGCTCTTATTCTTCATGGACTTTACAGTGTCCCAGAACTTTTGGAGTTTGTGCTACAGGGTGCAAATATTTGTTTGAAAAAGCTAGCCTTTGCTTTTCTAACTGCCCGTGTATATTGGTTCCTAACTTCCCTGAAAAGTTGCATATCGCAGGGGCTATTCATGCTAATGCAGTACGCCACGGCTACACCGTTTATTTAGGTTCAGTCAGGGGTTCTGTCTTTTGGCGAAGATTTGTAACCACTAACCAGCTAACTAGATTTGGTATTTTGTATGTGATCGAACAAAGCCTTTTGCTGGTTGCTTTACCTTTTATGGAAGCTGACCTGCTTGATGACACAGTAAATTCAAAGTTAACAACATAATTCGGTGATATAACCAGTCCATTACTTTTATTGTGACCCTCATATCACTACCACAGATACTGATAACTTTCCCTTTTGTATGTGGCTCTGTCAAATATTAAAATGGTGAGACCACTGAGGTATAATAAGAACGGGTGAGACTACTTGTGTCCCCTCAATGAAATAACCACCTCCACGACAAAGGTTTGTTCCCATTTCTATTGCAATGCGCTTGGTTTACGTTGACCTATTCATCCTGGTAATTTGTAGGGGTTCACCTGATGCAATTGAAATACCCGATGACATAGTTACTGAAAATGTATTGGTTTTGTTTAAAACTAAGCTATTGTCCATGTCACGTAAATTATTTTTTGCTGTATTTTCAGACTCAGACTTATGGAATAGAATCTCTACAAGAAAGTATTGATTTATCGGTTGCTGAATGGAATGTTCATCAACAATGTTTATTGTTTAAATACAAAGGAATATGGTACATTCTTAGGAAATGCAAGGTGTACAAATCACACCTTATTCATAGGAAGAAAATATGCCATAACCAGTGTGTGTGTGTGTGTGTGTGTGTGTGTGTGTGTGTGTGTGTGTGTGTGTGTGTGTGTGTGTGTGTGTGTGTGTGTGTGTGTGTGTGTGTGTGTGTGTGTGTGTGTGTGTGTGTGTGTGTGTGTGTGTGTGTGTGTGTGTATGTGTGTGTGTGTTTGTGCATGTGTATTCAAGCCTTTGTGACCATCTCCAAACTCCCTCTCAGAATATCATTAGAAACCAGTTCCTTTCATCTCAATCAATCCCTCTACCATTTTCCTCTTACTCTGCCGTTCTCTGCAGGACATAAATAGCCAGGTGACTCCCCAGCCGATCAGTAACCCGGTGATACCAAGCACCACGGGCACCCACACAGGCATGGATGAGTCACACTGGGCCACAGGGCTTGGGGTGGTGGTGCCAGGGTTTGGGACAGGTGAGGTGGGGGTTACAGGTGGGCTTGGGAGGCTATTGACCTTAGTGAAGATGAAGGGTTGATCCTAAAGAAGAGAGCAAATGTCAGATTAAGGGAAACTAACATGAGAATAGATCTTGTTCTGCTACATTGTAAGAAGTAGCTTTCAGTAGGTGATATGACTGCTGCTCAACCAACACACTCAACAACCCACACGCACTGTCGAGTCAGCCAATGCAACGACTGACTTACTGATTGTCATTTCAGCAAACACCTGACCAAAGTTTTCCATAATAAAGGTTGTGTTCATGTTAACATACCTCAAAAGGACAGTTGATTTTTGTGCGGTCGTATGTGAAGTTGTTGTAGACTTGCTTCCTGCCCACAGGCTCCAACTGTAAAAACAAAACATTACCGCTGTCAGGCCACAAACCTACATAAACATGAAATACTATGGCCATAGCTCATGTGTTGTAACCTACATAATCATGAAATACTATGGCCATAGCTCATGTGTTGTAACCTACATAATCATGAAATACTATGGCCATAGCTCATGTGTTGTAACCTACATAAACATGAAATACTATGGCCATAGCTCATGTGTTGTAACCTACATAAACATGAAATACTATGGCCATAGCTCATGTGTTGTAACCTACATAAACATGAAATACTATGGCCATAGCTCATGTGTTGTAACCTACATAAACATGAAATACTATGGCCATAGCTCATGTGTTGTAACCTACATAAACATGAAATACTATGGCCATAGCTCATGTGTTGTAACCTACATAAACATGAAATACTATGGCCATAGCTCATGTGTTGTAACCTACATAAACATGAAATACTATGGCCATAGCTCATGTGTTGTAACCTACATAAACATGAAATACTATGGACATAGCGCATGTGTTGTGAGTTATGTCTCAGAGTGCACTCTATGCAGCCTGGTCCCAGATCTGTGGGTGCTGTCTTGACAACGACCAGAGGAGTTGGTAATGCAACAAGTGTTGAATTTCATGTTGTATAATTACACAAAATGTGATTAGTTCCATACCTGATATTTTGCATTCCACCACAAACAGATCTGGGACTGGACTAATCTCTAAGTGACTGTCCTCACCATGTTGTTCCAGAGAGCGATGGCCATCTCAGCGTGTGCTCGCTCACTGATGTGGAAACAGTCCACCGAGAAGAAACTCAAGTCAGGCTTCCCATCCTATGGAGACAAGAGAACAGTGTCAATGTGTGTGTGTGTGTGTGTGTGTGTGTGTGTGTGTGTGTGTGTGTGTGTGTGTGTGTGTGTGTGTGTGTGTGTGTGTGTGTGTGTGTGTGTGTGTGTGTGTGTGTCTGTGCTTGCATGTGTGCAGTTAAACCACACTCACCCCAATGAAAGGGACAAAGGCATTTCGGAAGTAGGGTTGTACGACGACAGTGAAGTCCTCTCGCCCATCATAGTGCCCCCCAGAGACCAGTCGCTCAGTCTCCATCTGGACAGAAGCACAGAGAGAGTAGAGATAACAAAGAGAGAATGTTAAGTATTGTAGAGTTATGTTGGATTGATCTGATCACATTGAATGCCTGTATCGTTACCTGTAGAACTCATGTATCTGTGAGTAACACACTTTACTCCACACATTGGAACATTGGCCAAGACCTTCCATACCAGTAACACATGACAATTCCTTATAGAGTTAAAATCCCAGTTGTTCAGAATGGTAGTTCAGACCCAGTTGAAGCTGCTGAGGGGAGGATGGCTCATAATAAGTGCTGGAACAGAGTAAATGGAATGGCATCAAACACATGGAAACCATGTGTTTGATGTATTTAATACCATTCCACTCCAGCCATTACCAGTTCTGTCTTACTATCCAGGTCTGTACCCAAACAATTTGAACTTCTACTTTTAAAAATCCACCTTTTCAGAAACAAGTCTCTCACCATTGCCGCTTGCCACCTTCTGCCCCCAGCTGTGCCCTGGACACCATATAGTGAATTGATTGCCCCCATCTATCTTCAGAGCTTGTGCTGCTAGGTGACCTAAACTGGGACATGCTTAACACCCCAGCCATCCTACAATCTAAGCTTGATGCCCTCAATCTCACACAAATGATCAATGAACCCACCAAGTACAACCCCAAACCCGTAAACACGGGCACCCTCCTAACCAACTTGCCCTCCAAATACACCTCTGCTGTTTTCAACCAAGATCTCAGCGATCACTGCCTCATTGCCTGTGTCCGTAATGGGTCTGCGGTCAAACGACCACCCCTCATCACTGTCAAACGCTCCCTAAAACACTTCCGCGAGCAGGCCTTTCTAATCGACCTGGCCCGGGTATCCTGGAAGGATATTGACCTCATCCCCTCAGTAGAGGATGCCTGGTTATTCTCTAAAAGTATCTTCCTCACCATCTTAAATAAGCATGCCTCATTCAATAAAAAAAAAAACAGGGACAGAAATAGCCCTTTATTCTCTCCAGACCTGACTGCCCTTGACCAGCACAAAAACATCCTGTGGCGTTCTGCATTAGCATCGAATAGCCCCCGTGATATGCAACTTTCAAGGGAGGTTAGGAACCAATATACACAGGCAGTTAGGAAAGCTAAGGCTAGCTTTTTCAAGCAGAAATTTGTATCCTGTAGCACAAACTCCAAAACGTTCTGGGACACTGTAAAGTCCATGGAGAATAAGAGCACATCCTCCCAGCTGCCCACTGCACTGAGGCTAGGAAACACTGTCACCACAGATAAATCTGTGATAATTGAGAATTTCAGTAAGCATTTTTCTACTGCTGGCCATGCTTTCCACCTGGCTACCCCTACCCCGGTCAAATGCCCTGCACCCCCCACAGCAACACGCCCAAGCCTCCCCCATCTCTCCTTCACCCAAATCCAGATAGCTGATGTTCTGAAAGAGCTGCAAAATCTGGACCGCTACAAATCAGCTGGATTAGACAATCTGGACCCTCTCTTTCTAAAATGATCTGCCAAAATTGTTGCAACGCCTACTACTAGCCTGTTCAACCTCTCTTTCGTATCGTCTGAGATTCCCAAAGATTGGAAAGCTGCCGCGGTCATCCCCTCTTCAAAGGGGGACACACTCTAGACCCAAACTGCTATAGACCTATATCTATCCTACCCTGCCTTTCTAAGGTCGTCGAAAGCCAAGTTAACAAACAGATCACCGAACATTTCGAATCCCACCGTAGCTTCTCCGCTATGCAATCTGGTTTCCGAGCTGGTCATGGGTGCACCTCAGCCACGCCCAAGGTCCTAAACAATATCATAACCGCCATCAATAAGAGACCTTACTGTGCAGCCGTATTCATCGACCTGGCCAAGGCTTTCGACTCTGTCAATCACCACATTCTTATCGGCAGACTCAACAGCCTTGGTTTCTCAAATGATTGCCTCGCCTGGTTCACCAACTACTTCTCTGATAGAGTTCAGTGTGTCAAATCGGAGGGGGGATCTCTGGATCTCCGAATCTCTGGCAGTCTCTATGGGGGTGCCACAGGGTTCAATTCTCGGGCCGACTCTCTTCTCTGTATACATCAATGATGTCGCTCTTGCTGCTGGTGATTCTCTGATCCACCTCTACGCAGATGACACCATTCTGTATACCTCTGGCCCTTCTTTGGACAATGTGTTAACTAACCTCCAGACGAGCTTCAATGCCATGCAACTCTCCTTCCATGGCCTCCAACTGCTCTTAAATGCAAGTAAAGCTAAACGCATGCTATTCAACCGATCGCTGCCCGCACTTGCCCGCCCGTCCAGCATCACTACTCTGGACAGTTCTGACTTAGAATATGTGGACAACTACAAATACCTAGGTGTCTGGTTAGACTGTAAACTATCCTTCCAGACTCACGTTAAGCATCTCCAATCCAAAATGAAATCTAGAATCGGCTTCCTATATCGCAACAAAGCATCCTTCACTCATGCTGCCAAACATACCCTCATAAAACTGACTATCTTACCGATCCTCGACTTTGGCGATGTCCTTTACAAAATAGCCTCCAACACTCTACTCAACAAATTGGATAGAGTCTATCACAGTGCCATCCGTTTTATCACCAAAGCCCCATATACTACCCACCACCGCGACCTGTACGCTCTCGTTGGCTGGCCCTCGCTTCATACTCGCCGCGAAACCCACTGGCTGCAGGTCCTCTACAAGTCTCTGCTAGGTAAAGCCCCGCCTTATCGCAGCTCACTGGTCACCATAGCAGCACCCACGCGTAGAACGCGCTCCAGCGGGTATATCTCACTAGTCGTTCCCAAAGCCAACACCTCCTTTGGGCGCCTTTCCTTCCAGTTCTCTGCTGCCAATGACTGGAACGAACTGCAAAAATCACTGAAGCTGGAGATTCATATCTCCCTCACTAGCTTTAAGCACCAGCTGTCAGAACATCTCACAGATCACTGCACCTGTACATAGCCCATCTGTAAATAGCCCATCCAACTACCTCATCCCCATACTGTATTTATTTATTTATCTTGCTCCTTTGCACCCCAGTATCTCTACTTGCACATACATCTTCTGCACATCTCCAATTCCAGTGTTTAATTACTATATTGTAATTACTTCGCCACCATGGCCTATTTATTGCCTTACCTCCCATATCCTACCTCATTTGCACACACTGTATATAGACTTTTTCTACTGTATTATTGACTGTTTATTCCATGTGTAACTCTGTGTTGTTGTATGTGTCAAACTGCTTTGCTTTATCTTGGCCAGGTCGCAGTGGTAAATGAGATCTTGTTCTCAACTAGCCTACCTGGTTAAATAAAGGTGATATATATATATATATATATATATATATATATATATATATATATATATATATATATATATATATATATATATATATATATATATATATTTAATGAGCCCGTCCTCCCCAATTAAGGTGCCACCAACCTCCTGTGTTCAGACCCTGCTCTGCACTTACCTGGTATTCCTGGTTGATCCGATTGACCTCTGTAAGCTCGGGAGAGTTCTCTTCAGGGTTGAAAAAGCAGGGGCAAGCATTTCTGTGCATAACAAAGACACTTGAATGGAAAACATTCACTAACGCTGTGAATATACACATTCTACAGGCATATGATGCAGTGGGTGTAGCTATCGTCTTCGTAGGGAAATGTGGAGTTTTCATACAAACCTCTGCATGAGGGTGCAGACCAGAGCGTCCTTAGTCACTCTCCTCAATGGATCCATCTCCAGAACCTCGACAACATTGACCATTAACCTCGGTACCTTAGAGAGAGATGGAGGGAAATGGCATGATATTTGGCTTAAGATCTTAAAATTCTGAAAATGATTCTGAAAAGCAAGCCTTCCATCACTAACTTCTTTGTACAGCATGTCCAAGCTCAACATCAGATGCTCACTGTAGTTCTTGGGTGTAAGATTGTTCTGTGTAAAGTAGAGCATAAAAAACACTTTAACACTATTTTTGGACACTACAACTATTAAAATTACAATAATTGTCCACGGTATGTTTGACTTTAAGATAAGAATACATACCTGGTCCATGCAATAATCACAAAGATCTCTGGCACCAACGAATAAGGTCACTAGCTTCCAATCATGTTCAAAATGCACCTTCTGTGTGCGTGTAAAGAGGGAGACAATGACAAGAGAGACATACTGTAGCTATAGATGATCATACCCTCATAATACAACAATATGTCATTATTCTTAGAAACTGAGTCCAGTATAACTATTCAAAACAGTGATAGAGTCATGGAAGAGGTGTGCATCCCAAACGGCACCCTGTCCCCTATGTAGTGCACTACTTTTAACCAGGACCTATGGTGCCCATAGAGCTCTGGTCAAAAGTAGGGCACTATGTAGGGAATAGGTGCCAATGGGACATAGACCAGTCTCACCTCGTCATCTTTCATGGCCTTGATGAGAGCTTGGACTTGAGCTGGGATCTCACTAGAAGAGACAAAGAAACGTTTGTTAAAACATAGTGTTTATTATGCCTTTGTTCAAATGAGAAGACAGGACAGGAGAAACTATTGGGGAGGTGATAATACTTAAAAAAGAGGATTGGAAATAGTGTTACTGGAAAAAGAGGACAGTGAGTGGATGAGGGCACAGAGAGGTCTAAGCTTATCTCTCTACTCACAAGGCCTTGGCTCCAGGCACCGCCATGTTGAAGCCACTATTCTGCAGGAAGCCTTGACCCTTGGAGAAGCCATAGAGAGAAGGGTTGAATTTCTTCAGGATGTCTGAGAGAGAGAGAGAGAGAGAGAAAAAAAAGTAGAGATGGAAAATAAGCAGACATTTCATTATCAAATGGTCCATTTTAGCTTTATTACAGAGAGAGCAATGCCAGCTGGATAAACCATGTTTCCTCTATGCAAGGTGGCTGCAGTCCAGAGGAATGTCATGAGATCATATGCTGAGACTGCCATCTTGTGGATGTATCTGTAAATGCTGAAAATCTACTGTCACAAAATCATTTGCACTGGTTATTCATTCACAGGAGGTTGCTGAGGGGAGAACAGCTCTTAATAAAGTCCAGAACGGAGCAAATGGAATGGCATCAAACACCTCGAAACCATGTATTTGATACCATTCCACTAATTCCGCTCCAGTCATTAACATGAGCCCGTTCTCCCCAATTAAGGTGCCACCAACCTCCTATGTATTCATTGCAGCCTTTCTCCAACAATGTTACAGAAATA
This sequence comes from Salvelinus fontinalis, assembly GCF_029448725.1. Lineage (NCBI taxonomy): Eukaryota > Metazoa > Chordata > Actinopteri > Salmoniformes > Salmonidae > Salvelinus > Salvelinus fontinalis. The sequence goes on from NC_074691.1 coordinate 29,654,449, forward strand.
GTCATATGTGAAGTTATGGCTCATTTGGATAATTTTAATGGACAGATAAGGTGAGCCAATAGGATGAGAGAGACAAGAGAAAACAGTGACTCACTTGGTAGTGTGGTGACAGTGTTCAAGGCTTGGTCTCCTCCGATGCTGCAGAAATACACACACATTTAGTCCATTTCCCTGTTGACCAGTGTTGAAACAATCTGGCAGTATCAATGTGCTCTGCAAGTGGTCCATAACATGTATGCTATGCATTTGGACTATGTTGGTGCATGATTTATTACAGAATGTATGTACAGTATTTTGAGTCTCATAGCAAAGGGTCTGAATATTTATGTAAATAAGGTTTTATGTCTAAAAACCTGTTTTTGCTTTGTCATTATGGAGATTTATGCGTGTAGATTTATGAGGGGGAAAAAACAATTTAATAACAACATTTGGAAAAAGTCAAGGGGTCTGAATACTTTCGGAATACACTGTACCTCCATGACACTCCTTTATACTGCGTGTTGAGCTGCAACACGTTCTTTGCCTTGGCTCCAACTGCTGCCTGCAAACAAATGACAACAAAGGCACATGAACAACCCACCATGTAAAGAATATGTCCTCTCAGCACAAAGGATAATATAAAAGTCTGACAGGCAAGTTTTGTTCTACACGCACACATGCACGGATGCAGGCACATGCATACACACACTTACAGTGTTTGAGTCTCCCAGTGCTGCCACCACCTTGATGTCTCCTGGTCGCAGCTTATGAACTGGGGACAGAGGCACAGATTGATCAATAAACACAAATACACTCCACTTCCCATAGTCCATAATGTTACAACATAGTTATCATACACTGCTATAATTTGTTGGGTTTTGACACCTATCTCAGACATGTAGTGTGATTGGACACCTATCTCAGACATGTAGTGTGATTGGACACCTATCTCAGACATGTAGTGTGATTGGACACCTATCTCAGACATATAGTGTGATTGGACACCTATCTCAGACATGTAGTGTGATTGGACACCTATCTCAGACATATAGTGTGATTGGACACCTATCTCAGACATATAGTGTGATTGGACACCTATCGCAGACATGTAGTGTTTATGTATAGAGGCTGTTGTCTTATACATAGACTTGAAATCACTGGCCACTTTAATAAACAGAACACTAGTCACTTTAATTATGTTTAAATATCTTGCAGTTCTAATCTCATATGGATATACTGTATTCTATACTATTCTAATGTATCGTAGTCTATGCCGCTATGACATTGCTCATCTATATATTTAAATATTCTTGATAACATTCCTTTACTTTGTGTGTATTGGGTATATGTTGTGAAATTGTTAGACATTACTTGTTACATAAAGTTGAAGTCTGAAGTTTACATACACCTTAGCCAAATACATTTAAACTCAGTTTTTCCACAATTCCTGACATTTAATCCCAATAAAAATTCCCTGTTTTAGGTCAGTTAGGATCACCACTTTATTTTAAGAGTGTGAAATGTCAGAATAATAGTAGAGAAAATTTTTTATTTCAGCTTTTACTTCTTTCATCACATTTCCAGTGGGTCAGAAGTTTACATACACTCAATTTGTATTTGGTAGCATTGCCTTTAAATTATTTAACTTGGGTCAAACGTTTAGAGTAGCCTTCCACAAGCTTCCCACAATAAGTTGAGTGAATTTTGGCCCATTCCTCCTGACAGAGCTGGTGTAACTGTCAGGTTGGTAGGCCTCCTTGCTCGCACACGCTTTTTCAGTTCTGCCCACAAATTTTCTACAGGATTGAGGTCAGGGCTTTGTGATGGCCACTCCAATGCCTTGACTTTGTTGTCCTTAAGCCATCTTGCCACAACTTTGGAAGTATGCTTGGGGTCATTGTCCATTTGGAAGACCCGTTTGCGACCAAGCTTTAACTTCCAGACTGATGTCTTGAGATGTTGCTTCAATATATCCACATAATTTTCCATCCTCATGAAGCCATCTATTTTGTGAAGTGCACCAGTCCCTCCTGCAGCAAAGCACCCTCACAACTTGATGCTGCCACCCCAGTGCTTCATGGTTGGGATGGTGTTCTTCAGCTTGCAAGCTTCCCCCTTTTTCCTTCAAACATAACGAAGGTCATTACGGCCAAACAGTTCTATTTTTGTTTCATCAGACCAGAGGACATTTCTCCAAAAAGTATGATCTTTGTCCCCATGTGCAGTTGCAAACCATAGTCGGGCTTTTTTATGGCGGTTTTGGAGCAGTGGCTTCTTCCTTGCTGAGCGGCCTTTCAGGTTATGTCAATATAGGACTCGTTTTACTGTGGATATAGATAATTTTGTACCTGTTTCTTCCAGCATCTTCACAAGGTCCTTTGCTGTTGTTCTGGGATTGATTTGCACTTTTCGCAAAGTGAAATAATCTGTAAACAATTATTGGCAAAATGACTTGTGTTATGCACAAAGTAGATGTCCTAACCGACTTGCCAAAACTATAGTTTGTTAACAAGAAATTTGTGGAGTGGTTGAAAAACGAGTTTTAATGACTCCAACCTAAGTGTATGTAAACTTCCGACTTCAACTGTATTACTGCACTGTCGGAGCTAGAAACACAAGCATTTCGCTAAACCCGCAATAATCATGTGTATGTGACCAATATAATTTGATTTGATTGGTCTGGTAAGGGGGTTGGACAGATGTCATGCAACCAGGTCATTGACCTTCCCTTAGCTTTGCACTTCCTCTTATGAAACCTTGTCATCTCTTAACACACTCACTCTCACCTGATGTAGGCACAGAGGTGGATGGAGCCAGGGCCACACAAGAGAAGTCACTTCCCCAGTTCTGGGAGAGACGACAGACAGACAGGCAAACCGACAGGCAGACAGGGAGACAGACAGACAGATCAAAGTGAGACAGTATTTTAACACATTTCCTTCATAAATGCAACCATACCTAAATTAATGATGAACACAGTTCAATGCCACCATACCTAAATTAATGATGAACATAGTTCTTTAATAACTGCTGTCATTATCCATTATCACTTGAAAGTATTAGCCTGGTCCACCTTATCAACACGTTTTACTAGAAGTCACAAAGATTTGAACCTCGGTGGGTGGCCTACCGTGATTGGTGGAGGTGTTGGGGTGGGTTCCTCATAGGTGTAATTGCTGTTGACATATGTCCGCACGAATGGTGAGGTCTTGGGGGAAGACAGAGATACATTTGAATAAGCTAAACATATAGTACTATCAACACTTTATATTCATTAACTGGCATATGTTCTTATCGCACTCTTCTTTGTAAAATCTCATGAGTGACCAAAATATAGTCAGTTAAGTTAATGGCATAAAGTGATGTGAAGACGACACAGTACTTCTGTAGTTGCTACAATTGTAAACATGTGGAGCCATAAGACTGTACCTTAGAGGGGCATTTCACAGGGATACCATCATCAAAGTACAGTTTGACAGTCTTCTTGCCCAGAGGCTCCAGCTAAGGGAAAACCAAGAGCAAGAAGAATGATTGGGAGGCCCTGGTGCACAACTGAGCAAGCGCACAAGGACATTAGAGTGTTTAGTTTGAGAAACACAAGTCCTCAACTGACAGCTTCATTAAATAGTACCTGCATAGTACTTGCAAAACACCAGTCTCAATGTCAACAGTGAAGAGGCGACTTCATATATTGTGACAGTGTCAAGAACTACAGGAAACGTATGATCTCTGTAATTGCAAACAAAGGTTTCTGTACCAAATATTAAGTTCTGCTTTTCTGATGTATCAAATACTTATGTCATGCAATAAAATGCAAATAAATTACTTAAAAATCATACAATGTGATTTTCTGGATTCTTGTTTTAGATTCCGTCTCTCACGGTTGAAGTGTACCTATGATAAAAATTACAGACCTCTACATGCTTTGTAAGTAGGAAAACCTGCAAAATCGGCAGTGTATCAAATACTTGTTCTCCCCACTGTATATGACATGTCACATGTATTTATGACATGTCAGGCTCTATATAATCTATCGATGGATATATTGTGACAGTGTTATTGAGTCTCACCATGTTATTCCAGAGAGCGCGGGCTATCAGAGTATGGGTCTTCTGACTGAGATGGAAGCAGTCAGGACTGAAGTAAGTACGGTCTGGACGTCCGTCCTGTGGGTGAGACAGAGTGGACAGTTTGAGTGTGTGTGTGTGAATGTGTGTGGCACTATGAAAGGGCATTGGAATCACACAGATTGATCAGTTAATCTATTGTTGATTCACAGTCAAGAGGAGTGACAATGCAGTGTGCCTAACCTCTGTCTGGGGAACGATGATGTCTCGTAGGAAAGGCTGCAGGACCACCGTGAAGTTGTTATGGGTGTCGTATCGTCCTGACTCCACAAGCTCATGCAGTCCACGCTGAAAGAGGTTAGTTTGTTTTTGTTATTGGTAATTAATCATCACGCACCATTGTATTTACCATAGTCAAGTATAATAGTGTGGTCCCACATGCACTGCAGAATTAGTCTTTGCCATACCTGATAATCTCTGTTCAGACCATTGAGTTGACGAAGTGCTTCAGAACCCTCCTTTGGCGAGATGACACAGGGACACAGAATACTGAAGGAGAGACACAAGATCAGGTGTTATTGATCTTCATTTCAGAGATCAGGTGTTATTGATCTTCATTTCAGAGATCAGGTGTTATTGATCTTCATTTCAGAGATCAGGTGTTATTGATCTTCATTTCAGAGATCAGGTGTTATTTATCTACATTTCAGAGATCAGGTGTTATTGATTTTCATTTCAGAGATCAGGTGTTATTGATCTTCATTTCAGAGATCAGGTGTTATTTATCTACATTTCAGAGATCCATTGGCACATTTCCCTGCATATGGCAAACATATGAAAGTGGTGGCTTGATGAGGAGGATTATAGATAGGCTGCATCTAGATTCAAAGTGTGCACTTGCACATTCCCCATCATGAATTTTACAATGGTGAAAACTCCTTCCAGCAAATGCTCTAGTTAGATTCTCCACCTGCAGGGACGGACACTTACTTGACAAGCCAGGTTGGGCACTTGAGATCTGCATTTAAGTCTGTGTGCATCTGTCTCAGGACGGGGATGTAGAGTGGCTCCACCAGATTGACCAGGACTCTAGGGACCTTAGGGGGGGAGACAGAGAGAGAGACCGAGAGATAGAGAGAGAGAGAGACAGAAAGTTTTTTTAATTGAAAAAAGTAATTGAAAACAGAGGAAAGTTTGTGCTATCTGATCTGTAAATGTAAGAAGGTGGAAAAGGGACAAATTCAGAGAAAAAACAGTGACACGCCTACCTGTTTATGAAGGTAATCCAGAGACTCACGAATGTGTCGCACATAGTTCTCAGTGGAGTAAAACAGCTGTGGGACAATAACAGGTAGTGACAGTCAGAGCAATGGAACATGCACATCCAGTACAGTATCACTGCAGACAGAGTTGTTAGAGAAGGTCACGATACAGAATGGTGTCGCATTGTATTGTAACGTATACACATCGTATTGGTACTCACAGAGCTGTAGCAGTGGTCACACATGTCATTGCCTCCAATGAACAAAGTGATCACTTTCCAGTCTTCTTGGAAATTAACAAGCTGTGTAAGAGGACATGTTCAGATAATATGAACTTGTGTATTATATCAATCTATGTGTGGTAGACAGTGGTGTTAAGTACAAATACTTGAAAGTACTACTTAATTCGTTCTTTGGGGTATCTGTACTTTACTTGACTATTTATTTATTTAACTTTTATTTCACTACATTCCTAAAGAAAATAATGTACTTTTTACTCTATACATTTTGCCTGACACCCAAAATTACTCATTACAATGTTGAATGCTTAGGAGGACAGGAAAATGGTCCAAAACACACTTATCAAGAGAACACGTGGTCATCCCAACTACCTCTCATCTGGCAGACTCACGAAACACAAATGCATTGTTTGTAAATCATGTTTGAGTGTTGCAATGTACCCCTGGCTATCCGTAAATTTAAAAAACAAGAAAATGTATTTATACTTTTACTTTCGATACTTAAGTATATTTTAGTAATTACATTTACTTTTGAAGTATATTTAGAACCAAATACTTTTAGACTTTTACTCAGGTAGTATTTTACTGGGTGACTTTCACTTTTACTTGAGTACATTTCTATTAAGGTATGTATACTTTTACTTAAGTATGACAATTGGGTACTTTTTCCACCAAGATTAAAATATAATTCAGGATAGTCTCTAACCGAGTCATTCTTCATCCTGGCAACCAATGCTCGCACTTGTTCTGGTATGTCTCTTCAAAACAAACACAGACAATCCAACATCACCATTCAGCAAATAAAAACAAAAAAACCTATTCAGTAAAATATAGTCAGTCAGTGAGGCAGGTATGTCTGGATAGAAAATGATCAAATGGATGGGTGATGAGACTTACTTGGCTTTTCCACCGGCCACAGCCTGGTTGAGGAAGGCCTGAGGGGTGTGCTCTTTGCCTTTACCAACTGAGAAGCCGGTCAGGGAGGGGTTAAACTGACGCAGGATATCTGAGCAGCAACACAAAAGAAAACAACACATCATTCCAACCTGGCCACATTGATCTGGGTAGCCCACATTGAACCACCAAAACCAGAAGCCATGGATTACAGGCAACATCCGCACTGAGATAAAGGGTAGATCTGCCGCTTTCAAGGAGCGGGACTCTAACCTGGAAGCTTATAAGAAATCCTGCTATGCCCTCCGACGAACCATCAAACAGGAAAAGGGTCAATACAGGACTAAGATCAAATTGTATTACACCGGCTCTGACGCTCGTCCCTATGTGGCAGGGCTTGCAAACGGTTACAGACTACAAAGGGAAGCACAGCCACGAGCTGCCCAGTGACATGAACCTACCAGACAAGCTAAATTACTTCTATGCTCGCTTCGAGGCAAGTAACACTGAAACATGCATGAGAGCACCAGCCGTTCCAGACGACTGTGTGATCACGCTCTCCGTAGCCGATGTAAGTAAGATCTTTCAACAGATCAACATTCACATTCGCAGGGCCAAACGGATTACCAGGGCGTGTACTCCGAGCATGCGCTGACCAACTGGCAAGTGTCTTCACTGACATTTTCAACCTGTCCCTGACTGAGTTTGTAATACCAACATGTTTCAAGTAGACCACCATAGTCCCTGTGCCCAAGAACACTAAGGTAACCTGCCTAAATGACTACCAACCCGTAGCACTCACGTCTGTAGTCATGAAGTGCTTTGAAAGGCTGGTCATGGCTCACATCAACACCATTATCCCAAAAACCCTAGACCCACTCCAATTTGCATACCGCATCAACAGCTGCACCATCGAGAGCATCCTGACTGGTTGCATCACTGCCTGGTATAGCAACTGCTCGGCCTCCGACCGCAAGGCACTACAGAGGATAGTGTGTACGGCCCAGTACATCACTGGGGCCAAGCTCCTGCCATCCAGGACCTCTATGTCAGGGGGTGTCAGAGGAAGGCCATAAAAATTGTCCAAGACTCCAGCCACCCTAGTCGTAGACCGTTCTCTCTGCTACCGCACAGCAAGCGGTACCGGAACGCCAAGTTGAGGTCCAAAAGGCTTCTTAACAGCTTCTACCCCCAAGCCATAAGACTCCTGAACAGCTAATCAAAGGGTTACCCAGACCCGTCTTTTACGCTGCTGCTACTCTCTGTTTATAATCTATGCATAGTCACTTTACCTACATGTACAGTACATATTAACAAAATTACCTCAACTAACCGGGCCCCCGCACATTGACTCTGTACCGGTTCCCCCTGTATATAGCCTCGCTTGTTATTTTAATGCTGCTGTTTAATTATTTGTTACTTTGATTTTTTTTAAATTACTTAACACTTATCTATTTCTATTAACTTCTTAAAGCATGTTTGGTTAAGGGCTTGTAAGTAAGCATTTCACTATAAGATCTACACATGTTGATTTGGCGCATGTGACAAATAAAATGTGATTTGATTTGATAATGATACACATAGGAGAACGGTATTTTACTTACTTAATGTACATGTGTAAATGTGAATTCCAGCATTTTATCAATATTTTGGCTACATTTTGGTAACATTTTGGCAACAATTTGGGTACATGAGCAGCCTGATAACTAAAACAAGATGACAACGGTAAAAAAAAGGAGACTCACTGGGAAGAGTGGTGACAGTGGTGAGGTTCTCGTCACCACCAACACTGAGAAACACAAAGACAGAATATAGACTGGTTAGGGATGCCAACCATATAGATTAGTGTTCACCTCTCCCAGGTAACACACCGCACAGAAAGATGAACTGACATTGACAATCCACTCTGTACAATTGTTTTATTACAGGGGTGATAAGGACCCACCTCCATGATAAACCCCGGTACTGCGTCGTAACATCCAGTAAGTTGTTAACACTGGATCCCGATCCGACACCGTTGCCCGCCTGCCGACCAGTCAAAGAGAGTGTTATAGATTATAGCAATAGCATGAGTTTAATAATACAGATAGAAATCACACATGATAAGTGACAGCCCTACAACTGGGTAATGTAGATTGGCTCACAGTATGTAAAGTAACTCAAACATGTACTACTACAGATAAAAGGTAAACAAGGAGTAGGTGACTTACTGTCAGAGAGTCTCCCACTGCAGCTACGACTTTGATATCGCCAGGCCGAAGGGCGTGAACTGTGAACGCATAGAAGATGGATCAGGTGATGAGAATGGCGTAAGGCAAACTTTATCCAGGTAGCCCTATCAGAAACCTGTTGACACCTACCTGTCCTTTCTCGAAAAGTTGAATGTTCCATAACTCAGTAATATCAGGGTACACTGCCTCTATTTCAACAAATAACTCTAAAAGCTGTATACTGTATATTGAGAGGATTCATCTTACCTGAGGTGGGTGTGGAGTTGGAAGGGCTATGGTCCTCGCAGGGCATATGAGTGCCCATGATCTGATGACAAGACACGCAGAGCACATCCAGAGTCATTACCATGTATAATGTGTACACAGACACCACAATGTGCAGGGCCCTACAGTACATCAGCCGTGATCAACAGGCCTGACAACAATAACTCACAGGGTCGAAAAGAGGAGAGAGCTCATTGGTGTGATCTGAGGGAGAGTTCCGCTCTGTTCTCAAGAAAGGCCAGTCCTATTGGAGAGACGGGGGGAGAGAGAAAGCGTGAGACAGAGAGAGATAAAGAGAGACAGAGAGGCGGACAGATGAATGTATAAAGGGTGGAAGATGAGGATCAGTAGGGTTAAATCATATCATTGACTGGGTGGTTCGAGCCCTGAATTCTGATTGGCTGACAGCCATGGTATATCAGACGGGTATGACAAAACATGTATTTTTACTGCTCTAATTATGTTTGTAAACAGTTTATAATAGCAATAAGGCACCCCGGGGGTTTGTGGTATATGGCCAATATACCACGGCTAAGGGCTGTGTCCAGGCATTCCACGTTGCGCCTATATTGGCCAAATATCACACCCCCTCGGTCTTATTGCTTAATCATACTATATTGTGTGTTGAGGTGTTCATCTAGAGTAGCTCGCTGTAATGGGATTATTTAAGATGAATAAAGTTCATATTTAATTTAGAGTGATCAACACAATGTTTAGCATATTTGGAATTTCTGTAATACACATACTTGCCAGTGTTCTATTTGTAAAACTCAAGGTGCAGGTTGATGTTCACTAGACTTGTTATGAATTATTGTCATATCTGATGATAGTAGTTGACGCCAGACTGGAGGTACAAGGACACACTGATTATTCAGTGTTGTATCGATGGCGTTCTATGAACACTTTCTGATTCTGTAGCAGCTAACAAAGTCACTATCTCTCAGGCTGGTGTTTATAGAACATCTGATTTGGATACAAAAGGCCCGTCTCCAAGAGGCCAGTTAGACATTTTCTCTGCATGTGTCTCCCTGTTACAACGTGTAATAAACCGGATAGATTTTTGATTGACTTGACCAATGATTGATCTCCTTTTTGTTCACCTGGAAATTCCTATTACACTCAGGTTTACACTCATATACTGTATGTACATTATATTCTATTAATCCCACAAATGTACTGTACGTGACAGATTTCAGGACTGGGTTCAAATAGTATTTGTTTTCTTTCAAATACTTTAGCTGCAGTTCATTGAGCTTGTCTGGTCCAATGGAACCAATGCATCTTCCCAAGTGCAAACCCCGCTCATCTGGCAGTCGACAGGCCCAGTTAAACGCGGAAAGTATTTGAAAGAAAAACAACCCCAGGTCAGGTATGTGTTGGAGGCTTGCCGCGCTCTCTCACTTCACTGGGGCATGGCACCAAGATGATCATATCATTGTTCTCCATGTTCTGCTGGCCTATGGTGGGCTGCAGCTGAAAAACAGAATTTAAAAAACAGAGTAAATTCTCCTTTGTTTGTCTCGACTAGGACTGAGAGCAGAGACAATGCGTGTGTTAGCAGCATGGGTAGTATATGGTGTGACTCACCAAGTTGGCCCACATCTGTACGGCTAGTTTGTCTGTGTGTAATGCACCCGCTCTGGGGGCAGCGCTCTGTACATAGATGAACATTTGTGTTACACACACACACATCAATAACAATTCAGCTCTGCATCACACAGTGAGAGTCACATTAATGTATAAAAAATTGGGGGAAGCTTCAATGGCTTGTCACTCACAATAAAGGAGGCTGGGTCTGCTGTGATGAAGGGGACATCCTGCAGTAGGACAGTGAAGTCATCTTTGTTGCTGTACCACTGCTTCTCCACCAGGTGTCCGTTAAGGGACTCCTACTGACCACCATGAAAAAGAGTTAGTAAAAAATGAACTATATACAATATACCTATTTAGCTGAAATGTTGGTCCACTAAATCCACAGCAAGGAGAGATGAGTGTGCAACTTTATTTTTCACTTGTATAGTCCCCTGTACTACAACCTCTTCTGTTCATATGTTGTTTATTCTATTTTGCAGTATGTCCTGTAAGGAGTTTTTATGATACCATTGTGTTTGGTTGAAATCAGACAATAAAATGCAATCTAATCTTATCTTATTTATATGGGGACAACAATATAAACCGGACATAGGTCAGGGATCGTCAACTAGATTCACCCGCGGGCCGATTTTTTTATAAGAGGATGGTTGGTGGGCCAGAACATCGTTACAAATCATTTGTAGACTGCAATTTGATTGCAAGAATCACAAACAGATATAATATTTGACAAAAACATGATAATTTCAAACCTTGCTTACATTTGTATACGATCACGTGTCTCTCTATTATGCGTGGGAATACTTGGGAACAGATTTCCAAAATGAAGTTAACTGGTAGGTTTTTTTTGTCCGACAATTTAGGGGTGGGGGAATAAAAACACAGTGGGGCCAAATTCGGCCCGTGGGCCGCCAGTTGGGGAACCCTGACATAGATGTTGGGGAGATAGGGGAGATCACATTGATGTAAGTTATGGATGTAAGACATTGATGATGTAAAACATAGATGTAAGACATTGATGATGTAAGACATCGATGATGTAAGACATTAATAATGTAAGACATTGATGATGTAAGACATTGATGATGTAAGACATTGGCGATGCAAGACATTGATGATGCAAGACATTGATGATGCAAGACATTGAACCTGCAGGACTTGAGTGAGCATGGCCCTCAGCAGTCTGAGTTCCCATTCATGTCTTTCCTCCATACATTGACACATCCTGTCAATAGACATATAAGCAATCAAACCAAACATCTACCAGCTAGTCACTATAGATTCACAGAATCGTTTAAAAATCCAGAAAATCGAATCTAATTATATTCGTTATGTACACAGTTTACAGCAGGTATAAAATATGCAGTGAAATGCTTGTGTGCTAGTACCCTTAACATAACAGTACAATAATCAATATAATTATTGCACTGCAATCAGTCAAATAAAATTAAAATAATAAACTCAGGGAATGAGTGCACTGACTGATTAAGAAGATATGCTATTGGTGGAGAGTATCACCTGTTCTGATGAACATATTCTCCATCCCACACTGCAACATTGACAATGGTCTGCTTCAACTGCAAATACATTATGAACAATCTTAATGATCACCTAAATTCATGTGCTGTAGCATCGCTAAGAGTGTCACACAAGTGTCCAAAACGCACCTGTGACTGTAGCACCTGCAGAGCAAGATCCACCTCCTGGACAGCAGCTGTGACAGTCTCGCTGAGCTGTATAGAAACAAACACACAACACTCACTCAAAGGAACGTAGCTAAAAACACTGTAGTGTCATGAAATGCAGACTTTCACTTAAATCCAGGCGTGTGATGTGAGTGTTTGGCTAATGACCTGGTCATGACATAAACAGAGCTCATCCACCTGGACGAATAGCATCACCAGCTTCCAGTCTGCGTCTAGATCAACGGCCTATTGGAGAGAAGTACAAGACACAGTCAGAGATGAAAACCAGTACAGGGAGGCTGTTAGGACAATGTGTTGGGTTATGTAGAAGGAGAGATACTAGAATACCTGGTTCCTCCTGAGGGTGAGAGACAGTTCCTTTGCCTGCTCCACAAGAGCTCTGCAAATGAATTAAACATTGTCTGAAATGCCATTTTTTCTTTCTTTCATGCTCTCACAGGGAGCTGAGTGTAGCTGTGGTTTACCTGTGCTGTGATGATTCAGAATACAGGTTTGTCTGACCAGGAAGACTACTGGTCATTGCAGGGTTAAACATGGTCAGCAGCTCTGAAGTGACAGAGAGAGGGGAGGAAGTTGCTTGATTATTAGTGAAATCAACATTGCATATGCACATTACTTAGCACATTAGTATGGGGTGAAAAAAGCACTATTAGAAATGGCTAACAGGTATTTACTATCAACTAACTCTGACAAAAAGGTAGAGTTAGTTGGTTCCTTATACAATAAAATAAATGGATGCACATGCAATCTGTTTGATGAGACAAGTATGGCATCTAGGGCTTTCTTTGTACTAACACAAAGTAAGTACCATATGAGTTGAGAGTACAGTATAATGCTCTATCGCTTTCATCTTTATTAATGTCCTTTTTCGATTGTGTGAGAGGTACAATAGTCTTTATCTCTTCCGTGTGAAATGCTTTCTGTGGAAATTGTTGGCAGCAAAGTTGCAATTTGGTGATTCTATCTTGGCTTATTGTTAGTGGTATCAGGGTTGGTCCTGATATCAGACCAATAACGATATCACACAGTAGTGGGAGGTTAACTTATATTAACCTCTTTTAAAACCAATTACTCTCAATGATACTAATTGATACTGCAGTAATCTACAATAACCTATTAGACATGGAAGACTGTTCAATAGTTACAGTAAGTTTTATAAGAGCAGGCCTGACAATCCCATTATCTCAAGTAGGTAACTAAACTGATTTAATTTCCCTCCAAATGCACACTCTTTTCAATGCTTTTATCCTTTTCAAGCACAATCTTATCTTCAAAAATGGTTAAAAGGCCTAAATTATGTCTGGTCATAGATTATCTGGATGAAATTAAATAAACGTTCAACTTACAGTTGAAGTGGGAAGTTTACATAGACTTAGGTTGGAGTCATTAAAACTCGTTTTTCAACCACTACACAAATTTCTTGTTAACAAACTATAGTTTTGGCAAGTCGGTTAGGACATCTACTTTGTGCATGACACAAGTAATTTTTCCAACAATTGTTTATAGACAGATTTATTTCACTTAATTCACTGTATCACAATTCCAGTGGGTCAGAAGTTTACAAATACTAAATTGACTGTGCCTTTAAACAGCTTGGAAAATTCCAGAAAATTATGTCATGGCTTTAGAAGCTTCTGATAGGCTAATTGACATAATTTGAGTCAATTGGAGGTGTACCTGTGGATGTATTTCAAGGCCTAACTTCAAACTCAGTGCCTCTTTGCTTGACATCATGGGAAAATCAAAAGAAACCTTCCAAGACCTCAGAAAAATAATTGTAGACCTCCACAAGTCTGATTCATTATTGGGAGCAATTTCCAAATGCCTGAAGGTACCACGTTCATCTGTACAAAAATTAGTACGCAAGTATAAACACCATGGGACCACGCAGCCGTCATACCGCTCAGGAAGGAGACGCATTCTGTCTCCTAGAGATGAACGTACTCTGGTGCAAAAAGTGCAAATCAATCCCAGAACAACAGAAAGCATCTTGTGAAGATGCTGGAGGAAACAGGTACAAAAGTATCTATATCCACAGTAAAACGAGTCCTATATTGACATAATTTGAAAGGCCGCTCACCAAGGAAGAAGCCACTGCTTCAAAACCGTCATTAAAAAAAGCCAGACTATGGTTTGCAACTGTACATGGGGACAAAGATCATACTTTTGGGGGAAATGTCCTCTGGTCTGATGAAACAAAATTAAAACTGTTTGGCCATGATGACCATCGTTATGTTTGGAGGAAAAAGGGGGATGCTTGCAAGCCGAAGACCACCATCCCAACCGAGAAGTACGCGGGTGGCAGCATGATGTTGTGTGGGCTCTTTGCTGCAGGAGGGACTAGTGCACTTCACAAAATCGATGGCTTCATGAGGATGGAAAATTATGTGGATATATTGAAGCAACATCTCAAGACATGAGTCAGGAAGTTAAATATTGGTTGCAAATGGTTCTTCAAATGGACAATGACCCCAAGCAAACTTCCAAAGTTGTGGCAAAATGGCTTAAGGACAACAAAGTCAAGGTATTGGAGTGGCCATCACAAAGCCCTGACCTCAATCCTAATTTGTGGGCAGAACTGAAAAAGCGTGTGTGAGCAAGGAGGCCTACAAACCAGACTCCGTTACACCAGCTCTGTCAGGAGGAATGGGACAAAATTCGCCCAACTTGTTGTGGGAAGCTTGTGGAAGGCTAATCTAAACGTTTGACCCAAGTTAAACAAGTTAAAGGCAATGCTATCAAATACTAATTGAGTGTATGTAAACTTCTGACCCACTGGGAATGTGATGAATGAACCAAAAGCTGAAATAAATCCTTCTCTCTACTATTATTCTGACATTTCACATTCTTAAAATAAAGTGGTGATCCTAACTGACCTAAGACAGGGAATTTTTACTTGGATTAAATGTCAGGAATTGTGAAAAACTGAGTTTAAATGTATTTGGCTAAAGGTGTATGTAAACTTCTGACTTCAACTGTATATATTTATACACATGATGAGGGTCAGATTGCAAATGGAGGAAATTTGGCATGGGGAGGAGGAGGATCTGTCAGCAGACCAACATGTCTTATCAACCAATCTTATCTCTTATCAACCAATCTTATCAACCAATCAAAGTGTGTTGTATTGAGATTTTATTTGACAGAGACTATCATTTTAGTGCTTAAGGTCACAGGAAATTGGCTACGTGGTAGGATTCTTTAGAATTTGTCAGCTATTTTTGTGTGTGTACTTGTGTGCGTGTCTGTGTCTGTGTCTGTCTGCCTGTCTGTCTGTGTTAATAGCCTGCGTTTGTTGTCTTCTGGTTCAGATAACTGATTTGATACATCAAGGAGCCCCTCAAACCCCCCAAGAATAGCAGGCTTACCGTGAAGTCTCAATAACACTCTGGACAGCTCACTGCTTCAGGGAGAGAGAAAAACAGAAGTCTGGAAAACCTTTCTGTGTTCACATTGAATCAGTGTGGTTTTATGTTTTATATAACCTTTATTTAACTAGGCAAGTCAGTTAAGAACAAATTCTTATTTACAATGACAGCCTACCCCAGCCAAACCCGGACCACACTGGGCCAATTGTACACCGCGCTATGGGACTACAAATTACGGCCGGATGTGATAGAACCTGGATTCGAACCAGGGACTGTAGTGACACTTCTTGCACGGAGATGCGGTGCCTTAGACCGCTGCACAACTTGGGAGCCCTGGTAGTGTCCCCTTATCTATCAAGGTTAGAGAAATTGATGTGTTGCTTACCTTTGTGTGTGGGGCAGTCCAATGGCCGAGAGCACAGCCACATCTGAGGGTCTGACACTGTGAGCTGGAGAGAAAGGAGTGAAATTAGGAGACCGCAAAAGACCACATTGGTTGATCGTTCAGGACAGCCAACTCAACTCAAAAAGGACTAAAGAGACTGAAGATAGATCTCTATATTCTAGGTGTCCAGATATAGAGCTGAATTAACCCAGACAGATCTCTATATTCTAGACGTCCACACATAGAACTGAATGAACGCAGATAGATCATGTCGGCTACAAGACCAAACCATATGGTTCTTAGATCAGTTAAGATGTACTTTACATCCTCAGCAGTCAAGCCATTGTATATCACTAATGACTGATTGTTAGTGAACACTCACCTGAGGACGGAAGGGACTCGGAGAGAGAGGTGTGGGTGCAAGGCATTGCAGAGGCTGGGAATAACAGAGGAGACATTACAGGTCACATACTATAGAGCAGGGTTCCACAATTATGAATGAACTCTCAAACATTATTCAAACATTTTGCTCAAAACTTGGGCGACCAAATAAAGTCACATGTGGGACCGAATTTGGTCCGAGAGCGACTTTATTTGGTCTCCCAAGTTTTCTGAGCAAAATGTTTTAATAATTTTTGTTGTTGGACATAAAAGACTGGAAAATCACCATAAAATCTGCTCAAAGTGATTAAAATAAGTATTCCCACACTTAAATAGAAAGACGTGATCATATCCCAAAGTAATCAAAGTTTGAAATTATTGTTTTTGTCAAATACTATATCCGTTTTGGATTCTAGCAGTCAATTTGCAGTGTACAAATTATTTATAACTACGTTTTTGCCCCTCGACCATCGGCTCAAGGAAAAATCGCCACACGTCTGAATGTAATTGGGGACCCCTGCTTTAGAGATGAATAAAGTATCTATTTATTCTCTCTCTATGTTACAAATACTGCCACAATGCATTCACGAATATGAGTTTAACACTGTAGTTTTTCAAAAATTTGCTCGCTTGAGTGTTATCTTCTGAGAAAAGAGAAACAGTTTTTAACAGAACACATTCAACAGGAATCCTCCCCTATGATGTTGTCATACAGTAGAAACAAGAGAGTTCATTGCCCCCTATGATGTTGCCATACAGCAGAAACAAGAGTTCATTGCCCCCTATGATGTTGCTATACAGTAGAAACAAGAGAGGGTTTAATTGACAAGGTCCCTAAGATATTACTTTATGACAATAATCACTACAGGAATACAACTTGACTCTACTTGCAAATGTTCTTCAATATCATTCCTGCAAACCTAAGACAAAAATACACTGATATTCTTCACTTTACCCAGTTACTATTATATGTAAAATAATCAGATCATTTGAATAGGCTATAGAAGTGTATAGAAACCTGTTGCCGTGGGGAACCCCAGCAAAGCTATAACCAGTAATGGAAGCATCCTTCGTCTGTCAATGTTTGTCCTCATATAGCCACCAGTTGTCTTCTGTCTGTCTGTCTTTCTGTTTGACTGTCTGTCTGTTTGTCTAACAGCTCCGCTGTCTTGGCGTATTGTCCATTACCGTCTTGCTTTCCTCTACCTTGCTGTTTGATGTGATTTACAGATATACCTGTCCATGGTAAAGCCCACACATCATGTATATGCATAGTGGGAGGGGTTGGGCTCACGTTCAAGGGAATGGATGGAAGAAAAAGAAAGCACGGACGAGAGAGAGAGAGAGCGAGAGAGAGGAGATAAAAGATGGGGGTTGCTTTTATGTTTGAGATTTATTTAATCACTGCACTACCTTTCATAAAACTGACTGAAAATCATTGTTAACAACATATCATGCCATGTGACGAGCCAATATTGGGGGTTAGGCTAAATATATAAGTGGGGTGAGTTGCTTATTGGTATTGTGAGAAAGTGTGTTTTGTGACATAATGTATCACCTAGAAAAGTTGAGCTTGCACAGCATCAGCAGAGGGATGGAATTTGTAAGAGCTGAAGCTCAATTGAATTAATTCTGCATTTCGATATTTATACACTAGCTCTTTTCCCTATGGTCAAATAAAATCACATGCTTGGAATACATACTGATAAAGCCTACAACAGTAACTACTACCAGTTAGACTCCCCCACAGGTATGCTTCCGGTTCTCACAATAAGAAGTGTGTGTACTCGGGAAGTAGTTTGAAAACAAAGACAATGCGTAACCATTGGTGTGCCCCACTTTTACATGAACAATTTCCAATGTCGTATTATTATTTTTTACTTCAGAGCATCCTATTTGTATTTATCCATCTATTCTACACCTTTAACTGCTTTGACAATGGTTTTATACAATAGATGCAAATCACAATCACAATCTTGTATTATGCGTGGTGTAAAATGTTTAAATGCAATCTCTTCAGGAAAAGCTTCATTGGTAATAGATTGCTAGTGATTGCTAGTGATATAACTAACAGCGATATTTGAAATGCGTGATATCCTTGACTTCCTGCTACAAGGACAGGGAGATTAACCTATAATGACTACCTGTTACAAAACATACTGTATTTCAAACTGTATGAAAATAAATCTGTAAATAAGAAGTTGTATTAATTCCTGGATTATGAGTGCAGGCATTGAATAGCTGGCTGATGAAATAGCTACACTACATGATCAAAAGTATGTCGAACATCGAACATCTCATTCCAAATTCATGGGTATTAGTATGGAGTTGGTCCTCCCTTTGCTACTATAACAGCCTCCACTCTTCTGGGAAGGCTTTCCACTAAATGTTGGAACATTGCTGCGGGGAATTGCTTCCATTCAGCCACAAGAACATTAGTGAGGTTAGGCACTGATGTTGGGCGATTAGGCCTGGCTCGCAGTCGGCGTTCCAATTCATCCCAAAGGTGTTCGTTGTGGTTCAGGTCAGAGGTCTGTGCAGGCCAGTCAAGTTCTTCCACCCCGATCTCAACAAAACCTTTCTGTATGGAACTCGTTTTGTGCACGGGGGAATTGTCATGCTGAAACAGAAAAGGGTCTTCCCCAAACTGTTGCCACAAAGTTGGAAGCACAGAATCCTCTAGAATGTCATTGCATGCTGTAGCGTTAAGATTTCCATTCACTGGAACTAATGTGCCTAGCCCGAACCATGAAAAACGTCCCCAGACCATTATTCCACCTCCACCAAACTTTACAGTTGGCACTATGCATTCGAGCAGGTAGCAACAAACCCGGATTCATCCATTCACTCCAGAGAACAGGCTTCCACTCCACTTCCACTATTTATGGAGATTGCATGGCTGAAATAGCCGGATACACTAATTTGAAGGGGTGTCCACATACTTTTGTATATATAGTGTATCGTGCAAGAGCAATTTAAATAGAAAGGTTTCATAGTTTCATCATAAATTGGTCATATGAATGGGTAATCATTTGATGGTGATATGAATGTACGCACATTTAATTTCTTTATAGATTGTCCTCAGGGCACATCTCTTGGCCAGCCATATGTGCCTGATGTTTCATAACAGTGACAGTGTGTCGTTAAATTGCTTCATAATTTATCTTCATGATCTGTCTCTATTGATTACAGAGGTTAGAGACAGCCAGAAGGAAAGGTGAGGGAGATATATTATACTTGATTACAATATGTATATAACCTGTTATCTGTTTCATCTATCAAAAAGGATTAACAGATTACTGAACTGAGATGTATGAAATTGCTTGACTGGACTGTACAATCATGCACCACAACAACTGAGATCCAGTCCATTATGTTTCTTGATTCACCGTACTGTAAATGTAATGTGGATCTGAAATCCTGTTTATGTATTTATGTTAATAGTCTTTTTGATAATAGTTTGGAGTTGAAGTTGGAGGACAGTGTGAGTGGTTGTTCCTGTATAGAGTACCACAGTATGAGTCATAATACTCATATAACCTAGCGGTCAAACAAGTAAATGGTTCCAATCGTTTTTGTAACACAACTTTTTCCTATAGGGGATTATAGAAACACTTCAAATAATGGCTGCTTCGCATAGGCTTACCCTGGCGTGGCGTTTTGATAACCGTGTAAATCTCTCTCGGACAAGGTGACTTTAATCAATATATTTGACTATATTTACCCCCCCCCCCGCCCAGCAATGAAATAATAATTAGCTGCTAATGTGGCTATCATAAAGAACTACAAATGCCATGATGATCTGGACGAGACTGCTGAATCGAGGCAAAGGTAAGAATCTCTGGATTAACTATCTAATGTTTGCTAAATTCAGTAATGAATAAATTGGCACAATTTCTTGTGCAAGTTTTAAATTGACACAATACCTGTTAGCAAACGTGTCAGCTAGAGATGACGTGCAGGAGCTTGCAGGGATTTGTAGTCTTCTATGGTGTCTACTTTGATGCTAATAAGCATTTTCGAATCTGAGAGTCAATAGAGCCGAATATATTGATTAAGTCACCTTGTCGGAGAGAGATTTACATGGTTATCAAAACGTCACACCAGAATAAGCCTACAAGAAACCCAGCCCCTATTTTAAGTGTTTCTGAAATTCTCTATGGGAAAAATGATTGGTGGAAAAACGATTGGAACCATTTCCCTGTTGATCGCTAGGTTTTCTGGGTATTATGACACCTCTATTGATAGACATAAGATGGTCAGGACATGTGAACACCTGGATGTGTCTCGCTGTCCTTATTGTTCTGTGGCAGTAGTACAGGAAATCAATCATTCTATCAATCTGAGACATGATTGCTACAGTGGCCTGGACTCAAGTGAGGTGTGCCCCAATTCCCATAAAACCTTACCATATAGAATAGAGAGTGCTGATTTCGGATCAGTTTGAACTATATCACCACTCCTAATCTGAGACACTTGACACAATGATCACTATCTCACTTCAATTCTGATAACTTCAGAGATAAGTCTTGCCACAATATCTATCTTTGTTATCTATCTCCCAAGGACACACAATTCTCATGACACTGTCCACTCAAGCACTCTTGTCTAGCTATCATCTTCATTAGGAGCCCTGCTTATCTTTGGCTTTACAGTATGTGCAGCACAAGATGCCAGTAGACTCTCTTTGTAATCTCATGCCCAACGACAAAGGTCGCGTTTGACGAGTTGATCCAACAGACCTTCATAGGGCGGGAGTGTCTGGGAGTGAGATTAATCACTTTTTTGATCTTCTCTGTGATCTTACTGTTGTGTACTGTATGTCCAATAATTTTTTTATTTAACTCAGTAAGTTAACTCAGTAAGTTAAGAAGAAATTCTTATTTACAATGACGGCCTACGGCCAAACCCAGATGACGCTGGGACAATTGTGCACCGCCCTATGGGACTCCCAATCACGGCCGGATGTGATACAGCCTGGATTCGAACCAGGGACTGTAGTGACGCCTCTTGCACTGAGACGCAGTGCCTTAGACCGCTGCGCCACTCAGGAGCCCAAATTGCCCTGCGTTGTTTGAGCACAGAAAGTATTGTGATGCAAACTTTGCTACCTGACCGTCAGTAGGCTATGTTGCTAGACAGCCTACCTGGGTTCTGATCCAGGAGTTTCTCATACTGCTGTTGAATTATTTGTTACTTTTATCTATTTTTTACTTAACACTTATTTTTTTCTTAACTTCTTAAAGCATTGTTGGTTAAGGGCTTGTAAGTAAGCATTTCACTGTAAGGTCTACACCTGTTGCATGTGACAAATAACATTTGATTTGACTAGCTGATATCCTACACATTACAATGTACAATAAAGCCTGAGTTTAGCTTCATCATTTCATCTTCTTTCAAAAAAATATTTATTTAATATTTCTGAAAAGCAAAAGTGTAGTTTTATCAGCTTCCTTTATTGTCTATGGTTTTACTGTGAGTGTAATTTCAAAGACAGTGGTTCGACAGATTGGTCCTCACCCAGTTTCGTTTCGGCAGCACCCTTTGGGTTTCTCTGATAACTCCCCTACTGGGTAGGGGGCGGGGTCACATGTACCGGATGTTGATACAGTCTGCGGAACAGCTGTGAAAGAATAAACAAAGCTGACGCGTCGATGACAAAAAGAAGGGGGAAATACAACGAAGCAGGTTTTAACATACGTGTCCACACAGAACTCTGAAAATCACAGATTCACGGTGAGAAGAAGTTGGGTATGCGATGTGTCTTCGACATTAACATACATGATGGCTTTGTAATATAAGGTTAGCTATCACACATTATAGACATAATAGATTCATACCATGCGCTTGTACTGGAGTCAAACAGGCTTCCTGTTTAGATTAAGCCACTGTAGAGTCGGCGCGAGATATGGCTCGGAAAAAGTACCACAGTCCAGAGGTGAGAAATGCGTTGTACTTAGAATTGTCCCATTATACCAACTGTTACACCAAGGACTGCTAGTTTTTAAATTGGAGAAATACATTTTCTTTAGAAAATGTGGTGTGTTTCCTAACTTATCTTGTACTATTTATAGTTGTGAAATAAATGAGTGGCAGTGACTGCAGAATTAATGGTCAGAGGTGGGTAGTAACTCGTTACAAGTAATGCGTTACATGTACTTAGATACATTTGAGGAACTAGTACTTTTCTTTTACTCATGTAATTTCTGAAGGAAATAACTTTTTACTTGTTCAATTTTACCAAATAATTTCAGTTCAATATATTTATATTATCATTGTTGTCAGATGAAAATCACATTGAATGTGAGGTTCTTATTTTTTTTATTAATCGATACAATTGGTTCCCTTTTACGTATGTCTGTATGAACATTTCACAACCCCTTGACCAATGAAATGTATTTAAAATAACGTAATCAAGTCCGTTGGCTCTCATTGTCGTCAAACCCCCTTTAATTACCATCTGCCTTTCTAATATTAAATATTTCTGGAGTAAAATAAGTATTTCTCGGATATACTTTTGCTGTTGAAATTGTGAGTGCAAATGAAATGGCTAGGAACTAGCTAGTAAGCACATGTCATATAATGGAAAATCTCAGTAAGCTTTATGTGCCATATTTGTTTATTTTATTTACAGCGTGTAGCGACAGAACCGAGGGGGGGAGAAAGAAGTGGAAAGGAACGGTTCGGAAAAGGATGACATTGGACATGAGTCTCTGTTTCCTAACGTAGTTAAGCCAAAATCACACCCGTTATTGAGGGGCGTTCTACTACGCTCCCATTGGCTAGCTAGCGTTGTCTCACTCACAGGCGATTAGCGCAGTGGCGTTCCAATTTAAGAATGTAAAGTGTAATTTAACAATTAGCTGCTGTTGATGACACAAGTTTACTGGAGAACTGAGACGAAGTAGAGACTCTGGACAGGGTGGATATTCGTATAATAAAAAGCAGTTTTATTCAGAGGTAAAGATATCTGATACAAACATGCATGGACTCGTTCATTCAGCTCGTAATGAACCTGCAGGTTGAGATAACAGAAATACATAGTCATTTTATACAGGACAGAAAGTAGGTTGAGTCTGGAAGTTCTGGTCCTTTGGTTGGTTCTGGACAGGTTGTTGTCTTCTCAGATTGGTCCTGATGAGCTGGACGTCATCCTTCTGAGTCTTGCAACAAAAGTTCCTTGTTATCAAAATGTTCAGCTAAAACAGGAGATTTTGTGTGTGTGTAGTTAGCCCTCTGTCCTTGAGTATGTGTGTGTGTCTGCACCCTTTTCTTATCAGTGTTTATGAATGTTCTGTGTCAGCCATCTGTCTCTGGGTGTGTGAGAAACCCTGCTTAGAAAGAAGTTAGTTATAACAATGTAATAGCAATATGCTTGTGTTATTTACAATGGTATTTCTTACACTGCCTACCGTAATGCTGGCCTATTATTATCATGTTTGGTAACGTTTGCCCATGTTTTTATATTCAGAGTTTCAATGAGTTGTAAAATGTCTCAACTCTGTTGAATTCCCGCAATTGAAGGTCAGCTAAATTTACCTAGACTACTTAATCTTAAGGATCCGACTGAAATTTCGCACTACGTGATATTCACTTCCGGACTTGAGGAGCGTGCATCTTTTTCCCAAAACAGTTAAGCCAAAACCACGCCCCGTTTTTCAAATATGCATTCTACAACGCTGTGAGTGCTCCAAGTCCGGAAGTGAATATCACGTAGTGTGAAATTTCAGCCACTGATTAAAACCTTATCTCAATAGGGGGTGCTGTTTGCACTTTGTAATAATTTCGTTCCCAAATTAAACTGCCTCGTACTCAATTCTTGCTCGTACAATATGCATATTATTATTACTATTGGATAGAAAACACTCTCTAGTTTCTAAAACCGTTTGAATTATATCTGTGAGTAAAACAGAACTCGAGTTGGAGCAATTTTCCTATGAGGAAGTGAGAAATCTGCAGGCTGTTCTGAGGTCGGTTTATTAATTTGCATGTCTTCTATTGGTTGAGATGCACTGCATACGCCTTCCCCTGGATGTCAACAAATAGTGAGAATTGAAATGGAGTTGCTAGGCAGATCTGAGGCCTTATAAATGGGCTGGCAACGTGGGGTCCTCTCTTTCTTTCCTTCGCCATGACGCAAGACAGACCTCAGGATGGCGTTCTAGAAAGCTCCCGTTATAGCCCTTAGATATATCCGGCTCTGATTTTATTCGATATAGGTGTTAAATACATCATAATGTTGTTATTTTAAACCGAGTTATATCAGTATATTGCGATTTTCGGGTATTTATTTGTGCTGCGTTCTAGTGAGTTGGGCACGTCTGGCCCACATGGCTAATGTTTACTGCTAATTCCAACGTTGAAGACGACAATCTACAACCGAGCAACGATTCTTTTGGGAAAAGGACAACTTGCCCAAGATTCTGATGGGAGCTCATCAAAAAGTAAGAACTATTTATGATGTTAATTCGTTGTTCTGTTGGAAAATGTAAAACTCATATTCCTCCATTAATTTCGGTGCGGTCTCGCTTTAACGCACGCTGTATGTCGTAGTAACGTTAATTTTAAAAATCTTACACAGCGATTGCATTAAGAACTAATGTATCTTTCATTTGCTGTCCAACCTGTATTTTTTAGTCAAGTTTAAATTTAGTTACTGATTAGATTAGGTGCCTCTCACAAGATTTCTCCCGACATATTGTTGGCAGCTTGGCTACTATTCTCATTGTATAACCACGATTTGTGCCGCTAAATATGCACATTTTCGAACAAACTCTATATGTATTGTGTAATATGATGTTATAGGACTGTCATCTGAAGAAGTTTGAGAAGGTTAGTGAAAAAATTAATATATTTTGCTGGTTTATTCGTTATCGCTATTGTTGGCTTGAATCAATGCTGTTGTGTGGTTGGCTATTGTAGTAAGCTAATATAATGCTATATTGTGTTTTCGCTGTAAAACACTTAAAAAATCTGAAATATTGGCTGGATTCACAAGATCTTTGTCTTTCATTTGCTGTACGCTGTGTATTTTTCATAAATGTTTTATGATGAGTATTTAGGTAATTCACGTTGGTCTCTGTAGTTATTTTAGTTGCTTTGGTGAGAGTCGTGATGGTGGCTGCAATGGTAAACTATGATTTATACCTGAAATATGCACATTTTTCTAACAAAACATATTCTATAAAATAAATATGTTATCAGACTGTCATCTGATGAAGTTGTTTCTTGGTTAGTGGCTATTTATATCTTTATTTGGTCGAAATTGTGATAGCTACCTATGCAGGAAAAAAATGGTGGAAAAAAAGTTGTGTCTTTTGCTATCGTGGTTAGCTAATAGATTTACATATTGTGTCTTCCCTGTAAAACATTTTAAAAATCAGAAATGATGGCTGGATTCACAAGATGTGTATCTTTCATCTGGTGTCTTGGACTTGTGATTTAATGATATTTAGATGCTAGTATTTACTTGTGACGCTATGCTAGGCTATGCTAGTCAGCTTTTTTACTGATGGGGGTGCTCCCGGATCCGGGATTGTGATGAAGTAGAAGTAGTAACATTTGCCCTTGTATTTCAAGATTTGAAAAATATAATAACATGTCGTTGGACAGAGCTAACCATTAATGTCCCTTGAACGCTCAAAGACAGATTCAGTGGCTGTAAAATAGTATTCGACTGAATGATTAGCTAATAAATGAGAAATTATGAATAATAAGCATAATTACACTTTCCATCCTTACCTTGGAAGACCACTGTCTCTGTGCTGATCGCCTGTGAGCGAGACAACGCTAGCTAGCCAATGGGAGCGTAGTAGAACAAAAGATGAGTTAACTATGGCAATTGATACAGTATCTGCACAGTTTGATTATTTATTACTTACATGATTCTTACCTTGATGTTTAATTCCATGCTGAAATTTGTCTGATTTGCATACTAGTAACAGGATTGATAGTGAAATGTCAATATTGATTGTTGGTTGACTGTTGAAATACTTACCTGATCCTTGTGGATATTTTATTCTTAATTTAAAAAAATCAACATCACAATTGGTTTAAATCTTCTTAGTACGCATTCACCATCACAAGTAATTGAAATTAATTTTCATTAATGCTATTGAAATTGTGAAATTACTCCAATGTCTTAAGTACTGTTTTATGAAATTGAGGTCATTGATAAAGTCAACTTTGAATAAGACTGTAATTTAAACTGTACAGCCTACCTGTGCTGAGGATATCTGAAAGATAATGCTGTTAGGCTTAAATAATACATGCATGTCTATTCATTTGCAGTAAGTTATAAAAAAAATGTTAGCTGTCGCTCACAATTTACCATAGGATGTAAAACATGACCAAACTACATTTGTAACTAGTACTTAATTCATTTTCTGACTGGATACTTTTTTACTCTTACTTGAGTAGTTTCCAGTGATGTAAAGTACTTACATAGTACTTTAAAGTTTTTATTGAAGTATTTATATTCTTGTCAACTTTTACCCCACTACATTCCTGCAGAAAAGGAATTGCTTTTTACTCCATATATTTTCCCTGACACTCGCTATATTTTGAATGCTTAGCAGTTCGGGAAAATGGTTCAATTCATGCACTTATTATCAAGAGAACATCCGTTGTCATTCCTACTGCTTCTGATCTGGCGGACTCACTAAACACACATGCTTCATTTGTAAATAATGTCCGTGTTGGAGTGTGCCCCTGGCTATCTGTAAAATAAATACATTAAAACAAGAAAATTGTGCTTTCTGGTTTGCTTAATATAAGGAATTTGAAATGATTTATACTTTTGATACTTAAGTATATTTTAGCAATTACATTTACTTTTGATACTTAAATATATTTAAAACCAAGTACTTTTAGACTTAAGTAGTATTTTACTGGGTGACTTGAGTCACTTTCTAATAAGGCATCTTTACTTTTACTCAAGTATGACAATTTGGGTACTTTTTCCACCACTGTTAGTTTCTTTAGGCTGCTTTTACTTGAGTAAATTGCAATGTAAGTAACAGTACTTTTACTTAATTACAGCTTTTCAGTACTTTACCCACCTCTGGTAATGGTATTGACTGTTTATAGTTGAAAAGGTAGATAGATGGAAAGATTTGGTTTGTTGATTGATTGGGTAGAATAGCCTGAACATGTGAAAGTTGGTTTAGTGTCTATAGTTTGGATAGTTGGTGTTACTGTTGGTGGGTTATTTTATGCTAATTTTTCTCTCTGTAGATATAGTTTAAGTTTTAATAATTTTAAGTTAGGATAGCCTGAATGTTTAAGGTTTGTCTTCTAAATGAATTGTCCAATGAGCAGGGTCATTTTGAACAGATACCTCCTGTATTCCTATGGTTCTCATTGAAACCCATGATATTTTATGCTAATTAAACATCGTTGTAGTTGGAAAAAGTACAGGACGTATCGCCCCCATCTACCGTCAACCAATCATTTCAATGTGGAGCTATACGGAACCCTCCGCATTGTTACAAAATTTGGGAGGCGCACGGTGATGCGGTACAGAGCTTGTTTTTGGCCTCCGGAGACATCTCAATGGCGTCACACCCTTGTACGGAGCCTCCGGCCCGCTACCCCAGATCACGCATAAATTGGCTTTTACCCCCAAGGAGTCGTCTACATCAGCCAATGAAGACAACCGTTCACTATGAAACAGAACAGAAGAGACACTTCTTAATTCTTACCATCTGTCATCCATATGATGTGTTGACCTAAATGAGTTGGCAGCCATGTTGATTTCAATAGGCTCATACTATAACACTTGTAAACAAACAAAGAAATCACTAACTGGGCAGTATATACGCATCTTTATGTAGCTGTCTTACGTGAACCAGGCCCGTAATCATTAAACAGTTGCAAAACACGTTTCTATTGGACAAATTCAGGTAGGTCGCTCCCTGTTTCGTTTGCTTCCTTTTAAGAAACATTTTGCAACAGAGTCGGCGTAGTGAATACACGCCCCTGTTTCACTTCCTATGAGCCATCCCCACCTCACTGCTCTCCTCTCTCTGTTCAGCTGCTGTGTGTGAATGAGTGTCTTACATGACTTT
This sequence comes from Salvelinus fontinalis, assembly GCF_029448725.1. Taxonomy (NCBI): domain Eukaryota; kingdom Metazoa; phylum Chordata; class Actinopteri; order Salmoniformes; family Salmonidae; genus Salvelinus; species Salvelinus fontinalis. The sequence goes on from NC_074691.1 coordinate 29,682,883, forward strand.
CCATTTTTTTTATATTGATTTCCTTTTTCTTCCTTTCCTGAAGGTTGGTCTCTGCTGACAACACCGCTATGGGAAGGATCTTCCTGGACCACAATGGTGGGACATGCCTGTTCTCCTGCGCCACTTGTGACACCATCCTGACCAACCGCTCAGAGCTCATCTCCACAAGCTTCACCGGCACCACGGTGAGCCCGGTGATAGTCTACTACTCCTACTACAGTAGGAACGCTACATGATCAAATAAATGTGGACACCTGCTCGTCGAACATCTCATTCCAAAATCATGGGCATTAATATGGAGTTGGTCCCCCATTTTCTGCTATAATAGGCTCCATTCTTCTGGTAAGGCTTTCCACTAGATGTTGGAACATTTCTGCGGGGACTTGCCATTCAGCCACAAGAACATTAGTGAGGTCAGGCACTGATGTTGGGCGATTTGGCCTGGCTCGCAGTCTGAATTCCAATTAATCCAAAAGGTTTAAGATGGGGTTGAGGTCAGGGCTCTTGTGCAGCCCAGTCAAGTTCTTTCACACCGATCGACAAACCATTTCTGTATAGACCTCACTTTGTCCACGGGGCATTGTCATGCTGAAACAGGAACGGGCCTTATCCAAACTGTTGCTGCAAAGTTGGAAGCACAGAATCTGCTACAATGTCATTGTATGCTGTAGCGTTAAGATTTCCCTTCACCAGAACTAAGGGTCCTAGCCCAAAGAATGAAAAACAGCCCCAGACCATTATTCCTCCTCCACCAAACTTTACAGTTGGCACTATGCATTGGGGCAGGTAGCGTTCTCCTGGTATCCGCCAAACCCAGATTCGTCCGTCGGACTGCCAGATGGCGAAGTGTGATTCATCACTCCAGAGAACGCATTTCCACTGCTCCTGAGTCCAATGGTGGTGAGCTTTACAACACTCCAGCCGACGCTTGGCATTGTTCATGGTGATCTTAGGCTTGTGTGCGGCTGCATGGCCATGGAAACCCATTTAATGACACTCCCGACGAACAGTTCTTGTGCTAACATTGCTTCCAGAGGTAGTTGGAACTCGGTATTGAGTGTTGCAACCAAGCACAGGCGATTTTTGCGCTTCAGCACTCGGCGGTCCCATTCTGTGAGCTTGTGGGGCCTAATACTTCGCGGCTGAGCCGTTATTGCTCCTAGACGTTTCCACTTCACAATAACAGCACTTACAGTTGACCGGGGCAGTAGCAAGGCAGAAATTTGACAACCTGACTTGTTGGAAAGGTGGCATCCTTTGATGGTGCCACGTTGAGTCACTGAGCTCTTCAGTAAGGCCATTCTACTGCCAATGTAGGTCTATGGAGATTGCATGGCTGTGTGCTCAATTTTATACACCTGTCAGCAACGGTGTGGCTTAATTAGCAGAATCCACTCATTTGAAGGGGTGTCCACATACAGTGCGTTTGGAAAGTATTCAGACCCCTCCACTTTTTCCACATTTTCTTATTACTTATTCTAAAATGATTGAGGAAAAAAAAACTATCTACACACAATAACCCATAATGACAAAGCGTAAACTAACTTTTTGCTAAACTATGAAAAATAAAAACATACCTTAGTTACTTAAGTATTCAGACCCTTTGCTATGAGACTCGAAATTGAACTCAAGTGCATCCTGTTTCTATTGATCATCCTTGAGATGTTTCTACAACTTGGAGTCCACCTGTGGTAAATTCAATTGATTGGACATGATTTGGAAATGCACATGCCTGTCTATATAAGGTCCCACAGTTGACAGTGCATGTCAGAGCAAAAACCAAGCCATGAGGTCGAAGGATTTGTCTGTAGAGCTCAGAGACAGGATTGTGTCGAGGCACAGATATTGGGAAGCGTGCCAAAAAATGTCTGCAGCATTGAAGGTCACCAAGAACACGGTGGCCTCGACCCTCTTAAATGTTAACGTTTGGAACCACCAAGACTCTTCCTAAAGCTGGCCGCCCGGCCAAACTGAGCAATCGGGTGAGAAGGGCCTTGGTTAGGGAGGTGACCAAGAACCCAATAGTCACTGACAGAGCTCCAGAGTTGCTCTGTGGGAATGGGATAACCTTCTAGAAGGACAACCATCTCGGCAGCACTCCACAATTCAGGCCTTTATGGTAGAGTGTCCAGACGGAAGCCACTCCTCAGTAAAATGCACATGACAGCCTGCTTGGAGTTTACCAAAAGGCACCTAAAGGACTCAGACCATGAGAAACAATATTCTCTGGTCTGATGAAAACAAGATCGAACTCTTTGGCCTGAATGCCAAGTGTCACGTCTGGAGGAAACCTGGCGCCATCCCTATGGTGAAGCATGGTGGTATCATGCTGTGGGGATGTTTTTCAGCGACAGGCAGACTAGTCAGGATCGAGGGAAATATGAACGGAGCAAAGTACAGAGATCCTTGACGAAAACCTGCTCCAGAGTGCTCAGGACCTCAGACTGGGGTGAAGGTTCACCTTCCAACAGGACAACGACACTATGCACACAGCCAAGACAACGCAGGAGTGGCTTCAGGACAAGTCTTAATGTCCTTGAGTTGCCCAGCCAGAGCCTGGACTTGAACCCGATCTAACATCTCTGGAGAGACCTGAAAATAGCTGTGCAGCAACGCTCCCCATCCAACCTGACAGCACTTGAGAGGATCTGCAGAGAAGATTGGGAGAAACTCCACAAATACAGGTGTGCCAAGCTTGTAGCATCATACCCAAGAAGATTCAAGGCTGTAATCTCTGCCAAAGGTGACTCAACAAAGTACTGAGTAAAGGGTTTGAATACTTAGGTAAATGTGATAATTTTTTTTTATACATTAGCAAAAATACAAAATAAACAGTTTTTGCCTTGTCATTATGGGGTATTGTGTGTGTATATTGATGATGGGAAAACAGGCGGGAAAAAAACAATTTGAATCAATTTTAGAATAAGGCTGTAATGTAACAACGTGGAAAAAGTCAAAAGGTTTGAAAACTTTCTGAATGCACTGTACTTTTGTATGTTTTCATTTAAAAAAAACATTTCAGTCACTTAGCAGAAATTCTTATCCAGGGCGACTTACAGTTCCTCTTAAGATAGCTAGGTGGGACAACCACATATCACAGTCATAATCAGTACATTTATATTCAGATAGCTAGGTGGGACAACCACATATCACAGTCATAGAAAGTAAGGGGTGGGGGTCACATGCAAGTTAAGTTGTTATTATTATTTCTTCAGGGGGGTCAAGGTGAGTAGGAGGATTATTTAAGATATGGTTTGAAGAGGTAGGGTTTCAGATGTTTTAGGAAGATGGGCAGGGACTCTGCTGTCCTAGCTTCAAGGGGAAGCTGGTTCCACTATTGGGGTACCATGAGACCTGAAGTGGCAGAACTGAGTGTTGGGGTGTAGGGTCTGAGAATAGCCTGAAGGTAGGGAGGAGCAGATCCTGTTGCTGTTCCGTAGGTAAGCACCATGGTCTTGTAGTGGATGCCAGCTTTGACTGGAAGCCAGTGGAGTGTGTGGTGAAGCGGGGTGACATGAGAGAACTTGGGAAGGTTGAAACCAGGTGGGCTGCAGCATTCTGGATAAGTTGCAGGGGTTTGATTGCACAAGCGGGGAGCCCAGCCAACCGCGAGTTGCAGTAGTCCAGGCGGGGGAGGACAAGTGCCTGATTTAGGACCTGCAACATTTCCTGTGTGAGGTAATCTACGGATTTTGTAGAGCATTAACCTGCAGGGGCGGGTCACTGTTTCGATGTTTGCAGAGAACGTCAGGGTGTTGTCCAGGGTCACGTCAAGGTTCTTTGCGCTTTGGTAAGGCGACACTGGAGTTGTCAACCAGGATGGAGAGGTCATAGCAATGACAGTAGAGACCATGTGAGGATATGACGGAGCCGAGTAACTTAGTGTATTTAGAGGAGAGGGCCTAGAACTGAGCCCTGGAGGACACCAGTAGTGAGAGTACGTGGTGCAGACACAGATCCTCTCCATGTCAACTGGTAGGAGTGGCCTGCCAGGTAGGATGCAATCCAAGAGTGTGCAGAGCCTGAGAATCCCAGCCCTGAGAAGGTAGAGAGGAGGATCTGATGGTTCATGGTGTTGAAGGCAGCGGATAGATCTAGGAGGATGAGAACAAAGGAAGAACCTGGATCAGGTTGTTAGTCAACCTACCAGGGTAGTTAAACCTGAAAGGCCGCTCAGCAAGGAAGAAGCCACTGCTCCAAAACCGCCATAAAAAGCCAGACTATGGTTTGCAACTGCACATGGGGCCAAAGATTGTACTTTTTGGAGGAAGGTCCTCTGGTCTAATGCAACAAAAATAGAACTGTTTGGCCATAATGACCATTGTTTGGAGGAAAAAGGGGGAGGCTTGTAAGCCAAAGAAAACCATCCCAACCGTGAAGCACGGGGGTGGCAGCATCATGTTGTGGGGGTGCTTTTTTGCAGGAGGGACTGGTGCACTTCACTAAATAGATGGCATCATGATGGAAAATTATGTGGATATATTGAAGCAACATCTCAAGACAGTCAGGAAGTTAAATCTTGGTTCCCAATGGGTCTTCCAAATGGGCAATGACCCCAAGCATACTTCCAAAGTTGTGGCAAAATGTTTTAAGGACAACAAAGTCAAGGTATTGAAGTGGCCATCACAAAGCCCTGACCTCAATCCACTAGAAAATTTGCGGGCAGAACTGAAAAAAGTGTGCGCGAGCATGGAGGCCTACAAACCTGACTCCGTTACACCAGCTCTGTCAGGAGGAATGGGCCAAAATTTGCCCAACTTGTTGTGGGAAGCTTTTGGAAGGCTACTTGAAACATTTGACCCAAGTTAAACAATTTAAAGGCAATGCTACCAAATACTAATTAAGTGTATGTAAACTTCTGACCCACTGGGAATGTGATGAAATAAAATCTGAAAAATCATTCTCTCTACTATTATTCTGACATTTCACATTCTTAAAATAAAGTGGTGATCCTAACTGACCTAAGACAGGGAATTTTTTCACTAGGATTAAATGTAAGGAATTGTGAAAAACTGAGTTTAAATGTAACGGATGATTGAAAACCCCGCTGTTTTGCATAACATCAGAGTGACCGGATCAACCATAGCCCGCATTCTTAAACACCATCTCCGGATGAAGCAAATCTACAGAGTCCCATTTGAAAGGAATTCTTAAAGAGTGAAGGATAAAACAGTACAAGTAATGTACTAGTA